>NC_090937.1:1108072795-1108372795 GCF_040938575.1 Ambystoma mexicanum
TAGCGATGAGGTTCACTGGGAAAGGAAAACACCCGAGCATAACCTCAGGAGCCCTAGTACCAGTGGCCTTCACCTCTCTCAGTCCCTGGACTCTGCCACCCCCATGTCCCCTGGCGCACATGAGCACAGGGCCACAGGGATGGCAGATTACCATCCAGCCAAAAGTATGGGGCTCATAGGCCAGTACCACCCAGGAATGGATGGACGGGCATCCGGGTATGGGCACCTAAGTACAGTGCAATTTAGTGGGGAACCCCAGGAGAGTAGGCCCAATAAGGGCATCCTAAAAACCTCTGCCCAGTTAGGTCAGTGGGGGGGGGGGGGTACTCATCAAATCCTGGCAGCAAGGAGGGATCTGAAGACTCCTCTGAGCGTCACAGGACACAGGAGACCAGGTCCCCACATTCTGCCAGCCGTTCCCAGGCTCACAGAATCCGGGGGAAAACCTGGAAGATCAGACGGGCACCTCTGGGAGCAGTGCTTCTGAGTCAGAGGATGAATGGACCAGGGTTACTCGAACCAAAAAGGCCAATAAGGCAAAAAGGGCCTTGCTTAAGGACCCCGTAAAACAGATTAAGGCGATAAGGAGTGTCATCACCCTTTATCACAAGAACGCCAAGTATTCTGTTTGGGAACACTTGGAGCTTTATGAGCAAATGATAGAGACTTTCCATTTGAAGGACAGCAGTAGCTGCATCCAGTATGTAAAATGGACATTCTCCCCAAAATACTCCAGTTTCTTTGCGGGGCTGGAGGACCAAAACCATTCAAGATGGTTCACATATAGGGCGGCCAACTTGAAACATGTTTCTGTTCACAGAAATCCCAAGAGGCTCGCAAGGCAGCCTACAATTTGCAATGTGGGGAGGATCAGGCCCCACAAGAATTGGTGCAGGAATTGAAGCGTGCCTTTGCGCAGACTACCAGAAGGGTGCGCAGGGACAGCAAAGAATTTGTTAACACTTTTTTCCATGCCTTACCCAAATACATAATGACCCAGCTAGTGAGAGATTTTCACGAGAAACTAGACTGGGTCATTGAACAGGCCACCCGGATCTATGAGGTGCAGAAGCCCATAGAAAATGAAAATAACGCCCAGAAAAGCCCCAAACCCACCAGCACCCCTGCTGCTGCCAAGGTGGCAGAGGTAAAGGTTGCCCCAATTTTAGATTTGGAGAGGGGGGGGGGGGGGCCTAAAAACCTGCCTGCACCGAATAATTCTCAGCCCAGAAGTCCCTCGGGGCAGTCACAGACAAGGAGTCAAGGAGGTAGTCCCACAAATGGGGACCTCGCTCCCCTCACTATGTAAGTCCCCGTTACAAGGGAAACCGACCCATGCTGGGTTATGTGTGGACTCCTCCAGCCCAAGGGGGGGGGATCCAACCAGGCACCCAACCCAGGGAACTTCCCTCCTAACTTCCCCAAGGAGTGCAGAAATTCACCAAACCCTGGGCAGAACTTTTTTCCCCAGGTATCCACCCAATTTCCAGCCTCAAAATCATCCATCCTTCTTTCCCCAATTCCCTGAGCCCAGACCACTTAATCTGGGAGAGGGGAGGCCAAGGGTGGAGGGGTACCCAAATCTTCCCAACCTGGGGTACTACCAGAGAAGGGATAGCTACCCTTCCCGGGAACAGCCCAGGGGAGAAAACAGAACCCCGTATCAGCCTGAGCGGGTTTCACATTTAGAGCGCCAGGTCCAGAATATGGCACGGGATCTGGGTCACATGCTGAGGGCTCAACAGAACCCTCAGATGAGCATGCCGGCGCAGAATGCCCCAAACTCTGGGCTTGGTGCTCCAGAACAATGACGGGGACAGCACCCCGATAACCCACCGGTTCCCAGGGAGGAGGCACAAGGGGAAGAGGGGTGCAAAGCCTGGGAGGAAGCTTCCTTCCCCACTTGTAAACAGCCCCTGGAAATCCAGGAACCGGAAACAAAATCTCCTACCCCTGAAAGTCTGCCACCCAAGGAGCAGAGAGGAGGTAGGAGAAACAAAGGACCCAAACAGACCCATTTTGTGGAGGAGGTACAGATCTTCCAATTTGAGGGAGAGGGATCCTCAGAGGATCCTGGGAAAAGGAACTTCTCCTTCAGAGATGGGGGAACTCCTCCCAAAGAAAAATGGGTCCCAAGGGATCCAAATCCAGACTGGGTAGATGTGGGTACCGAGCTAGCACCGCCCATCATCTCATCCCAGAACCAACAGCATCAAAATCCCCTGGTTCAAACCCATTCTGGTGACTGCCTCCAAAAAGGGGGGCGAGGAGGGTGTGGGGGGGGGGGCAGCCCAGAACCGGAACCAGGGGAACCCACAACAGCTCCGATTTCCAGTTGCCAACTTTTTCTTGCAGATTCCCATGAATCTCCATAGAATACTGCCCAGATCTCTTCTCTCGCAATGTCCAAAACCAGAAAATTGGTCCACCAGTTGTCCAAAACTCTGCATTATCTGTGCCCCCTTGAGGAGAAGGAGGGAAGATACTATGCCCTGGTACAAATATAGAAGCAGGGTACAATGCTGGCACTGGTGGACACTGGATCCCAAGCTACCCTTTTGTCAAAACGGCCTTCGATGAACTAAATGCAGGAAGGGGGGAGAATTAACGTATTCCTCTCACCTCTCTTCCTGGACAACTTCAGAACTTTGACGGGAAGGAAATTCCCATCGAGGGGACTGCGGATTTGGACATCAAAATTGGGCGACACAAGGTGAAACACCCGGTCATAGTAGTGACTCCAGAGGGCACCCCTTGTTTACTAGGGAATGACCTCCTGAGAAGGTTGTCACCCCTAATAGATTGAATAAACAAGGTCATCTGGACCCAGACTAGCCGACCAATAAAATTAAAACAGAGTGTCAACCATGTTAGTTTAAACGGCACATGCCACATGGTTGAACAAAAATCTGACCAAGTAGAATTTCACTTCCAGAACAACCAAATTCCAGACGTGACAGTAATAGCAGTAGGACAACAGACTGGTGATGGGGGGGGGGGGTCCTCTCTATTTCTGAAAATCAACCTTCCTTCCAGTTTAAGGTGGTATTCCACACTGGAAGGAAACACGCTGAAATTCTTTACTAATCCACAATCAGACATTCCCACTCCAATAGTGAAGAAAGATGTGAAATCAGCTCAGAGCCTGGCTGATATTCAGCAAATTGGAGAGCAGTTGTTCATCCCTGTTCAGTTAAATGATGGGAAGGACTCTCGCCCGAGTGTGTGTGAACAACGGTAAGAGCTTCATCAGCAAAGCCATGTTCCGCCAACTCCCAAAAGATCCAGCCATTCCCACATTCAAACTGATAGACAAATGGGAAATGGGTCTGGAAATACCCAATTCCAAACATCTCCTGCCAAGCAGGTGTATGCTCAAAATCTCCATTGGCAACAAGAGCATAGTCCATAATTGTTGGGTCGTGCGAGACGTCACTGCCGCCTTTTACTTAGGCAGTGATATTCTCAATCGCTTTGCCATTAGTTTGGACCTAATAAACTTCAAAACTTGGTCCCGATTAGCGGATAATCCCATGGGCTTTGATGATCCAGAAAAAGCATTTAGGTCAGCTCAATTGCTGCCTTATGCAGTTGAAATTCAGATTGGAGAGGAAATACCATCCCAGAAAGGACCCGACAATTCTCCCTGGAAGTGAAAGTTAAGAGGAAAAAAATTGAAAAACCCTGATGCTTATATTCATCTAAATGCTTCTCTCCAACAGCAAGGGTTGGAGGTAAACCCAACACCATTAGTCAACATAGAACATGACACCATTCCAATAGAGGTGGATAACAGCGACTTAAAGAGTATTACTCTAGCCGCAGGCACCATTATTGGAATGGCGGTTGATGACCGACATTTTTCCATTGATTTAGGAAATGAACTGTTTGGACCAATCCCCAAGGACTGTTTTGACAGTGACAGTGATGACAATGCAACACCAGACAGGAGCTTTACCCGGCATGGGGGGAACTTCCTGCCCTTATGGTAAGGAAGATGTGACTTCAGAAGGGATGAGGTGATGTTCCAGGTCCATGAGGGCTGCCTTTCCCACCTGAAGCCTCCAGTCCTAATCAGCACTCTGACCAAGGACTTCTCCACCCAGCTGGAGGAGGCCGCTGAGATAGCAAAACCAGAAGTCTTTCCAAGCTTCAGGCAGATGGTGGAAGAGAGAGTCAATCTAGCTGATGCCTGTGTGACTCTGGAATAGAAGCAAAAGTTAAAAACACGTTTTCTTGGATTTTCAAGATCTCTTTGCGGTAGACTCATATGACTGTGGTCGCACCGACATCCACACAACAGCAATTCCCACGGACCCTGGCATGACTCCAGTGTTTGTGAAGCAATATCGCTTGCCTCTCGCATCCATGGAGTCCTTTACTGAAAGAATTAAGGACCTTGAGTCCCGGGGAATAATCTGTCAAGTACACAGCACCTTCAATAATCCGGTGCTGGAAATATTGAAGCCAAACGGCCAGTGGAGACTCTGCGCCGACCTTAGGGAGCTCAACAAACGGGTCCATACTTCCCGAAGGCCGCTTCCTTACATTGACCAAGGGCTGGCCCAGATCCAGGGGTCACAGGTATTCACTGCAATAGACCTGACCAACGGATACTAGACTGTGCCTGTCAGTAGGGAGGACCAATACAAACTGGCTTTTACCTTTGGGGGCCAGCAGTACACATGGACCCGGACTCCCTTTGGCTACCTCAACTCCGGCAATGAATTCAACATTTTCCTACATAAGGCCATGCCCGACCTGGGTGCAAGTGGTAACCTGGCTTATGTAGATGATGTCCTCATCAAAAGGTCATATGTGGAGGAACACATAGCGGAGATCCGTTATGTTCTGACACAGTTGAGGGCCGCCGGAGCAAAACTTTTCTTTCAGAAAGCACAGTGGTGTAGAACCCATGTTAATTTCTTGGGGAATGTGATTACTCCTCAGGGGCTCTGTCCCCAAGAAAAGAGAGTGGAAGCACTTCAGAAACTGAAAGACCCCACAACTCTGCAGGAACTAAGGAGCCTCCTTGGACTGACTAATGCAGAAAGTTCATTGAGGGCTACGCAGAGATCACTAGACCCCCGATTCATCGCTTGAAGGAGGGGGGGGGGTCAAGTGGGAATGGGGTCCAGAACAATTCAAGGCAGTAAGACAGCTCAAAAGAAGCCTCTCACAAGCGCCCTGCCTAGCTTACCCTGTCAGAAACAAGGAGTTTTTCTTGGAGACAAGGTTCTCTAATACATGCTTGACTGCAGTATTATATCAAAAGCATGACAAGGTCAATAAAGTAATCTCATATGCGAGCAAAAATGTATCCTCGGTGGAGGAAAAATTCAACGATTGTGAGAAGGCACTCCTGGCAATGGTGTGGGCATTGACGAATTACCGCCCGTTTATCCAGGGGGAACACATCATAGTGGAGACTCCACACCAGCCTCTGCAATACCTCCAAAGTGACAGAATCTGGGCCGGAAATGTGAGTAATTCCCGAATTACTTCCTGGATTCGGTCAATGCAAGGCTTTCCTGTGGCGGTCAGATATGGCCAAAACAAGAAGAGTCCCCTCGCGCAAGGTCTGGCTGACTTGCATGATTGTGCCAGAGAAAACTGTTTCGGGGACGAAAGTCTAAAAATCAAGGACAACATGGAGGCATACCTTAATGCCCCCATAAAGTCTTTGAAGAAGACAAGTGTGAGGGAATGCCCACAGTCTATGTGGATGGATGCTCTTACCATGTTGACAACAACGGGGAAAAAACTTGTGGCCAGCGTAGGGAATGCATGGGTGAATGACTCCCCAGAACCCTCCGCTGGGTACAAAATTGGTCCCCGAAGTAGTCAGGTGGCAGAGTTGATGGCTGTGCATCAGGCCATCCTCACTGCTGTCCAACATCAACTCCACAAACTGGTCATAATCACAGATTCAGATTATGTATGGAACGGGTTCGTGGAGCACCTGGTTAATTGGAAAACCAGAGGCATGTTATGTGCCAATAACAAACCCTTGAAACATGGGAAGTTAATTTGAAACATTGATGATCTGGTCACCGTGAATGGGATGACCATCCTCTGGAAGAAGATCAAGGGTCATTCCAAAGTAGAGGGACCAGACAAAACTGGAAATGACTTAGCTGATCAGCTCGCCAAAACCGGGGCCATCCAAGGGAATCTAATAGAGATTGAGTCCCTGTTGGAGGAAATCCAGGTCACTGCTATCACTAGGTCCCAGACAAATGCTCACAATGATCTTTTAACTGCACAGTGGAGTAAGGAGACCCCAGATGCTGATTTGATTACGGCTCAGAAGGGGGATCCAATAATTGGTAAGTTTTACCAACACATTGAGGACCCCCAGACCTTTCCCCTGACGGATACAGATTACATTAGGAAAAAAGGACCTTAGAGTGTTGATGAAATGCAAAAATGTTCCGGATCCAAGACGGTTTGTTGGTAAGGAAATACAACGCTGGCCATGATCAGTGGGTGGTCCCTACCTCATTCCGAAGCCTGATGTTAAGTCACGCCCATGATGCGGCCACCGCCGGTCATAGGGGGTTTCACACAACACTTGAGATCTTAAGAGAGGTTGCATACTGGCCACAGATGGGGCAGGACGTCGACCAATACTTGAAGGGGTGTCTTGTGTGTGCATAATTTCAGCCAACATCCCTCACACACCGTGCGCCTCTCCAAAATGGGGGGATGACACTGCCATGGTCAGATTTGCAAGACGACTTCATAGGCCCTGTGATTCGCTCCTCTAGGGGAACTAAGTACATGTTGACGGTGACATGCTTATTTACTAAATGGGTGGAATGTCTCCCGGCCCCAAACTGCAAGGCAGAAACAGCAGCTGCCCTGATGATCAACCACATCTTTTCCCATTTTGGTCTACCCCAAAGGATTGAGTCAGACAGAGGTAGCCATTTAACCAGCAAAGTAATGACTAAGATGTGGGAGATACTTGGGGTTAAAAGGAAGCTACATATTGCTTACCGGCCAGCCTCTTCTGGTGCAGTAGAACATTACAACCGAAGCATTGTGAGCATATTAAAAAAGTTTGTGGCAGATTCTGGGCCAAGTTGGGATATCCGATTACCTCTTGTCCTAATGGCCATCAGAGCTACCCCTTCATCTGCAACTAAAATGTCACCGTTTGAGCTGATGACTGGACGCAGGATGGTGCTTCCCCAGCATTTGCTCTACAGGACCCAAGAGCAAACCTTGATCAATGCCTCCACAACGCATGAGTATGTTGAAAATTTAAGGAAACACCTCCAACATGCTTTTGCCTATGCCTAGCGAAACCTAGAAAGATCAGCCGATAGCATAAAGACTCACTATGATTTGAAGACTACTAGGAAAGAATACAATGTAGGGGACCGGGTTTATCTATACAATTTCCAAAGGAACCAGGCCAAACAGCAGAAATTTCTGCCTATATGGAAGGGACCTTTTGAAATTGTAGACAAGATCTCCCCAGTCGCCTACAAAATCTGCATCCCCAAAGGCAGTTTGGCAGAAGGGGAAGACAAGTGGGTCAATATAAATCAGCTAAAGTGTTGCCATCCCAGGCACACTCTGCAGCAACTGGAGGAGTCCTCTGCAATCCCAGAGATTTAACTTTTAATTTTAAAGCTAAGATCCTCAGCTTTCCAACAGGCCTACAACCGACTTTCTACTCCTTATAGTTGTTCCGTAATCGCACTTTACGCACTCGGAAAAAGTGCTGCAAATTGCAACTTGAATCAAATTTCTCCACCTGTCAAAATCGCTGTCTTTTGCTTGCAACTGCTGAAATCCGTTTTCAACCTGATAATCCCTCATGAATCACTGATAGTGTTGACCTGAACCAATCTTTAGTAGCTATCACCTACCCTGAATCTCCTATAGGGAATTAAAATCATTTTTTGCATATTTTCACTTCTTTGCAAATCACATTTAAAGTATTTTGCCTGCGTTTTAAAATCATCCCGGTTGCTCCAAGCTTGCTAGGGGGGAACTGAATTGGTATTGCATTCGATTGTATTCCAGAAAATTGTGTGCTCTCCTTCCATCTCCTTATATTGCATAGGGGGGGGGGGGGAGAGGGGAGTGAATTGTCAAAAGAAAAAGTGATCATATTATCTCTTGTGGAAACCATCTCAGTTTATTTCTGTGCTGAATTCTTTTCCATCATTGCATTCCCTTGAAACCATAAAAGCATTCTCAGCTACCTTATCCTCTCTATACCAACTCCTAAGTAATTAAAAAAGTGTGCTAGTGTAATATTATCCATTGTTGATCACTGTCATATTCATAAGTGTGCTATCAAATATTAATTTATAAAAGTGTGATATATATCTGGTTTAATTTTTCAATAAATCTTTTTAATTTGCAAAACAAACCCAATTCTTGGCTCAGTGAGGTCAGGGGGATTCAAAGAGGGGGGCGTTATACAAGGGTTTATCATCCAGATCTATGAACTTGTCATAAAAATATATAAATAAGGGCTTCCCTTGGGCATCCCAGACTAGGCATTGACTTAGTTGGAGTGCTGAATTGAAGTCACTTAACAGTGCAAGTCAACTCCTAGTCCCACACACTCCTATAAAAGCCGCCATTTAATTATGACATGTTGAATGATTTTTGAAGTGTTACTGGCCGATGGTGCATTTAACTAATTAACTTTTGGTTTTCTTGCATCTCGTGCAATTTAATGGTTCATTGGATTACTTTTATTCTTATTTTTTTTAAAGGAACTTTTTATTGCCATTTCCATAAACATTAACACATTCAACGTGAATGGAAACAAAACGCCCCCACCCCTTCCGATCCCCATGGTTCGAAAGCAGTCCGGAAATGTAGATGTTCTGTGGCTGTTCAGGTTATGTGATAAGCGCAATGTTGGGGCTCTGGCTAGGTATGACTGCCAGGATGTATTTTGCCCCCTCATGGGTCGCCTTCTCCGGGGTGCTCTACTATGCCCAAGAGCCTCATGGCCCAAGGGCACCATACCACCCTTGCTCCGTCCTTCGGATATTTCAGTAGAGATGACCAGTCTGAAGTGAATCTTGCATGGTCCCCTTGAATAGAGTACGCGAGCCACTCCAGTGCTAGTAGATTCCACCTTTTTACCACCCATTCATGGCCCTGTGGGGGTCTCTTGCTTTCAATTTGCGGGCCAGGACCAGCGCCGCCGCCGCCATCATTATTACATATGGCTTGCGACCCGCCTTGGTCTTGAGTCCAGTGTTCCCCCTAGACCTATCAGCGCAAAGCCTGTGTTTCCGCTGTAGTTGACTCCCAGGACTTGGTTGGCTGCCTACAGGATAGTCGCCCAGTATTTCTCGATTTTAAAACATTCCCACCATATGTGTCCCATGTGCCCACTGCTCCGCATTTCCTCCAACAGAGATGTGAGGCCCATGGGTACATTCTGTGAAGGCTCGAGGGGGTGATGTGCCGCTTGATTACGACTTTCAACTAAAACTCCCTTATTAGGAGGGATCTTGTTAACTTGGGGATCTGTGTCCATAACCAGGCCCAATCTTTCTCCTCAACTGCGCACCCACTGGATACCTCCCATCTCTTCAGGTAGGGTCGTGTTGGGGGGTGGGAGCTCTTCTCCTGCTTTCATATTCTTATATATTGCCATAATCAGATGCTTGTCCCCCGGATCCCTGCTAAAATACCTTTCAAAAGGTGTTAGTTGGCGATATGCCGCTTGCATTAGGGTGGGAGTGGCAAAGCCAGTGCATCAGTTGAAAGTATCTGTACCTTTTCCTTTCGCCTAATGTGAAGTCTGCTTTACATTGTTCAAACTGTTCAAACTGCTTCACCTGACCCTCACTAAACCTATCCTGTACCAGCCTGCATCCCCCCTGTTGCTATGCTTCAAATGCAGTCGTGTTATGCCCCGGCGTGAACTGAGGATTGCCAAACAGTGGGGTGTAGGGCGATGGGTACGTTGTAAAATATGCCGACTGCACCCCTTCATCCCACGTTCGGCCCACCAGCTCTAGGATTACACTACTGTACATCCGGGTCGGCCTGTCCGGCTTGGGCTTCCACAGGACTCCCTCTAGGTATTCCCCCAGCATCGCCCTATCCAATGGCCTCTATATTTTTCCCCCCAATCGTCTTTTTGCCAGTCATGAAGCACTTTCAGTTGGGCAGCCCTATAGTACACCCTGAAATCCGGTTGGCCCATGTCCCCCGGTCCGTAGGGGCTCTCATCAGCCTAGCTGCCAGTCTCGGAGGTTTATTGGGCCACACAAACCTGTTGGTCATTTTATTCAAGGCCCTGACAAAAGCTTGTGGGATATGCACCCGTAGGGCCGCAAAACAGTACAATAATTGTGGAAGCACAACCATTTTTAGAACATTAATACAACCTAACCACAATACCGCTAGGGGGCCCCAGTCTATCATCTTAGTCTTAAGTTTCTCCAGCAGAGGTGGATAGTTAGTGTGGTACTATTGTTCGGTTGATGTGGACAATTCTATACCCAGGTAGGTGATGGGAGTGCTCAACCCATCTACAGGGGAAGGTTTCCTTCAGGGCCGAGGCTGCTGCCGGTGGAATAGTGAGATTAAGGATTTCTATCTTGGAGGCATTCATTTTCAGACCTGCCACGGTGCCAAATTTTCTACCGCTGGTATGGCAGTGTTCGGCTGAGTCAGGGACAGTATATCAGCAAACGCTGCAAATTTATGAGTTCTCCCCCTCAAGGGCACTCCCACTATATCCCGATTAGATCTCACCCCTTCGAGGAAAGGTTCCAAGTGGAGCGCATAAAGGATTGGGGACAGCGGGCACGCACCCCTGTTCAGTGCCCCTCTCAACGGTCACTGGATCCATTAATTGTCCGTTCACCGCTAGACAGAGAATTGGGTAACGGTAGTTGGCCCTGACCCTGTCCAAGAATTTCGCCCCGAAGCCCATTCCACGCATAGTTGCGAAGAGGAATCCCCACTCCACCCGATCAAAAGCCTTCTCTGCATCAGTCGCCATGAGGAGAGCAGGGATTCCTCTTTTGTGGGCCTTCACCATCAGATGCACCAGCCTCCTGACATGGTCGCTGGCATGCTGGCCCCTGACAAAGCCAGATTGGTGCGGGTTGACCAGTTTAAGGATTATCTGTTCGAGTCTTGTTGCTAGGTTCTTAGCGTGCATCTTGGAATCTACGTTTATCAGGGTTATGGGTCGGTAGGAAGTGCATTCAGTGGGGTCTTTGCCCCGCTTGTGGATAAGGACTTTCACCCCCTCCATTGATCGTGTAATGGCGCTGTCCTGACCCATTTGGATGAAAAGAGTGGTTAAGATTGAAATCAGTCATTCCTTATGGGTTTTATAGAATTCTGCTACATACCCATCCGGGCCCCGCGATTTAAGAGTAGGAAGGGATTTAATTGTGTCCCCGACTTCGTCCACCGTGATGTCCCTTTCTAGTATTTCGGAGGACTCTGTCTAGATATTTTAGTTGGCCGATCTGTGATCGGTTGTCAGATGCATACAGAGAGGAGTAGAATCGGGTAAACTCCCTTTTGATGTCCTCATTCTTGGCGTTAGTCCTCCCCACCCCACCTTGATTTTCAATATTATTTCGTCTTTATGTTCCCTTCTAAGCATTCTTGCCAGCAGGCAGTTTGCCTTATTAGCTTTAATATAGTATTTTTACCTGAGCTATAGTAGGTTACGTTCCGCAGCTCGGGTCTGGATTATGTCTAATTGTCCACGGACTGCACAGTACGCTCTTTTGGTGGCCGGGATCTGATTTGTTCCCATTTTGGCCATTATGCCTTTGAGTTCCTCTTCTAGTCGAGCCTCCTCTAGTCTTAATTCCAGTCCCTTCTCGCTTTGATTGCCATTATTGTCCCTCTCAAGGTAGCTTTAAAGGCATCCCACCTAACCTGGAGAGTCGTGTCCCCCACAGTATTATTCACGAAGAAGCTTTCCATTTCCTCCTCAACCTCCCGGACAAGCAGGTGGTCTTTGAAAAGGGGTGTCAGGTAGCGCCCTTTTCAAAGCCCTGGGGGTATCCTATTCGCTTTCAAGGTTCACCCCTCCCAGTAGGATAGCGGAGAGCCAGATGTAATCAATTCTTGAATGGGAGTGATGGGCATTCAAGTAGGAGTAGTAACCCTCTTTCTCTCCTTGCATCCCCCTCCAAACGTCGACTAGGGCTAGGTTACTAATTTTAACCTTCAGTTCGTGTGTTGGTCTCCCCTGTGGGCCTGCCGCCGCAGCGCTCCTGTCTTTGGTCGGATCCCATGCGATATTGAAATCACCACTAAGTATGATAGGGAATTCTTGAGCTTTTCTAGGTCAGTTTGAATAAAGAGATCTTGTGGCGTGTTTGGGGCATTAAGAGTCGCCACCGTGAAGGCCTGTCCATTGCCCTCCAGAGAGGCTGCTAGATACCTTCCCTGGTCATCTGACTCCTTCCCTGTGATATGCAGGTCTAAACCATCCTTCAGGGCCAATAGTACCCCTGCTTTTTTCTCAGATTGTGTGGCTTGGAGTGTTCCGGAGTAGCCCTATATTTTAACCCTCCCTCTATCTAGGGAACAAATGTGGGTCTCTTGCAACGTGATGATGTCTGGGCGTTCGCGCCTGATTTAGCGCTCTCATTTTTTCAGTTTGACCAGAGAGTTTAGGCTGTTGACATTAAGGGAGAGGATCTTCATTTCCCCACTAATTGGCATGTTGGGACGGGAACTCATGCATTTTATTTTAGACCTCTCAGATTGCAGCATCGTGTATCCCTACCTGGCGCTCACCCCTTTCACCTGGGCCCCATGACCTGGTTCCAGTCTTCTGCGGATTGGGCTCCCGCGAACCACCCTGCCTCCTTCCCCCCTGGCCCCACTCCCCCTTGGAGGGGCAGGACAACTGGCCAGTGGCCCCCCACGATTCAGAACCTCGAGAGTCGTTCCACAGGTTGCCCCCCCAATTGGTCCAACGCAGGATATCCCAATCCCAAGTTATGAGTCTCCCCCGCTGCCACCCTCAAGGCCCCTCTTGTGTGCCTGAATATATATCTGTGGCCGTGATTATCTTCTCTTATGCCCTCCCCAGGCATCCTTGAACTGATCCGCCATCCTCGCCCTCTGTGAGTTGTTGATCGCGGAGTGCACTAATCCTTCCTGGGCCTCCTGGTCCTTCCTTGGCGGCGGGCCTCGTAGATATGTTTGGGCGTCACTTCTACATTTTTTTGGTCCTCGCGGTAGACCATTCCCATGGTCTGCGCTCAGCCCGTTGGGTAGAGGATGGCGTGACCAGCGGAGTAGCTTCTTCCAGATCCAGGAGGGCGATGCCCTGTTCACATGTCGTGATTTTCTGAGGCTTCCCCTTCCAGTCAAACGTCAGGCCAAAAGGGTGTGACCATCTGTACCATATGTCCTCAGCCCTTAAGTAAGTCAAGATGGGCCCCATTCTTCTCCTTTTGATTAGGGTTGCGTGGGCTAGGTCCTGATATAGTGCCATCTCTGCTCCATTGCCACCAGGATGTCTCTTGGTCTGGAGCCAGAGTCTGGTCTTCTGGGTCCTACTCTATGTCCGCTGCCATTGCCGTGTCCAGGACATCAGTAAATATTCCCTTTACCGCTGCAGAACATGGACTCAGAAGAGGACAGGGAAGAGGTAACGATTAATTGGTCCCAACTGTAAATGATCTATCGAAGGACAATGACTTACGTCCACCGTGAAGAGGCATGTGAAGGGAGGGAGGATGTGAGGGGGTTTACGGGAAGGGGGAAAACGCGGAGTTGTGAACTGCAGGGGGAGCTGCCCAATTCTCAAGGAACGATAGACATGAAGACCTGCGTGCTGTGGCCAATGGAGAGAGGAGGAATCAGGTGGGATACCTGGCTGTGGGAGGGGGGGGGGGGCGGAGGGGGGTAGGTGGGATTGAGAATTTGTTGACTGGTTTGATTAAAGCTTGTTAAATGGGTAAGGGGGATACAGGGGGGGAAGGGGGTAGTTTTGGGATTGTTATTACAAAATGTCAATAAAGAGTGTTTAAAAAAAAAATAATATTCCCTTTACCACTTGGTGCAGATCCTGGTCCGGAGGGTCCCCTGGAAGACCGTCCATTCGAATATTCAAGCGCCTAGACCTGTTCTCCAAGTCCTCCACCTGGAGTTCCAGGTTATATGTAGCTGTCACTAGTGTGTCCAGTAGGGAGTCGGTCTTCCTTGCATCCTCAGCCAGGTCCTGGATTTCCCTCTCATTCGTGTCGACTCTTTCCTCTATCTTATCGATATACCTCTTGATTTCTTGGAGGCCTTCAGCTACGTCCTCTGAGAGCATCCATTTGCTTCTGGCTAGCTGTGGTGATCTTGTCAACTATGTCGGGCAGAATTTTTTAAAATTTTTAAATGTTTTTATTGGCATTTATAATGAACTTAACAGCTGTGAGCATGGTACATCAAATATATTTTTCGCACACATTGCTGCCTACAAACATGAACATACAACATTTTAACAACAAGTCTTCACCGGTTATTCCTCCAGGTAGGTTGTCCTGCAAGTATGGCAGCAAGGCGTCCTTAATGTAAACGGTTACTCATGCTGGGGGGCAGATTGGTTTAATTGATCAACATCTCTGATAACCGTGTTATTACTGTGGGCTACGCAGAGCCTAAACTATGGCCTCTTACTTTCCCACGAGTTTATCATCTGGCGAGTGGAACATTACCCAAATCAGCACCTTCGAAGCGTTGTATGCTGGGCTTCCCTCACCCCCAGTTTGGAGACCCTCTTCACCCCACACTCTAGTCTCAGCACTGGTCCACTGCTCCAATTCGTTATACCACTTTAAAAACCGTGGCCCAGCCGCTGATTTCCACGCCATTGCTATGGACCTTTTTGCCAATATACATGCCATGTCCATGAGTTTAATTATGGGTCTATACTTTCCAATCCTCGGGTAGCACCCCAGGAGGCATTCCTTCGCTGTCCACCCGTATCTCACCACCCCGGCTTTCCTGCAGGCCAGTTCTATCCTGATTCAGAAACTTTGTTATTTAGGGCATTCCCAAAACATGCGGAGCAGCTTCGCTCCTTCCGAGCCGCACCAGGGGCACAACGAGGCAGCCTTATTGTTAAACTTAGCAAATCTGCCTGGGGTCATGTATGTCCTATATACTACGTTTAGTTGCATCAACCTGAATCTGGCGTTTCTAGAGACCTCCCGGTGGTATGCCAAGACCCTGGCCCATTCCCTTTCCATAATGTCAGTTCCCATATCAGTTTCCCATTTTTGTTTCAGTGCGGTGCTTTTGGGGTTAGGCCTATCCATCAGTTGGCAATAAATCCTGGACACTGGTTTCCACCTATCACCAAGATTATGTAGCACGGTCAATAGTAGGTCTATTTCTGGTTTGGTTGGCCAGTCTTTCCAAATCACCTTCGCCATTTTTTGGACATTGGCCAATGTCGGTCAGAAAATGTTTCAGTGACGATTGTTAACTGGTTGATCGGAATCCTCCCGGTCTGCCGAGTACCTCGGTAGAGCACCCATTGGTTTGAGTCCCCTGGGCTTCCTCCGGGTCTTTGGACCATATCTTGGCCAGCACGCCCTCCTGCGCTCTCGTGGGTGGTCTCGGGCGGGGTGGGGATTGGGATTGAGAGCCCTTGCCCTTGGACATGCCTTCGGTGTCTTGGAGTCCTGTGGCTTGAGGGGGGGGGGGCGCCCTCTGGACCACTTCAGAGGGTATGTTCTCCTGGGGAGCCCTTGCAGTGCCATCAATCCTTTTTGTGGGAGGGGTACCTTCCAGAGTCAAATGTGTGTGCTGGGTGGACGAGGCAGGCAAGGGAAGGGGTGCCTCCTCGTGGCAGCCTGGATACCTGGATCGACCCCCACGTGCGCTTCTCCACAGGGTCGCTTGTTGGTTTGTGTCGACATCCTCCCCCTTCCGAGGCCTCAATGCCTAGGCCTGTGCTCGATTGACCAGGGGGGAAATCGGGGCTTGTACTGGAGAGGGCACAGAGGACTGGGCGTAGTTCCCCAGCGCTGGTGTTGTAGGCCTTGAATTCCGGGAGGGTAGCGCAGGCTGGTTTAGCCGGTCCCGGTGGGCCAGAGTGATGGGCAAAAGGAGGGGCACCTCCAGAGAGAGATGACCTAAATTGGGGTGCGAGGGGGAGAGGGGGAGAGAGATTAGCTCCCAAAGCATGGCAATTTGGAACCCTACTAAACTGACTTCCATGGGTGGTGTGCACAAGCTGCTTCTTAATTTGGTTATGGGGAGAGGTCAGTGAGTGGAATGTGGACTGAAGGAACTGGAGTAAAAGGACACTGGATTCTAACAAGCTAAACACTATCCATAAGGGTGGGTACTCTGTCTAGCGAAGTTTAAATTTCCTGTTATTTTTAAGATGTTTATATTTATTATAGGAGGTATTCGTTGTCACTTGTGTGTTGGTTAAGCTACCTTGCCTGTGGTCTCCCATTATCAGTTTGTGCTTTAGGTTGTGGAGGTGTTTTAGTGGATCTTTTTATAAAATCTGTTATCCGCACAACAAAGATATAGGAAAATGTACTTAAACCCAACAATCATCAATACATCCCTCAAGTCAATACTGTGAGTACAGGTATTTCAATCCTATATTATTTAAGACGAAAATACAACCCAGACATGTCCCCAATTCACTCCCAACACTATCGCCCTCCCTCTCAAGCTAGAAGGAACCAGTCCAAAAGATGGATAGGATTTTCCACATAGTATTTCGAAGATAAACAGGGGATAAGCCATTTACAATCATGTCCTCAAGTGTTAAGGGTTTAAATAAGATGCACGATGAGGCAGGTGTAACCACATTTACATTGCTGTGGCCTAGAGTTGTGCTTCTATAGGAGACTCATTTCTTGGAGAAAAATAAATCCAATTACATTTAAAATAAGAGAGAACAATGAAATGTTATGTTGAACTTGCAAAACTCATGCGGGTGCAATCCCATTTTTAAAAGCTCACAAAGTACAACAAGAGGTGAAGGAAGGGAGATGTGCTAGAAGTATAATAGGTTAGAGAACAGGTTGTTAAATCTAGGGAGCATATATGGCCCAAATAAATTGTGTTAGAAGGGAAACAAAAGAAAAACAAATGCTGTGCAAACTTTTGACCAGATTAAATGGTGCTAAATTGGTACTTGGTGGGGATTTTGATTGCGTAATAGCTCTCCAAGTTGTGCTAGTCAACCTTTACAATTCCAGTCCCATCCAGCCCTACAGGTAAGGGGTATATCGGTCAATTTTACTCTCTAAAACTAGGCAAATACTCCCATACAGATCCATGTATGTGCTTGGACCAGTACTTCATGTAGTACTACAGGAAGAAACTAATTATGGAAGAGGGAAAATTTAGATTTTAATGTGCATGAATATTTCTCACAAACACATCTGTTTTTTGTTTAACTGTTTGCAGTCCTTTTCGGCTTTTACTTCCTCTTTGGGCGATTTCTAAGTGCGAATAATAAACTGTTGTTTGCCTGGATGCTGCACCCTTAAGTGAGTATTGCGGCTGCTGCAATATATATTCAAATTTTCTTTTTGGAAAACACAAGTGGAATGCGCTTCAGGCAAAATAATATATCCGTCACACCAGCAAGTTCACTTTTTAAGTAATATTTATTTTTTGCATTGGTAGCATGCAATATCCTTCTTTCCAAACATTGATTCACAAACTGATAGTTATTTTGCCTCTCAACACGTGTTTCCCCACGTTTTATGCTCGTGGTTCATCAGGAGAGATGCTAAATAAAGAAAGAATATGAAAGAAAGTAAGAAAAGAATGAATGAGTTATGTTCACCTTTATTTTAATAATTAAGTAGTGGTGGTGGTGTGTTGGGTGAGCAACTCTGATTACATTAGCCTATTAGATGTACTCACCTAAGTTCCTTATTGAGTAAACATATCTCCGATTAATAATTCCTCTTTCGTTTTGTCTCTCTCATTAGTAAATTTCTGTAAACAATGAGAGAGGGTAACATCAGTTTAACCTGACTCTTTGTATAATTTTTCAAACTTCATTCAAATGCCCTCTTTAGAGCAGTCACATTTATTGTAAAGTTAGAGCTACTGTGAAGCTCTCCCCCAAAGTTCCAGAATACTAAGGTTTACAATGCTGTTCACCCCCAAAACCTATTGTCTGTTTGGTCCTTGTCTGGGCCCCACCGACTTCACAGTTATATATAGCGGTGACCTGCTGCATCTGCATGGTGGGCTCGGCTAGCGACTGACCAGAAAACGTCTGCCTCTACACCCCACATACTGTGCCTGGCACTGTGCACTACATAGACTTGTCACGACACACACTGGCCTGCATCCATCAGTGCAGATCTCAAACTCCCCCGTTCTGCCTCTAACTGCCGCGGCGGGAATGTCACCAGTGAACTACGACACTGAGACCCCACTACTGTATCGACTGCAGGCAGTACACGGCTCCAGACGTTCTTCACGGCGTTAACCCATATCCACGATGTTCAACAGGTCCCGTGGCACAGGTAAAACCGGAGCCATGGACAAATTTGCAAAAGCTACTACTAGGCCTGAGCAAGGACAAGTCGGCACCAGTCAGAGCGACACGGATATACAGGTGGACCCCCCCTGGCCCTGACCTAGGCA
Source organism: Ambystoma mexicanum (assembly GCF_040938575.1). NCBI lineage: Eukaryota > Metazoa > Chordata > Amphibia > Caudata > Ambystomatidae > Ambystoma > Ambystoma mexicanum. The sequence continues at coordinate 1,108,091,411 of NC_090937.1, forward strand.
CCATGATGGAGTCTATGGCTAAGAACTTTGTTTCCTTTCACGAAAAGTTAGACGACATTAATGCCAACGTCGTGTCACTCAGATCCAAGCTGGATCAGCACAGCTCTAAAATTACTGAGGCGTAGACCAGGATTGGGACCAAGGAGGACAAAATCACCACACTGCAAAACACAGTGTCTACCCTAGTCGGAGACATGAAAGTCCAGATCTCGCAGAAACATACACATCATCAGGGTCCCGGAGAATGCTCTTAAGGGACAACTGGAAATGGCAACTGAAAAACTGCTTAAGGACTTGCTAGGTGGACCAGACCTGTCCCCTTTCTTCGCGGTAGAACGGGCACACAGAGCGCTGGCACCTCGCCCCAAACCCGGAAATTTCCTGAGGCCGATTATAGCAAAAATCTTGAGCTATAGAGAGAGAGATCAAATACTCCGGCTGGCCCGAGAAAAAGGGGAACTCCGGCTGGATGCACAAATCATCAGAATATTTCCAGATTTCTCCATAGGAGTGCAGCAGCAGCGACAGCAATTCATCAAAGTCAAAAAATTGCTTGGAGAAAGAAACATCGCCTATGCTATACTATTTCCAGCCCGCCTGAAGTTCACCTTCTGCAATAAACTATTTTTTTTACAGTGCCGGACGAGGCAGTGAAGTTCATTGAGGCGCACATTCCTTTGCAGGCCCCTGCCGACGACCTAATGGACAAGTACTGATTCTCATTGGGCACCTCTGATTTCTGACGTGATGCTAGCAAATTCCAGCCCGCACATCCTATGTGTACTTAGCACCAGTGATATGTTTTGCTTGTCAATAATACAACCGCTAGACTGGCCAACGTATATGATCAATTTCACTGTGCCGAATCATGATGCATCTACCGCACCACCTTCCCTTTATTCACACAAGGTGGGGGGCCACTTACCCCAACGCGAGACCCCTTACCGCTGTCATCTCATACCTATGCTCAAGCCTCCTTAAATCTGCAAACCCTAAAAAAGGCACTCCTGCTCCTTATAGATACATTGTGGAGCGGTTGTCGATCGCCATGAAACGAGTTTGAAATGTAATGGAACCCTTAGGTTCCCATGTAAGTTGGCTGCGTTAGGGAGAATTCTATCTTTAGGCTGAATTTCCTAACCTAGTGAGTCCCCCAGCAGCTTTGCTGGATTTCTGGAGTTTGTTTTTTTCTCCTGCCAAGAGTGAGACTCTTTCTCCCACTCTTGGACATGATTTATGGTGTTCCTTTGACTGTTAATGTGTTTAAAATTTCGCTGGTCAAATAATAACTTGTCCTCTTTAGCTCGTCTAGTCATCTCAAATGATAGCTCTATTTATCCAAAACAGTATACTAACCTTCTCCTTACTTTTGATTCCCGTATGAAACCACACCAAAAAAAAGAGTTTTATCCACACAAACATACCTTCAATCCACTAATCAAGGCTAAAAAGACTGAATATCACCGTGAAAAAAGAATGATTCTCAAAATGAATTTGCCTAATTCCATTCAACAGTTGCGAATCGTTAAAAGCAAATTCCACAATTGGATGAAACAACATCGTGCACACATTTTACAACTAGATGGTGAACATATGCTTAAATTAATAGCAAATAAGAATACGGCCGAAACTTGGGCAATTTTCAACCAATGTGCTAATAAATCTCAAGGTACTTTACAGGCCTCTAGTGTTACCGAGACCCAATGGATTAAACACTATTCTAGCCTATATGCAGACTCGTCGTTTGTGCCTTTGGTCAAGCTGCCTAGTGATTCCGAGCGTTGGTCTCTTGCTTGTTCCCCACTTGTACTTGAAGAATACATCAGACATATTAGCTCTTCTCGAGCTAAAGGCCCCCATGGCCTTAGTAATCATATGTTTAAAATGAACCCTACAATGTGGGCTGAAATATTAAATAATCTCTTCCAATCAATCATCAGGACTCGCGAGATTCCCGACTCATGGAAAACATCTATTATAGTTCCTATTCATAAAAAGGGCGACTGCACTTTACCGTGCAATTATAGACCCATTGCCCTTCTTGATGCCCCCGGAAAGCTCTTTTCAAAACTCATTTTGAGGGACTTTAACATCTGGACCAAGGTAGCTCATGCAAGAGACCCGTTTCAAACGGGTTTTCTTGCTGGGCTAGGCACAAATATTAACTTGTTCTGTCTTAACGCTCTCGAATCTCAAGCGCAAAATACCAAACAAGCCCTTTATTTTGCTTTTGCGGATCTCCACACAGCATTTGATGCCATCTCTCGTCCGAGATAAGTGTCCGTCCACTCTACAACAAATTATTCAGTTGTTACATGGGGAAACCTCAGTGCGCATGAGACTGAACCTAGAAGGTCTTTTATCCAGAGCCATTCCAACTGCTCGTGGCCTTAAACAAGGCTGCCTTCTAGCGTCCGCAATCTTCAACTACTTTATGTATGACGTGCGAAAGGTTTGACGAAATAACATCGGACTCCCCCAAGATAAACAACTGCCAGATTCAAACTTTAATGTATGCCGACGACTTGGTGTTAGTTTCCAAAACTCCAGTCGGACTACAAAAACTTCTTGATGGCTTCAACAGCTATATTTTGGCCAATGACTTGCATGTGAATACAACCAAAACCCAGGTTGTCGTCTACAGACCTCGTAACACAACAAGATCTTTCATCGTGGTCCATTAATCACATAAATCTGGCGATAGTATCAAACTATGTTTATCTTGGTATGGTCTTTGATGTTAGTGTCTCGACTAATGCTCACCTCGATGCTATTAAATGTAAGCTTAACTCGGCTATCTCCCAAACAAAAATGATAATGCACCAATATGGTGCTTTTTCGATGCAACCAGCTGTCCTCTTTTGGAAGCAAAAAGCCACCCCATGTATCTTATATGGTTTGGAGTCGCAATCACCTTGGCTACCAAAAGTTTTTGATAAGCTCGAAGGCAAATTCTGGAAAGCCATTCTTCAACTGCCTCAATGTATCCCGATAGTCTGGATACGGTATGAATTAGGTCTCACTTCTCTCTATGCCCAGTATCAGTGGAGAACATGTGCCTTATTGCGGAAAACCCTTCTACCTCACCGTGAGCACAATATTTTACAATTTTTGTCGAATTACATTTTCCATACTGAACACACTTTTGTCAAACAGTGGTTGCGGGCAATTTATTTTGGTAGAGGCTGATGCGTCTCTTAAATTGCTTTTGACCAATCCAAACAAAGTAAAACAATTAATTTACCGCAATGATTGGATTAATACTCGAAACAAATGTTTGCAATATAAGTCTGCAATCCCTGAAAAATTTCGACATAAGAGGTTGGATGTATTGAACCTTATCTCTTAAAATTTCCCTGTAAGAGAACACGCTCAGCCATCCTCAGAATGCGCCTGAACCTATGGCACAGTCGTGAACTTTTGGCCAAACGGAAGGGCAGTAAGGAGGTGGCCTCTTTCTGTAGATTTTGCGGTGATACTAAAGCCATAGAAACCTTAGAGCATATACTTTCGTTATGCCCCGCGCTAATTCAAAAACGCTTGAAATTTATTTCATGGCATTGCAGCTACTTAGGGAACTTAGAATCAGTAGAAAGATTGTCCACACTATTGCTGACGACCAACGTTTCCCTTCAAATTGCCATTGTCAATTTTCTTTATGGAGTAAACCTAACCTGTTAAATAATTGTTGCTGTTTACTTGAGTTCTCTGTTCTCTCATTTATCCAAGAATGGCATGTTGAATTTGCTCGTTTTCAGTACTTCTGGTTAGACGTGTTTTATAAGAATTGAACTGAATAACTTTTTCCTCTTTTATTGTTCATGTGAATTGTACACCATCTTAATGTATCAATTTTAATGCTTCAATCAATTGTAATGAATTCTTTCTTAATCTTATGTATCTTTTAAGAACAATTGTATGTAATGTTTTGTAGTGAAAAGTTGATTTATTTCAACGATATCAATAATAAAAAATAAAAATAAAAAAAAATATATAGTTAATGTGTTTTATGGGCTATGGGGTCCTTTACTCCATAGGGTCTCATGTGTTTTTACTATGTGTGTTACACAACACCCTCCGTGCAGTAACACAGGGGGGTCATAGTGATACCCCACCATAGACTACATACCCTGGGACTGACTAAGTCACCATTGGCTTTACTAGTCCCAAATTATTAACAGAAACCAGTACAAACCATCATATTGTGGACGTATTGGTCGGGCAATTCGATTGCCCTGGGGTCTGTTAGTCGAGGGGGCATGTCTCCGTCCCCCCTGATCGAGTTTTGGCTGGTGGCAGTGGAAACTACTTTTTATATTCGACCGCGAATATATCCCTATGGGATTTTCCCATTGTTCGAGGCTACCAACTTTAATTATTTAATTCTCATAGCCTCGAACATACCGCTGGTTTATTTATTTAATATTAATTCGCCGGTTGGTATTTTTTGCCAGGACTCTATTCTAAAATGGCGTTTGTGTTCTCTTCTGTGACTCCAACCCAAGTCGAGCCCTTTGTTCCACTTTTTGGCGGGCTTCTCCACAGAAGCCTCCAAAAGTGGTGCCACTCTGTCTGGGTACCACAGGGGGTGTGGGAGGGGGTTTAGGCACCCTGGACTGAGTTACCTTGGTAACTCAAGTCGCACTCTTGTGTGATTGGCCCAAGTGGTGAGCTGGCCGGCTCACCACTTAGCATGTTTGATTGACAGCTAGGCTAAGTGAATGGGGGTGTGCTGCATAAAAGCAGGGCTTTGGGGACTGGAACTTCAGAAGTCGCCACAGGACCTGAGAATCCGACGAGGGAGAAGCTGAGCCGACCTACCACGATGACACCACCGGTGGAGCCCTGCGGAACCGACTCACCACTTCCTGACGACAGAGAAGATCTCCCGGCTGGAGAGGCTTCTTCCCCTGACTGGTGGGCACAACTAGTTTACCTTCTTCTCTTCGCACCCCAGACCGTCTTGTGGTCGAATTGCCCGTGCCAAGCACCCCGGCAACCGGATAGCCACTTACCACTGGACCGCGAATAATAGGACCGCTCCTTTTACCTGAGAACTCCGCGGCTGATTTCTTCCCTGGCAGTGCAACGGACTCCTGTCTTCCTCCCCGACGAGATCCTCTCTTCCCCCGGACGAAGCACCGACTTGCATCCGCTGCCAGGAACAACTGCCCCCGCTGGAGTATTCGCACCACTTTAAGGTACCGTGTCCGCCAGGCCTCCCTTTCTAAAGATTGCTACAAGGTAATAATAACCCCTTAACCTTCTGGACTGGGCTGGCCGCCTTGACCCTCTAACTGCTCCCTTTCTTTTGGTCCAACTCTTTTTGAACCTTTGCAAGACTCTTGTGCACTTCAACCGTGTGACCTTGGACACATTTCGTTCTGATCCTCTTAAAGTGGATCCAGCCTACTGAACTCTAACTTCACGGTTTTATTTGTCTTCCTCTGTTGCTTTGATCTTACGAAAGTGTTGGGATCTGTTTCATATTATTCTCTGCTTTTCTCTCCCTTTTTAAACAAATTATTAGAGTGCCATCTGCGTTAAGCGCTCACCGCTGTCTGAAAATAAGTGGGGCTTTACTTAAGACTCGTCTAATATTCTTCTAAGGGAGTGTATATCTTTTAGTGACCGTGTTTTTGAATTGCTTACTATTAGTGCCTGTGTGTTTTTCTAGATGTGGTTTTAAATTATTATATCTCTTTTACACCAAGCTCTGGTCAGTGTTTACTTGTTCTACTATGTTCTTTTGACCTATTGTGAATACTCTGTATACTGCCTAACTCTTCTTGAGGGAAGTCTGACTGCTCAGCCACAGCTACCAAGTGAATCTGTGTGGTACAGACTGCTACCAAGTGGGTTTACTGGCAAACACCTGTAGTCCTAAATCTTTTGCAGTGGTCCCAGAGGGAACTGCACAGGTTTCTGCCTAACAGGCTGCACGGCAGCGGCGCACCCCGCTGTGGCTGCAATGTTTACTGCTGTTATTCTCCTGTTACGCGTGTGACCCTGTTGGGCTATTGGAAGTATGGAGCCGTGTTGGGGATGGTTCACCCGCGGGAGGGGTTGGGGGAGGGTCATGCACACTGCCAGGTTGCGTTGTGCAGTGAGGGTGGGGACGACCTCTGGAGAGTGAGCATACGTGCATATTGGGATGTTCACTGACAGTAGCATGGCTACCCATATAATGTCGTGGAATGTCCGCGGCATAAGTAACTTTTCTAAGGCCAGTAAATCATCACATATGCGCAAAGACATGGTGTGAAAGTCCTTCTATTGCAGGAGACACACGCCCTCTGCCACCTTGCATCTTGCTTGGCGCCCTTCTGGAGCCCAAATATGTTCTATACTACATACTCCACACAGTCCAGAGGGGTTCTTACACTGCTTCATAGATCGGTGAAATTTATACTGAAAAAGAGCCTCATCGATCCAGAGGGGAGGTATGTTGTACTGCAGGCTGGGAGTGCATGCTGGTGAACACATACGGCCCCAATATCGATGCCCCTGAATTCTACGATAAAATGTCCTACATTCCGATGGGATACTACGGGGTCCCTATTATTGGGGTGGGGGACATGAATCTCATACTAGATAATGATTTAGACAGGACGGCACAGCAGCTAGAGCTCATTCACAGGCAGCTAAGAGTCTCCAATCCCACATGGCATCCCTGGGGTTGCGGGACGTCGGAGGACATTGCATCCCCGTTTGCGCGAATATACCTTTTACTCCTCAGTCCATGACAGCTCCTCTAGAATAGACCCATTTCTGACTTCTGGCGACCTGGTTGGCAAAGTTAAAGATACTAGTATCCTGTCCCGTACTCTGTCTGGCCATGCACCGGTGACACTGCATCTGGAGCTCAGATCCTACCTTCCCCCCCAAAAAGCTTGGCGCTTTAAATCCGAGGCACTTATGGATGTGGTGTTGAAAGCGGAGATCCTTTCGGACATCAGGACCTTTTTCGAAACTAATCTACAGCAGGACACCACCCTCGGGGTTCGGTGGGAGGCTTTCAAGGTCTACATCGGGGGGATGGCCATCTCACGGGAGGCGGGTGTATTAAAAGCCATCAGGAATCATCTATCTCTCTCTGAGACAAAACTGAAGGGTCTGGGACACGAGTGTGTGACAGATGCTGCGCGCCATCCATACTGGCGCAAATCAGAGAGGAACTTGAAATATTCGAATCACATGCAATGCGAGGGATAAAATTCCTCGCGTGCCCAATCGCAGCTAGGAAATATGGGGAGGGTGAAGGACCTGGGAGAACACTGGCTAGACTTGTCCAAGTGGAGGGGGGCAGGACACAGATTGAATATGTCAAAGACTCACAGGGGGGTCCCACAATGGTCGGACCAACAACAACTTCTTTCAACATTCTCACAGTTCTATACGGATCTATACACCCAACAACACGTACACGATACACAGGATATCATAGATCTACTTGATCAAATCCCCATGACCCTGGTGTCCCGGTCCACGCGAGAGCATCTAGACGCACCTCTAACGCTCGAAGAGATAGTTCAGGCCATCACTGACGTCCCCCGAGGTAAGGCACATGGTCCGGATGGTCTTACTTCAGAGTTCAATCAGGAACATGTCGCCATCCTTGCCCCTAGATTACTGGAGGTATGGGACGAGGCGCTCCAAGTGTCTATCCTCCCGTCCACCCCCCCCTATTTATGCATGAGGCTCTCATAACAGTCCTCCTTAAGCCTGGTAAACCCAGCGATAAATGTGGATCATACAGCCCCCCCTCTCACTTGCCTAGAACCTAGACACCAAAATACTGGCCAAGACCCTAGCCAACAGATTCCTCCCAATTATGTCATACCTCGTACACGATGATCAGAGCGGCTTTATCCCTGGGCGCTCTACCTCTCTTAAAATAAGGAGGCTTTTCAATGTCCTGTCAAGGATAGACCAGGGTGTCGAGGCAGTAGCGGCCACGCTAGACGCACAAAAAGCTTTCGATATGGTTTTGTGGCAATATATGTGGGCGGTCCTGGAGAAAATGGGGATCGGCCCTAAAATGATCCAATACATCAAGATATTGTACACATGTCCTATCGCCAGAGTCCTGATTAACTCACTGATCTTGCATTCCTTCGAGCTGCAAAGGGGTACACGCCAGGGCTGCCCCTTTTCACCCATTCTTTTTGCACTGGTCATCCAACCAATGGCGGACTACGTCAGGGCAAGGCACTCTCGCAAGGGCATATGCCTAACTGACCCCCTGGATATATTACCATTATATGCAGACGATGGCCTACTATACGTTAGAGACCCATCTACTCATTTAGATCCCATACTGAGAGATATAATCAAGGTCGGCACCTCCTCAGGCTTCACCATTGACTACACAAATCAGAGATTTTTGCCCTTACTGCTGTAACCCGACAACCAAATAGTCAATACCCTCTCCGATGGTCCCAAGACGGCATCAAATATCTGGGTGTCCATGTAGCATTATCTAAACCCACCCTGATCACTGGTAAGTATACTACAGATGCAAAATACTTCTAATCTAAGGTGAATAAATGGCGCGGCCTGCCTATTTCCCTGGCTGGCAGACTCTCCTTGATTAAAATGATCCTGGTCCCCAAGTTACTATACATCTTCGGGAACGTGCCGATCTGGCAAGGAAAGAAAACATTTTGAGGAACTCCAAACGATGGGTGCCCAATTCCTATGGCATGCTGGTGCGGTTCGTAAGAAATGGCAACAAATGGCTCTGCTCTATGAGAAAGGGTGATATGCGGCTCCTAACCTGGCCCTATACTGGACAGCAACCCAGGCATAGTTTGCCACATATTGGTACAAATACCCCACGGCTCCCCCTCATGTCAGGCTGCAAAGACTGGCCAGCTGAGGTAGACCCCATGACCCTGATCCTTCAACATAAATACATAACTGATGCCCCAGCCAATCCCATTGTGTCCACCCTTAAGGAGTGGCGCCGCCTCCTGAACCTCACATCTACTCCTCACCCCCCATTATAAATGGCTCCCCATATGGCGCTTCCCTGTGCTAGAACACACTGACGACAGGCTCCTCTCAACAGTGGTTGGCCCTGGGCTACCGCGCACCGATGGATCTTTTCCCGGAGGGGTAGTTCATCACCCCAGAGACGTGGTGGCCCCGCCATACAGGCTCGGCTTTGGAGATGCTGCAGTATTACAGACTGCGTGCTGCATGCCATGAGATGTGGTCGACATTTCCAGAGGAACCCCCGGATACCCCTGAGCTGCACTACATTGCCAACTCCGGTAATAGTAAGAGCACAGTCTCCTCTCTATACAAAATCTTATTAGCGAAGCTCCCAGACTCGACCTCCAAGGCCCGAAATGCATGGTCCAAAGAACTCGGACTAGATATCACTGATACTTTGTGGAATAAAAGGAGCACCCACACGAAAAAGTGTCCCTAAACGCCAGATATCGTTGCATGCAGTACAAAATACTGAATAGGGTATACTACACCCCACACAGATTGTCTAAGTTCACAGCCGGTGCCCCACAGGTTTGCACTAGGTGTCAGGCTGAGGATGCGGACCAAATACACATGTTTTGGTCATGCCCTGCACTGATTACGTTCTGGAGGGAGGTGTTGTCTGCACTATCTGAGATTGTGGGTGCGGATGTTGATCCTGATCCAAGGGTGCTGCTGTTCGGAGGTCTGGAAGGGCGATGAGCTAAAGAAAGTGGCAAGATTCTTAAATGTGGGTAGCATTGTTGCCAGAACATGTATACTGCAAATTTGGATGAGGTCATTCCCCTTGCCCACCCCCCCCCACTTTCAAAATGTGGCTCACTGCCCTCGTGTGGACACAAACATGTGAGGAGGAGTATGTGGCCACCCTACCTGTACAATCTCGCCCCAGGAACATCTGGAGTGCCTTCTGCAGTTACCTCAACAAGGAGACGGATGAGGTCCTGCCCTCTACTTCAACTCCGCCCATCTGAATAAATTGTGAACTGTTGCTCAGATCATACGCCTGCTGCTTAGGCGCATGATGCTCCTAACTGCCAGAATCTATGCTCTACTACCACTACTTGTTATGTTGTTTATATGATGCTCTAAACGTGTAACCACCTTAACTCTGCCAATAAAATAAAAGGTTAGGAATAAATAAATGAGTAGTTGGCCAAGTAGGATGTCCAGAAAATGGTGGTTGGGCAACGAGAAGTATTTATTTATTTGAGGAGAGACCTCTGTGTGTTAAAGGATATTCACGCAGGGCTCTTTGGGTGGGGAAGGCAGGAGAATGAAGATGGTAAAAGTTGCAGTCTCTTTCTAGAACTTCTCGGCCTCTTGCTACCACCAGCATTTTAAGCTGTAGTCTAGCATTTCAAGCTGCAGTCTCTTAAGCAACAAAGAGCGCCAGCTCTGCACTTGCATCCAGGCCTCTGCACTCTGCTTGGCACTACTGCACTCGGAATACGTTCCATGAGAGGAGCAACCACTCTGCACTTAACCCAGACCCCTGCTGGACTGGGCGCACTTGTCCCTCCTCCCTCGCACTTCCTGTCTGCGCACTTGCACGATCTTGAATGTACTAGGCCTAGCACGTTTGTCGGTCCCGTCCCCCCATCTGTCTCGCCTTCCTAGCATGGTTGTGTCCGACTACGAATGCATAGGCGCATTAGATGACCAACCAATCTGAAATGTCACCTGGCCTAGTACTGTAGTTTATTGTTCTGTTTATCCTTTTCCCTCTCCCCCACACTCTTCTCTTCCCACTCACACACTTACACTAGTAGCAATGCCTCTGGCTGTGTATACTAGTCATTGTTGTTAGATCATTCGGAAGCTTCAAGGCCCCAGAATGACAACTATATTCCCTAGTTCCCTTACCGCCTTGAAGCGCTTCGAAGCCCTTCACTTGTGTACAAGCGCTTTACAAATGAGAAATTACAAAAAACAGCTCAATGCTCGGCCTTCCCAGCAGTGGTATCTTAAGCACTGTTAGTAGTGTGATGAATCCAATAGATTCACCATGTTCCCACAGTGGTGACAACCTCCCATGTGGCCAGGTGACGGGTGAAGCTACCCGATCCTGATCCTGGGGACAGCTATTGGAGGGAGGATCACGTGAGGAGACGACCTCTGGGGACAGGATATGGCATAGTATCCCCATTTGCCCTCAAGGATAAGATGCCCAAGGTCCTTATGGCTTACTGCCATTCATCCTCAGCTCCCCTTTTGAATCATAGGGAAAACCTTTCCCCACATCAATTCAGCCCGACCTCCAACTTTAATCAAACCAGTGGAAATTTTACTGTCTCCAAGTCCATGTTTCCAATCATCTAACACTAGGTTACCAGCTAAGACTATTGCAAATGATCATTCAAGCTTTAAAAATCAACCGCCAACAAATAACTTCTTGTCCCATAATTCCTCAGGTACTGGGACGAAGAAGAGTAATGCAGAGCAGGAGAAACTAGAAGCTCAGCGAGCGTTCTAGTCTTTCCCCCGCAAATACATGTGAATGGGTAATTTAAAGGAGGGAACCGAAGTGCAAGGGGCGACCGTTGGCGAAAAGACATTTCACCTGTCTCCTGAGCTCAAGGAACTGAGAAGCAGAAGCAAGCATGGTGGAGCCGGGCGGCTCACCAGCAGAGAAGAGGGGAAATGCTGACAGAGTGGGTCAGGCTACCAAGACGCAGGGAGCGAGAGGAAGACTCCTGGGCGTACACTGACCGCCGCAAGAAAACCTTTGCTTACCGGAGCAAAGGGGGATGGGGTGAGCGGACGTGTGGGAGAGATGACACGGGAAAGGAGAAGCTGAACAGGAAACAGCCACGAAGGGAAACCAAGCAACGTACCTTAACCGAACGAGCCTGACAACGCCAGCAAGAGTCAGTGCATCAGCCCAAAGGCAGTTGGGACCCCAGGGCATATCGGCGACCGCACCAATAACAGTTACAAGAACCACAAAAAGAGAGAAAAACGAAGGAACAAACTGTAAAAAGGGGAAGAGAAGTAAAACCCTTTTCAGAGTGAATGTATGGAACGTATATACATGGAGCACCAAAACATAATGTATATCAAGACAATGTGATATCCAAGAAAGTGAATATAAAGTCAGTTGTGGGCATGGTTAGAAACCCTATGTGAATACAAGCAGCCTTGGCTATAGAAAAAACGGGCAATTACAAGTTTGTGAATACGAAAAGCCCTGGCAGGAAAGTATACCAGGCAATTACAAGTGTGCAAGTGTAAGAAGCCCTGGCAGGAGAGTTTACCAGGCAATGACAGGTGTGTCAAGAACTTCCAAGCACAGATATCAGAACTGTGTTAAGCATATAAAGAAAAGCCTAGTCTTGACAAAAAGAATTACACAGATATGAAGCTTTGTCTGCGACAGTGCTTTTGTGGACCAAATAAAACAAGGCAATGTTGTATTCAAGAAAGAGGAGTCCAGGGGAACGGAACGCCTTGTGGAACAAGAACTCTTGCGATATTGAAAATATTTTATGTTGAAGCTACTTATTCTTCCTTTATTAACACTTTTGCAAGAACTACAAAAATTTAAAGACATTTCCCTTTTCATCTTTAGAATTTAGTTTTGGGTTGGGGGTCAGAAAGAACGTTTGGACACAAGGACAGTTTAATTTTGACATCCTGACAGATTGAGCCTTAGTTTTGGTTTAGGTAGGGAAATTTCTCCTAGAGCAGGGCCAGAGAGGCCTTTTCCCCCAACCCTTTTATTTTCAATACAAGTCTTTAACCCAAAACATGCCTGACTGGTTTCCGAGTTTCATGCCTGACTCCTCACAGTAGGAAGTGTTGGCATGCAAGTGGTAACCTCATCACCCCCAACCATTTCATTTGCTTAGAAGGAACGCAGTCCCCCTCCTCGCCTTCTCTGAGACCAAGGAACATATTGGTGTCATACTATGCAACGTGCTTTGAATTTGAGATACAAATGGATAACCAATAGCATGCACCCATCAGATCTGAGCAATGCAATGACTCTCATAAAAATTATATTTGAAGCAAAGGGTTTCAGATAGTGTTAAAATTACCAGACAAGACAAGGAAATGTATACATTAATTTTGGCAAAAATGTGAATTTTAAATGAAATGTAAAATTCAGCTCTATACATTGCAAGATGGTTGCATTTTAAACGAGACTTTTTTCTTCAGTGGACACTTTGTGCTATTATAGTTAGTGTTCAGTATAATTCAAGTCATAACAAGCAAGCAAATGCTAAATGAAAAAAATAAAAATGTAAAAGTGGGGTCGCAAAGAGGTTTTGGGTTATTACCAATTTGTTGAGCGTATGATAAATGTTGTGGATATTTGCCAGTGTTGATAGATGAGAGTTCAACTGAAAATCTGTTGAAGAAAAACATGCATTTAGGAGGTCTCCTTTGAAAGAGGTCATAGCACAACCACAGAGAATTTAAGATCAAAATACATTTGCAAACTTTAACAATCATTTATTAGGATGGCAATAAATGTACAGTGCTGTGTCGCTGTACTTTCAGGCTCTGGTGTTCCTGTGAAAGCACAGGAAAACCAGAGCCTGAAAGTACAGCCACTCTGCATTCTCGCAGATCCAGCCACAACATACAGACCAGTTACTGAGAAGAGGAATGAAAGCCCAGGAACGTACAGCCACCCACAGCGAGCAGTGCAGATCATGCGTAGGCACAAAAACATCCCTCACTCCTTTCCCTCCCTCCAACCGATACCCAGTGTAGGGAGGTGAACTAAGACCAGTGCTGTATGCTCTTCCATTTATTAGAATTCTCACCCTCTCTACTGGTCTTGCCGCACTATGAAGCAGACCCTCTTTGGGTAATAAATGATAAAACAAAATGAACTATGCAATGCCAGGTTATCATAGATCAAAGCTTATGACATGGTATATCATGATCCATCATAACATCACATCTTTTGACAAGCCATTATGACATGACAATCTCAATAACCTTCCATTTTGACAAATCTAGAGTATTCCATTTTAGTAAATTAAACAACCTCAATATATTCTCAGTTTTCTGTTTAACAAACGAAGTATACTTCAAATTTGAACAATCCCATTATAGTCCCAGTTTGAACAATTCAGTCTGCCCACACGCATTCTGGCAATCCCAGTTTCACCAGGTATATTTTCACCTTAATGTAATGATTTTCCTTGGTTTTTATGTTTTGTATACGTTTTCACGTGTTCTTTTTCCTCCCTTTTCTTATATATTGTGGAAAAGCCAAATATTGACTAACCACATTTCCACTTTGACAGGCCCAGTATAATCAGGAGGTTACTATGCCCAGTGAAAATTCTGGTATACACTTTGTTGGACAACTCACTTTACACAAACCTAGTATATTTCTAGTTTGAATATCCCAGTCCACTCCCAATTTGACAACGCTGCATATTCTCATTTTGCATAATTTCAGCATACGTGCCATCTTCAGAATCCCAGTTTGGCATTGCCAATTTTCATGATAGACAACGTTCCCAATTTTTAGAGTGCAGGCATATTCTGAGTCTCTGTTAAATTGGGATTTACTCATATTCAATGCCAATATACATCCAATTCATAAATTCGCAGCACAACAAGTTTGGAGGTTTCATCACAGTTTTACTAGCCCAATATGTGTTCAGTTTCACAAACCTTGTACAATACCAATTTACAGAACGTTGGTACACGATGTTTGACAAACAGTACATTTAGTCTGATAATCCCAGTACACTACCCGTTTCAAAACTGCTGCAAAGTTCACTGACGATTTTCTGGCAACATATCAAAAGGCAGCACAATCTACCTTTTATACAGTTCAAACTGTAGACCGACAACATATCCCTACACACTAACCAGCAGATAAGTGGGGTACAAGCCACTTTTGCTCCCTGTACACAGGTGTCTTTACTCCTGAAAATACGAGCAAAAAGAAACCTAACAAAAAAGGAAATAGGACAAACAAAACTGACGCACAGAAGCCCTCTGCTATCATCTACACAGCTCCACAGATATTTATAGACAAGTGGTACCAGCACAAACGTGTTACAGGAAGGTGGTCTAATAATAACTCATCTGAAGAGAAATGTTAATGTGAAAAAATATTCACTTGAAAAAATACTTGCATCATTAATGGGAATTTTATTTTTACTCCCCATTACACAATTTCACTTCAAACTTCCAAGTCTTAACTGGAGCCCTGCATGCACCCATAGAACATAGGGGCAAGCAGCCTGCCAAGTCTCAGGACCCATGGGCACATATCAGAACAATAAGTAAATAAATGTATACACAACCATAAAAAGGAAGAAACAGATAAGCATATATTCACATTATGAGGATATATATATATGTATGACACCACTTACACGCAGGTAACACCCTACACATTCACAATAAATTAATTCCATCAGCACATGACATTTCTTCACAATCTCCACTAAAAATCGCCAAGGATAGATTTGCTGCTGGCCAAGTTTGTGTCATCCGCATTTGCCCTTCTTTCTACTCAGTTCTCTATAGTGCAAATTAAATAACCATCCTTGACCATTTTCACCCTTCCCAATCGTCCTGCTCATCCTCCACTGCTACTCACTTTGGGACTTTATGGCTGTGGCACAAGGTGGCATAACTGCTGCAACAGCCTTTGACCCTCTCCACTTCCCCAAAGGCAGGATCAGAGTGTCCTCAGCAATCTTGTCAAGACCAGGAAAGGGCCTGAATAGAGCCTGGGACAGGCATGGGGTAAGGAGGAAAAGTGATAAAAGTATAATACAATAGTCAGACCAGTATTCTGAACAGCACCTTAAAGGAAGTCTAATGACATCATAATGGCAACACAGGCTCATTCTGAGATCATCCGATGTTAACTAGTGTTGATACCAATGCCAAATCACCTCAAAAGAGGAACACTATGCTGCTCGTGCCTCTCAGGATATATTTCGAGTCCACATGCAAACCATAATTTCCTGCTCTTCTGGTAGGTCTATGGAGCAGATGATTGTAACCACAGTGAATAATGCTAGATCAAGCTCACTCTTGGAAAGCTTCATAATATCCAAATAAAATCTCAACAAGATACTGCTGAATAGCTCCAAACATAAATAAAACTGGATTAAGTGTAGAGCAGGTATGTTAAACTCCCAGGAATCAATTGACATTAGTAGTCAAAAGTCCACAGATATTAATGGGATGCTTTTTATTTTATCCAACGCTGGTATTTCTTTTCATGCCTCCTAATTAGCACAGTGGTGGTCCATTCCAGAGAATGCTCAAGCCCCCCAATATTCTTCAAGAAGACAAAAGGGGAAGGAGCATGGCTCAAGTTTGAGGAGGCATCTACACTATTTTGGTTGAGTAAGTCACAGATAACAGTGAGGTAAGGAATATGAAAAAAACGGTCATTAAATTAAAAATAAAAGATGCACTTGTTTTTCTCAAAAATGTTCCTTTCATAAGGGTTCCTTTGAGAGCATTAACTTTATTTGTATTTATTGAAGACCAGGGTGACAGTTAACAGAAATGACTTACAAAGTGGGCAATGAGAGCACAGAGGCAGTCTTACATAAGAGCACTAATTGATTGAGCTACACAGAGCAGGCAATGAACAGATGAGGGTGGAAACACAGGACAGAGACTGAACGACATGTTTAACTTTGACAGCTGATATGTATTGATGTTGGGCTCTGATGTCACATACACAGACCAGCTGTGGAGCCATATAGTTTTGTCAAGGTAGGCTTTATTGTACATCTTTACATTTGTACAGGAGCCAGTTTGTTTCTCTTCATATGTACAGTACCATTACTGGTAATCACGGTGGACATCACCGGTACATAGACAGAAGTACAGAGACATAAAGGGACAGAGACCCACCGGCCATCCTTACACACCCAGCTCAGGCCCCAACTGACATTCATGGAACACTCACTCACAGACCCATTCAACATTCTTCCGAGCTGCCTATCATTCATACATCACCATTCCAATGGCATGCATGCCCTCCTGGCCAGTGACAATACATACATTCACAAAAGACTCCTTCATTATTACTTACTAATATTCACATATGTATTCCTGTTTAAATAATTCCCAAACTTCATTAGAAATGATGCTCATATTTTCACTACCATAAAAAAACATGTCATCATGAAGCAAAACGTTTAGTTTCCACATCATTCCCATCGTGCTGCAACTACATTATGTCCCCGATATGGATGTGCTGGCCTGATCAGGGCCAACACACATTTATAAAAATCAAAATATGCAACAACAATTTATCCCATTAGTGAGTAACATAATTCTCCACAGAAAGAAACAAAACCCACGCGTAAAAATTCTCCTGTGATTAACAAGTCCTGAAGTACTCTCAGCATTGTGTGCCTGTTAGGTTTAAATGTCATATCATTTTGTTTATATATGTGTTACAGACCTTTGGAGTGTTTATTATGCTGTGTTCCATTCATGCATACACATTCCGAGAATTCCTGCATCCTAGGATTCTCTCAGAATGTGCATGTACTGCATGCTTTGAACTGGCAGACAGTTTGCCTCGAGTACCTTAAGCTGAAGGTGTGTCTGCTGCCTGTGCATAGTTTAACTTAAATAAAGCCTTTTGTTAAACTCCTTACGGCGTTGGTCCTATCTCAACAGTCCCTCATAAGCCATCATGCAGGCCAACTGTTGAATTCATTGGCCTTACCGTCAAACTCTGACGCTCGAAGAAAAAAAAAAATGGATTACTGATCTACTTCTCCTGCAGGCATTTTAATATGGTTCATCCTAAAACATCCTGTTCAAACAAAAGTATGGTGGCCCACTAAATAATCTGATTCTAATGTTCGTAGACACTTTGATATCCCGTTGATGATCGTTGACGGTCTCAATCCATAGTGCTACTTAAAAACAAACGAAATGACCATCTTGAAAACGTATCATATTTTCCCATAATCAGCTCTGATCATTGAGACGCTATGAAACCCGTTTTTTTCCAGAGTCAACGTTGGACAGCAACGTGCTTATGCATTAGGGTTCTTTACTCTGTTGCGATCATTTGTCGATACTGGCCCACACCATTCTAACTGCCACCTCGTCACACAGTCCTCTGTCGCTATATCTCTTTGGCGTTCTATCAACGTCATCATTCCACCGTCGGCATCGGAGAGGCCAGACCATGCTAAGCCTCCCAACCAAATGCCATTCCAACCCAGTGCTGCCGGTCCACGTTCAAAAGGAGCCTCTCCACATTGCTCCCAGGTTTGCTGCAGTGGCGCGCTGGTCATTTTTAAAGTTGGCAATGATTTTGGCATTTACATATCGCTGTAGGGACGCCCACTTACTGCTCCATGGGGCGCTGCTCTGTTAATCATCGTAGCATTGGAACTTTTTGCCCCTCCACTTCAACTGGCAGTAAGTCACTATATTCTCAAGGAAAGCAGTTGGTTTACAACTTTGTCTTTTATCCAGGTTGCAATTTCTTAAGCAGGCGGCAGCTGCTCACTAGGGTAGAACGCTAGGTGTAAGGACACAGCCAAGCCACGGAACTAAACCTGCAAGTGTCAGCATAAACTCAGGTAAGGTGGCAGAAGCAATGAAAATTGAGATGGAACTGCAGGATTTAGCTCTGCCTGCCCACCCACAAGGACAGATGAAGGTGGACAAATATGGGTGTACAACGAAGGAAAAAAAAACTGTTTTATGTATGACTGGTGTCTTGGTGGTAACAGGACTTGGTGTATTTTCATGGTATCTGGAACACCCTTCAATGTATGAATTTAAGAATATGTTTCCTGTGGCGACCTCCCCAAATGACACCAATATTAATTATGTATACAGTAAAGACAGGTATGAGCATGACGGTCATGAAAACGAAGAGTATGGTAGGAATGCATACATACGCTTAATGAATACAACACAGAAGTCCTTGAATTTGTCAAGTTGTTGGATATGCAGTCACGTTCCCCTCCATGCAGGGGATGGAATACCAATGTATGCTTTTGCAGTACCAGAAATTGACAGTTGTATTTTGCTTTGGATGAGGGTTCTCTCAATAGACCGGTATGTGCCAAACACTTCTATGTGCTTTCCAATGAACTGGTCAGAGATATCAGCAGGGATAGTCCGTAAAATTAAACACGAAGGAGTAACCTACTCTTCGAAAGACCTTGTAGGTCAGGCAAGGATAGGGAAGTTACCTCCACCCCCTTGATGATAACCAGGGAGTTCTCAAGGAAGAACATTTGTTTCAAGGGAACGAAAGGAGAACCTGTTTTGGGATGTAGTATAACATACGATCTTTCCAGATATAGTAGGGGTCTAGGTCAAACTGAAGGGTACGCTTATGTTTGTAACAAAAAGGCTCATTTATGGCTTCCCAGGAACATGTTATTTTGCCAGGATAATACCTGCTGCTATGATCTATACCCCTAAAGAAATGCATGCTAAACACAGGTATAAGAGAGAGAGAGAGAGAGAGAGAGAGAGAGAGAGAGAGAGAGAGAGAAAAGGCCAGGGCCTGACCAATCAGACACTGATCTGGATATATTCATGGACATAGTAAAGGCGATGATACTACCTATGGGAATATTCCTGAACTCCCAAGAGGTACGCAGATTAAGCAGGGCAGTAAAGGCCAGGATTAGTGAAACAGCCGATATACTTACTAATATTACATATGAGATGAAGGCCATACGGTTAGTTGCATTACAGAATTGGTACGTGTTGGATGCATTAACTGCAGAAAGTGGCAAGGTTGTGCTCATGTCAAAGCAAGATTAATCATGCAGGGCCCCGGAGACAAGAGGGGTGATGGTGTGCTGTTAGGATTCCTGTTTCTTGGAAATCATGCATCAAGTGTTCTGAGAAGAGGGGACAGGTAGAGGGCGGTGAAGGTTTGACACGGCAGATACACATGAATCGTGGACCACTCGAGAGAATTCCCCGAAGTGAACCGCCTACAGTGTGGGTGAAGCTTGGTGTTCGTGCAGCTGCAGGCTTATCTGCTCACTACAGGAATGAGTTTACAAGAAATTCTTCACATGGAGAAGAGATATGGGGTGTACTATGCGACTAACTGCTAAACGCCTATGCACATTCCTTCCGGTGTGCGTGCCAGCTATTGAAACCACTGTTGTGTGAAATGTATATAAAGTGCGCAAATTCAATGCTTGTGAGCTCACTCTCCTGTTCTTACTTGAGGATGCCGAGAGCCCAGACCTTTTGCGAAAGATTAATGAATAAATTGCCTGACTTGACTATCCGTCTGAGTCCTTGATTTGGGGTCACTTCACTGGAGTGGGGCGAGCGAAAGTGTACCCTCAACCGCCACAGGCAAAGCGAAGCAAGAAAAACCTCTTCCAAGCCAACGGGATCCCGGTGGCCGCTGCAAGTCTCCTGCCTGTAGGGGAACAGGGCCACCGCACTCCCAGCCCAACATGAGCTGCTGTCTGCTGCCTGCCCTCTGAGGCGCTCTGGTCTCAGCAGCTCTCTCCGCCGCTCACTGCCTCTGCCACAGCAGCTCGTCAACCCCAGGCAAGCAACAGAAATGAAAAAGGGATCCCCCGAGATCCAGCTCCTCTTCCCTACACTCCGGATCGTACTATGTGGCACACGGATTAGTGGAGTGGCAATAGTGGCGCAAATCACCTGCTCCTACGCGAAGCTCAGGAGGAAGCCGCCATGCTGGCTTGGCTGTTCTACAGCACCCCCTGGCTGCTATGGTTTTTAACGAGACAATATGATTCAATGGCTTCTATGATTTATGTGGTACTGCAACCACATTTCTCAGGGAGGGATAGGATATACGGTTAATGAAACTACACTAGCTCTTCACAGCAGGGTTGTCTACTTTAAATGAGACAGAATCAGCGTGTCTTAGAAGGGCTGCTACAGCATTTCCCCAGTCAGACATATATGGTTTATCATTATGGCGAAGTCTGTGTATCTCAGAAGAACAAGCAAACTTTTAAAAGGCACAAAAACAGACACACATTGGCATTATGAGCAGGATCCATCCGCCATTTATGAAAATGTTCTACATTTGTCAACAGTGCTTTTGATCTTTTAATAGGAGAGTACCAAAACTTCTCAGCAGAGCATCTGCAACTATAGTTTTAATGGACCGCGCTAGCACTTTTCAGCAGGGCTGCTATACCCTCCATGGATAGTGCATGCGCGACAGAACAAGGCTACAATACTTCAATGGAACATGCCCATTTAAAGGATGGTTGCTCTACCTTTCATAGTATAGATTGTTTACAGTCTCAGCATTAAGATCAAAGAATGAATAGCTACCGAGTCCCAAATCCTCACCTGACATGATGGCTACATTGTCCCAAATCCTCACCTGACATGATGCATACACAACACGTTTCACAACCTCTGGAACACTTCTACAGGCCTGTCAGAAAACATATGTACGATTGACTGTAACCAAACAGAGAGGTATCACATGTCTACAATTTTAAAAGAAATGATTGGTGACATATAGATCTCTTTGTCATGCCTCTGCCTAATGAAGGTATTTTATTCCAGTAACTTCCAGTGTACGGTTGACAAGCACTATTTAAAAAAAGGGAAGAACATGTATACACACGACACCATTTACCAATCTTGGACTTCAAAAACAGAAGCAGAGTCTTTCACTCAATCTGTTTAGCTTTTTCTCCAGAAGTGAACACCTGCTTTGAAAGCTCTCTTTTATTAGCAATAGCAGAGTTCAGTGTGACTTTAGGTACTGCTAGCAGCACAGCTCTGAGCGAGCTGGAGTATTAAAAAGAACAGAGCTCTGACTGAATCTTTGTAAACCAGGGCAAAGATCTGAGTCATTCAATGTGTGTGTTAACACATGCAGAGCTATGTGTGGCCTTGGGATATTATTACTTTGAGAGTTTGTGTGATATAAAGAGAATAGCTTGGATTGAGCTTGCGTAATATTAGTAGACTGGTCTCTTGTCTAGAGAATAGATCTGGGTGAGCCGGTGGGTTTCTCATGTGAAAGCTTTTCCATATATGAAAGAAGAGGATCACCCCAAAGAGGGTGGTGATGCGATTGGTTGTCCCGTCTGTTGGCAGTCTGCTTTTGTGATACCATTTTACAGTTCTAGCAACGATCTCCTATATAGACATGATTCTCATGCGTTACTGGTAGACAAAAAAGGAATGCTCTAGATAAAACATGTATTTGTTATGATTAAGGAGCATGATAAATTAAGAGTTCATTTTCAGCAACTGAAGTGCAAAATACATCTTAAAGAGTTTGTTAGTAAACACAAAGTCTGTTGGTACAAATCACACAGGCCTGAAGAACCCATCTTTAACTTTGCCATTTCATACAAATACCTCTGGGGCATTGACATTTTCAAAAACTGTTGCAAGAGTATTGAAAAAAAGAAATGTTCTCGGAAGCTTACTGTACTCAGATTAAGAAAGAAGAAAAGGTTCTGTGGAATTTGCCACCAATTAAAAAGTTCATCATGGGAGGGACTGATAAAGGTAGAGTCATTGTTATTCTAGACGGTCAAAGTATATAGAGGAGTCTGAACAAAGTAGTAAAATAATATAGCCATGTATAGATGACGCCACATCAAGACTTCGGGATATAATTACTTAAAAAGTCTAAAAGTATTGGAGTGTGAACAGATAAACAAGAGGCAGAGTTTTGGACTAAAGGAGACCCTAACACGCTATTTTATATCTTACATAATATCCATAAGAAGACAAATCCCACAGGGAGCTCAATAGTATTGGGGATAGATATGATATTGGAAGCCACCGTTTTTACCTTAATCCTGTCACTTGCATGAATGATCTTGTTCGTTTGGTGTAAAACAAAAATGATTTTCACTTAATGGGCACCTCATATTACTGAGTTTAAGATATGACTGTCACAAAGTTTAGCTAATCTCTAGCCCAAGATGTTTGAAGAAACCACAATATATGCAGACAAATACTTTTTTGAAGCATGCATGTCTATGGAATGACACAATTGGTATATCGCAAGGAATAAGTGAAGGTGCAGTGTCATTGTATTGTGGATAAATATACGGAATAGTGTCTTCTTAAGTTCACTTACATGATTAGTACAGATTCTTTGCATTTTTTATTATATCAGGCAGGGGATTTGAAGGTTTAGCCCTGCCATAAACCCACCAATCTTAAGGTAGTTTCCACTTGAAACATTTAAGAAAATCCCCCTTCTGGAGGTTAAAAAGAGGAATAAGAAAAGCACAGAGAATGAAGCTCGGCTTTAAAAAGAACAAAATAATAAAAAATAAAAAAAAAAAACACTTGTTAGCCTGCAAACCTGACGAAGAAGGCTGCTAAATGGGCCCACATCACTACCAAAAAGGTCATTTTGGAAGCCATAATACAGAAGCAGACTCAAAGAGAGAATGGTGCGAGTTAGACCAACAAAATCAAAAAGGGAGATATAGAAGAAATTGGAGCCTTGAAAGTGCCAACAAACAAAGTAAGGAAACAGATACAGGATTATTGAGGACGTGGTGAATAGTGGAATATGTAGGCAATGACCCATGTGGTCAATGTATATACAGGAAAGAAAGAATGGTTGAAACGGGAATGAAGAAACCTTAAAGTAAATACGTTGTACAGCTTTAAATGGTCAGTGCTATTACTATTATAGTAGTGGTTATTTTACTGAAGCAATGGATGTCATTAAACACAAATGTAGAACAAAATAAAATCATGTGAATTGTCACATGTTTAGATTGGGTGGTACCCAATATGAAAGTCATACAGATTGGGAAGAGTTATAGTTTCCACCTATAAAACTGGTATTAACGACATTTTTAAAGCTAAAACTAAATTTTGTGATTGTTTTGATTTGTGCAAGAACGGGACACGACACAGAAAATTGCCATTGCTCCCAATTGATTAATCATGGTAAAGCTTGGATGTGCAAGATGCTACAACATGTCTGCATAATCATAGGTTTTAACATGACACAAGTAATGCTAATCGGAAGGACAACACGCTAGGATTGGCGATTGGCTGTTTTCTTATTGGTCTCTAAACATGGATTTAAATGCTTTTGGCTCGATTATTATACTGAAAGTAAAATTGATTTGATCTTCTCCGAGGTTGAATTGCAGAATATGTTATAGAACAGTTTCTTAGGACACCAACACATTTTTTTAAATCTATTTTTCTTATTTAGGTAAAACAGCACAAATTTGGAGAGTCACCCATTTGTTCAGGATTGTATAGCAACCATGCTGTTGAATACTGCAGTGTTAATTTTGACCATAGTGTAAAACTAATAAACACACAAAGACGGAGGATTGATTTCAATGCTTAGGGACATTAGTTTTGAAAGAACATTAAAAAGGTAACATGCATGTTATTCTTTTTTGCTACCCTGTTTGTAGATTCTCTTAAGCTACTGGAAAAACCATCTTGGCTCCACGACCGACTGATTTATGGAGTACTGAAGAACCAAAAACGTATGCTGCGTGTTTTGGTAGTAATATATTTGGTCAGTATTACAGTTCTCCACATGTTCGGCAGTCTTTCAAACATGGAGAAACGGGGGGGGTGGGGTCTTTTTCATTTTTGTTTTGTTGAAATGTCATTGTTTAATTAGTAAAATTCACATACATCTGAGTCAAACGTGCTTGATAAGAAAGAATACATAACATTTTGAGATACTTACTACATGGTATGAACCCTATAAATGGTGTTTGTGGCAAGGGGAGAGCCACTTGAAAAGTGACTTGTTTGCATATTGCTTGAACCTGTGTGTACGACTGAGCAAAGTTCCAAATTTAACCGAATTTGCCCTGCTTTAAGTGAACCATGGTATTATGGACAGAGTTAAATTGACATTGGGTATTAGCACAAACACTGCTTTGATAGGCTCTAGCTTTTAGAGTACAGCTGGGATCGGGTCCGGGTGTTATCAGGTTATCAATAGCAAGTGGGTATTATCGAGACTAAAGCAATGCATTCACTCATTGTGAAGAGCCTTGGCTAGAATGGACATGACCATACATAGACGTCTCATCTTTCTAGAAATGTTTCTTGTGAAATTCCTATTGACTATTTCAATCTTTGGTTTTAGTATAGGTGCATTAAAAGGGATAACCAAATGTGATTTAGGTTTCAAATACTGCTAAAACTGTTTTGAGTTGGAAAGATAAATGAGACAACTACATCCTGCAGAACATAGCAATGTCATACTCTGAGGGGGCATAATTCAATTGCGCTTTTCAACTTTGAGGCAGTTATTCTACTCAAGCACAAGCAATTTATGTTGGTATTTTCACTGGCACAGCATAATGTACCCAACTCTCATAATTTCTCATGCAGGGCGCTGCTGCACCATCATCGTTTCATATGGACAAATGTATTGTCATTACCCAAATCCTTTGCTACCATACAGTCCGATTTAACTGTGAAAGAAAAGGCAGTTGATTAGGTACGGTAGCAGCAGAGGTAAAGCATCCAGGCATTGCTCAAAATTGGGAAGGATTTGATGAATTTATGAGAGGCTTATCAAATCTGCATTTAAAGCCGATTGTAACATGTCAAAAGTGATTTCCTCCAGACTAGCAAAGCTAGGCACCCAGTGCTTGTTCCTGTTGAATGCTCAATCCATGGAGATCCCCCATAAAGTCCATAGTGATGGAGCTCATGCTATCTTTGCACGCCTCTGGCCTATCATTTCACCACTAAAACTCAGGACATCCTGTCCACTCTCTCCTCTTCCTCTCGCTCTAACACTCCAGGCACCTCTACGGCCGTATCGCATCTTCCTTTTTCCTCTTGACAAGGTTTCTAGACAAGTCCGATTTATGAAAATCTCATCAAAGCAGGTGCTCCCCGCTCCTCCAGAACCATTTAGGCCCACATTGACACCCTTGCTCCAGCCTTGGCCGATTTCTGCAATCACTCTTTTGCCACTGGAACTTTCCCCTCCCCTCTTAAACACTCCCTTGTGCACACCCTCCTTAAGAGGCCTCTGCTGATCCTTCCGCTCTGGCTAACTACCACCCGATCTCCATCACTCCTTTACTCGGCAAACTCCTAGAAAGGCTGGCCATCTTCCAGCTTAATCTACATACCGAATCTGTTGGTTGACTCCACAACCACCAGTCTGGCTTCAGAGCAGCTAGAAGCACGAAAACTGCTTTCCTGAACACCTGTGAAGACTTGCTCGCTAATCTAGACTCTAACCTTCCTTCTGTCCTCATTCTCCTAGATCTATCCTTAGCTTTCGACAAGGTCAACCACACCATCCTGCTCAATCGTCTGCGTGACAACCTGGGTATCACTGGTCAGACCTCCTTTCTCTCCGATCGACCCTCCCAAGTCCAACTTGGGTCATTCCTCACTTCTAGCTCTCCCTCTACTTGTGGTGTCCCCCACGCATCTAACCTCTCTCCCTTGCTCTTTAACCACTACCTGGCACCTCTGGCCCACCGCATCTCTACCTTCTGTTCTAACTTTCGGTGTTGTGTATGGCACTCTGCTCTCCTTCAGGCTCCCCTCAGCTTCTTCTGCTCCTTCTCTCATACCCGACTGTCCGCAATTCAGGAATGGTGTGCCTCCAACGATCTCTGTCTTAATGCCAGTAAGACTGAGATCCGCCTCATTGGGGCACCTGCTCCCACCTCCCCTCTCTCTCACGCTGGCCGTCCACCCTAGGTCCTCTACAGGCACCTTCCTGTGAGGCTAAGAACCTTGTTGTATCTTCAACTTCACCCTCTCTTTCTCTCCTCACATCTCTGACGTCCATCTCAGACGTCTCTAAGAAGTCACACTATCAGCTGCACCTCCTCTTCTTCCTTTTCTGCCTTTCCCTTTCCCCCCGAAGCTCAGTCTCCAGAGTCCTGGCTCTCTCTAGGCTGGACTACTGCAACAGTCTCAAGACCCTCTGCTTCATCCACAAGGTTGCCTGGGGCCAGGGACCACACTACATTCAACTTTCTCTTCCTAAGCATCTTCCTTCTCGAGCCCTCCGATCATCCACCTCCAACTCTGAGGGTCAGACGCTTCTCCAGGCAGAGAGTGGGGTAGATCTCGGTCCCCGGCTGGGGCTTCCCTCTGGAACAGCCTCCCTGCCTCGCTCATACTTGAACAGGACCACCTAAGGTTTTGAAAGCAACTCGAGACCTTCCGTTTCGCTTCTGCTTTCTCTCTCCCTCTCCCTCTCTGAGAACAGGCTCCTGCACAACCAGCTACCCTTGCAACGCCTCCGGGCCTCCCTACCACTTAGGCACTGTATGTGCAACCCTGCAACCCTACCACCCCCCCTCCCAACTCCCTAGACTTATGAGCCACCTCCCTGGCAGCAAAGTGTTACATTACACTCACCCCTCCCCTTCCCCCAGCACTTCTCCACCCTCCCCCACCCCTACACTTGCACAATCTGAATGGCACAAGGCCTAGTAAGCATGGCCGCTGCCAGGCATGGGCTTGGGAGGGCTGAGGCCCTCCTACTTTGATGCAGAAGTCATCAATATGCTCTGAGGCCCAGCCCGGGCTCAGACGGCAAAAAGCTGTCACATTTGTAACCTCAGAGAGTGGTGTATTTACTTACTTACTTCTAAACATACCTTTACACTTTAGTAAAGGCCTCAGCAAATGTGTGGAGGACAAATGCCTGCCCAGGGGATGATTTCAATAGACCCCTTATGTGGAAGCTAAAGGCTCAACCTTTAGTTGGCCAATGTCTCCCAACGATTAGCATTCCTTTGTTTAACTAAATAGCGTGTGAGATGCAGAGGCCTAGATAGACAGGGAAGGGCCCGAGATGGTCTAGAGGGAAACAGGTAAGCAAAAAAAGTGGTTTTGCTTGTGTGGTTTGTATGCATGTGAAGGTGTGTGTAAGTGCATGCATGTATGTTTTTATGTGAGGGGGAGTCTAAGTGCATGCATATGAATAAATGCAGTGTGAATGGTCTGCATGGTTGTGAGAGAGCTTGTAAATGAGAATGAAGTGTGAATGACAGGATGGGTGGGGCGTTTGTGTCTCAGACTGGGGTATAAAATTGTCTCGGGCACCAGTAAAAAAGTGGCCCACAGTTGCAAATGACAATTGAGTCCTTTGTGACAGAATGTTTCAATAGCCTCCAAGGGGGATTTTTTTGATAAAACGTGATGCAAATTTTGCATTTTAAAGAATATTTATCCAGGAACACTGGTCAAAACTACTAGCCGCATAGTGAAGTGCCTCATCAAATTGGCCCACCTTGGCCGAAAAAGGAGCCCAGTTCAACCAAAAAACAGGCTCAAACTAGCATTTTAGGTTCAGGCATTGCTCCATTAGCCAGTCCGAGCGTGGTGCGCGCATTGGAGCATGAACATTTTTTGCCAGGATCATGGCACGTTTTACTGGAATTTTTGGGCAAAGCAAAGCCAACTTGAGTTATTATGTGAAGGAGCGGTTGCAGCAGGGGAAAGTGTACTGCAATGGGTCTGGCTGGGTGCTACTGTGGCATTGAATTTTGTCCTCACATTAAGGATAAAGCCAGCTTTGTAAGCGTTCTTACATGGGGGAGGGCATGTTTCCTTCTTGTGACATGGCATTGTTTTACTGGTGTTAAGGTCGAAGTCCACAGAATAAGTGTTCTTACGTAGGCGGCCCTTTGTACAGCCCGTAAACCAGTGTCTACTGGCATTAGGGGGTGAATACAACATTAATGTTCTTATATTGGGGATTTGTGAACCGATAATGATTTGTTATTTATATAGCGCTTTCCCCAAAGCACTGTACAGAGAATGTATTTATATACAATGATCACCCTACTGAATGTGGTATTCATTTATTGACCTCAGAAGGATGAAAGGCCGAGTGGGCCTTGCCGGGATTTTAACCTGTTACCTGCAGAACCCACACAGATGCAGCAGCAAGGGCTCAACCAGCTGAGCTATTGTACCAGCTAACCAGCAAAGGCATGTTTTCTTACTGTGGCATGGCTTTTATTTTAACTAGCATTAAGACAAAGCCAACAAGAGCATGTTTTTACTTGGGGATACAGCATATATTGATGAGAGTCAGCATGAACATGTTTTGTTATAGTATCATTAATGACATCATGGGCAAAGCAAACATGAGCATTTTCTGATGTGGGAATACCGCCATATGAAGGAACACCAGAATGGACATGTTTCGGCACAATCAATATGAAAATGTTTTTTACACTTACGGGGTACTGGCATACAGTGTACGAAAGGAATTATGAAAACGTGTTGTGCATTGTTGATGACCTGGCATCTAATGGACTTTTTTCATGCCTTACCCTACAAAACAGATCGTTAACTGTGTGACTTTTTACCTAATGCATCACAGAAAGCGTACTGTAAAAGTCACCATTTCAACCCCTTATCTAAAAAGAAAAATCTCTGGGAGAGAACCCCTCAGAACCCACCTTGGTTGGTTTGCATGGTAGCACCTACAGATTCGGTCAGGGCAGAAAAAGCCCAGTTCCCTCTTCAGGCTCCTCTTAGGGCGAGCCCTACTATGTTAGCTTAAGGCCCCACTTGTTGCACAATCCTTGACACGCCGCTGGTGAGATGTGGGTGAAAGATGCATCTAATGGGCCAAAGGGAGTCCAGTAGGCAGAGTAGATACTGTGCCTTCAGGTGAGAGCAACAGCAAAATAGGTTTAATGACCCCACTCACTACCAGCTTGCAAAACTGCCATACAGCCCCACAAAAACTTGTACGACTGGCCCCGCCCCTGCTAGTAAGATCGTTGGTTTTTCCTCCCATCTTCCCTTCCTTGTCGCGCCTAGAAACACGTGTGTACAGGCGCGTTATAATAAATGACCTATAGCTAAACGACTCTAGCCTACCATACCACATTTTGCCAATGCAATTGGTGAAACGTGCTTTTACATGCACCACTGGACTGCATTTTTAAAACATTTATCTAGTGGAATCCCTGAAGTACAGGTTTTCTCTGAAAGCGATTTGTTTGGATGTGACGACGGGGGAAACCCTAGAGGAGGCGCCAAGATAACAGGGCAGAGTCCTCCTTCCTACCCCCTGGGTAAGGGGCAGGGGTTGGGCAAAAGCCAGCAAAGCAGGGTGATTAGCCCGGGAAGAACCCGAGGGGGTGGGAAACCCGCTAATCATAAGAAGCCTGCGAAAGGGCAACAAAGGAAGGGGACGTGGCACCATTCTTTCACCCAACAAACGTCGGAGGAGCGAGGTCAGGAGCAGTTTTTCTTTCACACGACAGACAACGCTGGAGGAACGCGGATGGCAGCTGAAGTCAGTGTGAGCAGTTTGCCGCTCCATGGTCAGATTGTGTGCCAGGAGGCCGCAGTGAAGACCAGGACCATCCCGTCAGGAGTCCCGCAACAAGGAAGGTGTCCGGCGTGGAGGGAAAAGCAGCTTGCAAACCCCAGTAAAGCAGCGACGTGGTCCAGTGTGTGGTGCGTGTGTCGGGTACTTAGGCTGTTGCCCCAGAAGAAGTCAGCCAGTGCTGACGCAAGGTGCAAAGGGCAGTGCGAGTGCCTGTCCAGCCGCTGTCCCAAGGTGAGGAGAAGGGATGTGTGCAGTGTGTGTGCTGGGTGCATCTCGTAGCGAAGTTGCAGCTCTGCAAAAAGAGTTTGGCTGCGGTCCGCGGCAGTGAATTCTCAAGCTAACGAAAGCGGAATAGCGAGGTACAAGCAGAAACGGGCTGCGGTGGTACAAGTTTTGAATAAGAGCAGCTCTTGTGGCGGTGCATGTGCCGGTTGGGCCGCCGCTAAGGGGGGATTGCTCCCAGAACGCACAGTTCGCCCGATTGATGGACGAGCAATACACAAGGGGCAAGTTTGTGAAGGACAACACTAGCTCCGTCCACCCCATACACACACGGAGGACAAGACAAGCGAGGGACAGGGCAAGGCATTAGGCAGTACGTGTGTCGTGAAGGCCGCTGCCAGTAAGGGATGGCACCGACAATTTGAAGACAAAGGAAAAGATTTTCGCTCGGCTGCGATGGTGATCAAGCAAAGCATAAGTGAAACAGAATCCCTTTGTTTACTGAGGCAGTGCGTGTGCCACGAAGGTAGCTGCGAGTGGGTGATCTAGGCATCCGAACGCTGGATAAGAAAAGGAGAATTTCTACACATGGGTCGCGGCGGTTGGCAGTGAAACAAGCACGCAAACTGTTACAATAGCTCTAGAGGAGCCTGAGCAGTATTAGCGGTGGGTGAGCGGGGCAGAACACACTCCAGGGTCCCGGCACTGTGGCAAGTGATTCCACCACATAGAATCCCAAGGCAAGCACAGGATGTCAACACAAGGGGCTGGCTCACTGGGATGGAGCAGCGCAGAGAAAGATCTTCAGCAGTTTTTACAAATGGCACGGATGGCAGCAGCCAGTCACGGGGCCAACTGGCTGCAAAAAGTGGAAACAGAGCTGGGCGGTGAAGTAGCTGGTCCTTCTGATAGCAGGTCACAGTCCCCTTTGTTATTTCCCACGTACACAGAGGAGCAGGCCATGCAGGAGCTACTGGCCATTGAAGAAGAGAAACCTGGGGCCAAAAAAAGAAGGACATTAACTGCTACGGCAAATGCGATTGGGCAGCAGATAAAAAGCAGCTGGGGGAGATAAAAGCAGATGGAATAAGAAGGGGCCTGTTGCCAACCCAGCGGCTTCGCCTGCAGATGTTCCAAGGACTAGCTGCAGTGGACCCAGCACGCATGCAGCCACCATGGCGTTGATGGCACCAGAGGGACCTGCATCCTTGTAGCAAGTGAAAGGTATAGTGATGCAGTGTTTGCAAGCATGGGGCAATGGGGTGAATTGGCAAATGCTGTGGGGGAATGTTAATGCCTTTAACCAGGTGGGGAGGAATGTGGAAGTGGTTCACCAGCAAAGGGATACCCACAGGGGGTGGCAAGTGGCCCGGAAGGGGCCAGGGGCTCTGGCACATTGGGCCAGGCTGGTAGCATGCAAACGAACTGCTACAAGGGGTGGTTACACAACCACAAAAGGATCCAGCATCCAGGGGCAGGGAGAAGTACCAATTATGGGAGAGGGGTGCCAGGTTTTGCACCAGTGGGAGCTACGGGAATGTATTAGTGTGGCATATCCCAACAGCATTGAAAGCGAGGATACGGCAAAAGGAATTAATTGATATTTTCAGCCTCCTTGACATAGAGTCAATAGGGCTTGACATGCGCCAGATTTAGTAAAAGGGAAGGGATAAGAAAGACCGAGAGAAGGTTAAGAAGGAGGAGAATATTCACAATTGGTTGGCAGCGTTCAGAATGCTGGCATCCATTGTGGTAGAGAAATTCCCTGGGGATGCAGGTGCGTTATTTGCCTATGAGCAATACATTCATACCGCTTACTTAATTTATGGTAGAAAAGAATAGTTGAAATATCACAGGGGCTTCCATTTAAAAATGCAGATTTGGCCAGCTATGTCATGGAATTAAGTAGATGTGACTGGTTTCACTGAAAAGATGGTATCAGCAAAAGGTATGGGGGAAAGGACCCAGGGGGAGAGGCCCTATTATAAGAAAGAGAAATTGACATATGGGGACAGGAAGAGGGATCCTTTTGCGGGTGCTCCTCCTGGAATAGTAGACCCGGCTATCAGCAGGGGAGCAAGCAACATGCTGGAAATTTGAGCAAGGCTATTGCCCCTTTGGCAAAATCTGTAAATTCAAGCATGCATGCACCAAATATTCAGTGAGTCATAGCGTGACATCGAAGTGGAGCTAAGTGGCAGTCGGGCAGTCGTCGTGCTGTCCGTTTGGAGAAAGCTGCCTTTGCTGTTCTGATCATGTGCCAGGAGGCACTTATACTTGGGAGGAGACTTGAACTGCATTCAGGCACCTGCGCCTTTAAATTTGCAGTAAAATCAACATTGTGCTGAGCAACGTGGAACGAAGCACGAGCTCCACCCACAACAACATTTAGACCTTGCGGCACCGCTAAGTGGGAGTCGGGCAACGGGTGAGTAGAGTCTGAACCACCATCCTTACAGCCTCTGTCCCAACATGTCGTAAAAGCTCCTTGTGCCCGTCTCTCTGAAACATTGGGGAAAAATTCCATCTCAGGCTCTTCTCCGTCACTGGTTCCTTGTGGCGAAAACCAACATTTAGTTTGAATAATACGTACACCAATAATAAGGAGCGCAGGGCGAGACTCCGGGGCTTAGACCCTTTGATCCGTCATGAGCAAAACTGTTACTGAGCACCGCTGGGAACCTAGTGACATCATGACAGAACCTGTGGATCCAGGTGTGGCGGTGAACAGTTCAAGCATTTCAACAAATGACACTAATGCACTGCCCTATTGACATACAAGTTGAAATCGGTGCCACTACCAAATCCTATCTTAACATACTTGAGGTAGCTATACCTGCCAATCGCCCCTCAACTCTGGCTGGCATTGACGTAGATAATGGAGGGCGATTTGGGGGGCCCTCTACACCTTTCGAGGTTTTGGAGAACCTGATACAACCATCAGCAGTTCTCTTGGAGTGTGGGGCTTTTACTTCCGACTAAGGAAGATAACAGACGGATTGAAGGTACGACTGAAGGCCTCGTACCCCCAGAACAACTCAGCCAGACCTATTCCTTTGGGGTTTCGCCTCAGAATAAATCTAAAACCCCACATACTTCAACCCTGGGACCTTCATCATGGAAACCGAGGGGGCTGACACCACTGACTTCACAATTCACACAAAGGTTTTTCTATACTCGCCCAACCTCAGCTCAAAACAAGTGCCAAAATGATGTAGTTGCAGCTTCAGTCACCCCACCCCTTCATGGAACATCATCCACTCAACCAAAACCTTTCACACAACGCAAGTGCTTCTGAGGAACAATCGAACTTGCTTAATCCCGAACAACAATTGAAGGTTATTCCAGCTCTGAAGGACCCCGTTATCACATGGCTTGACACCATGCAATCACTGAAAAAAGAGTGAACCGTTCATGGACTTGGAAAGAGGTGAAGCGCAGAGACCTAATGCGATTTCTCCACCCAGTCTGACTCTCGATAAACGCTTTGAACACCACCCAAGTCTGCATCCACATCAAGCAACCGCCTTGAAAAAATCTGATCTCAAACGACCCGAAACATTCAGACAACCCAAGTGAAATATGTCCAATGCTTACACTTCATGCAAGCGATGAATATTAACTTCTAACAAGGAGAATTCTTCAACTTCAGTTCCAACCATCTCGGATGAAGACCTGCTCTTAGACCTTGCAACAGCTGAGGTCGAGGAAAGAACTTTACTGACTCCAGCAATAGATGCAAATATGATTGCGGCCTTCTCCATAAACATTACACCTTTCATGAAGTTGTACGAATCCATGGCAGACGACCTAAAATATCAAAATACGCTCCTGGCCATGCTACACTCGAAAATGATTTTTGTTGAGGGCTTTATCTCAGCCCTACAAGGCAACTTGAACAACAGTTAAGAGAACATAATTACATTTCTTCAAAGCATTTTGGACCCCATAATAAAAGAAAAAGATAAAAGATTATTTACAAATTTTGGGAAAGGCCGCCTTGTGACCGAAGATACCACTAACAAGGATCCATGGGCACTAACCCACAAAGACCCATAGATTGCTAGCGCTACAACAAATCCAGCAAGGAAAGACAGGACAAAACTCAAACAAGGTGGCCTTTAAGGACATGGCCATAAGTTCCCCATGAACGACCACTCACTACTAAAGCTCTTGTAACCAAAAACCTATTGCTGGAGAACAGAAATGGTAAAAGTAATCAACCTCTTGACAGACTATAAATGTTTGGAGGTTGTTGGCCTCACAAAACTTAATGCAACAGACACTAAACTTGACCTAAGTAGGCGGCATCAGAGGGAGTCACACAACCAGCAAAGTGCAGTTTCAAATACACAAGCAACCCACGTCAACTCTTCGGGATCCCTCACGTCACCCAAAACCTGACATCTTTTCAAAATTTCCAGACTTTCGAACCCACACTAAGAATGTGGGCTTAACTTTACCCATACAAAGTGTACTGGAGAACAAATCTACTAAGACACTACCGAGTAAAATCAAGACAAAAGTAGCATCAAGGGCTAATCATCAGGTATCCATTATAAAGAACATTAAGATATCAGAACTACCGTCTCAACCTGCAACCAAATAACATGAAAAAGTTAAAGTTAACAATGTTCCCCAAGGTATCAAACCTGTTCAACCAAGTAACCTGCCAAAGGTCACCCCAAAGGACATTACGTAGTTACCCCGTATTGAGCATCAGGAGCGGGATAGCGACTTGACCAGTGAAACAAGGGGTGACAGTGAAGCCTCAGAACAGGACTATTTAAGTGACACAGGCGAGTTAATGAATCTCTCTACCTATTCAACTGACTTGAAGGAAGCCGCAAAGACTGAGCTTTCACTGGCTGACTGCCTTGCCATTCTTAAATCCAATTATGATCAAAATGCAAAAACCACAAATGGGGAAAAGACTAACAACAAAGACCTAGACGAGATTAACGAATGGCAAGGGATCCACAAGGAACCATATACCAAACCAATATGGGTCCCCTTGAAGAACCTGAAGGCCACAACTACGAATTCCAAGGGGGCGCAATCAGGTCGGCACATTCAGTTGGAAAGGCGATGTATCCTGCCCCTCTCTCAACAATCATCGAGAGACCACTATAGAACACTAAAACAAAGAAGTAGGGGCACTGGCGGGTCAGGAGCATGACATGACAAAGAAAGAATGGCCAGCGACTGGACCCTCGATAACTTGAAGAACTCTGCCTCCACACAAAGACTAGAAGAAAACAGAGGAAGAGACATGATCTGTATGTCAGTAGAAAGAACATTATACATTAAGGACACTCTGATCTGATTCTTTACAGAGGAAACGTTCTGAGACTCTTTCACTGTATCAGATCACTAGCAAACATTCAATGTAGCGATCATCTATTTTCCAAGAGGATTCTAGAAAAGACAAAGTTGTGATATATTTTGCCTCGGCTGAACTTAAACTACTACTCTAAAGGAAGCTTCCTTACTTAACACCATGGGATCCACACAGAGAGATTACTGAGACAGAGGCACATGAATTAAGAGATACCATAAGCTTAAAAACAGAAGACCCATGAAAGCCTCTGACGACTCTGCTACAGGACCAGGTAGTGAGGCAAGAAAGACCACTTTGTAGAACACTGTGCTGTGCCGAAGGTCACACACACGGACGAATGACGGAGAGAGGATCAAAATTGTGGTGGACAACTCCAACAGAACTCCGAACAAAAGCAGGCCTTGACGCAGTCTACTGGTGGAGGAAGACGCTGAAGATTGGCACCTCTATCATAATGCCCAAAGTCAGGTACAAAACTGACAGAGACTTTACCACTGGCTGCTGGAACACAAGAGGCGCTAAGCACCTTCTAGGCGCAGGCCCCGTGAACTTTGATGTGGTGGGTCTCCAAGAGACCTGGTTAAGAGACGCACCCCTTTTAGACGGTTTTGCAACACACCTAAATCCCGCAAAAAAAGCTCACCGTTAGGCCAATGGCTGGACTGCTCACATTAGTAAATAACCTGAGCGGCCTGAGAGTCATTTGGACACGGAACATATCGCCTCTCATCCAAACTACACTTCTTGGAAGAAAGTCATCATCAAGGCAGCATATTCCATCAACTTCGTGCAGCAGGTTATGGGCGAGATTGACGCTGCAAGGGCATCTAAACCGGATCTGTTTATTATCCTGTGTGGTGATTTAAACATCCACTGCTTCAATAGCTCAATGAATCTCATACAGAGGCTGGATCCACATGTGCAGGAACCTGAACTCCGAGGGCTAGATTGTAGAAAATAACTAAGCTCAAGAAACATCTTGATAACCAACGGAGCAGTTAAGAGCGACATACCTGCTACCACGACTTGGAAGCGGGTGAGGACAGCCAGATACTGGACTTTATATTCACTTCACAGAATCTGCACATTCGGCTTAAAGAGATGGTGGTAATTCACACCACCCCAAGTGATCATAACTTTCTGAAGATGCAGATCTTCCATGAAGGTAACAAAATCACCCTAGCCATCAAAATCCAGCCTGGGAGAAACAGAAAAACTAGTTCAAATATGTCCTGCCTACTAACTGCCCTAGGCGAATCAGGTGAACATGGAGACATAGACTACCCAAAACATCTGTCCATCTATGTAGAAGGAAGAGCGACTGGAGGCAAAAAGACTATCACACACAAACACAAGTTTGATATGGCCGTTTCTGTCAGAAAGAAAGCCCTGAACCATCTTAAGAGCTCTTATCGAAAACATCCTTCCTATACACTGGCTGCCATTAAGAAAGGCAGCTTAACCTACAAAAACTGGCTGAGAGAACACAAGCACCTCCTATACTAACAAGATGCATAAAAAACGTTGATGCTTGTAGCCACAAAAAAACTCAAGGGAAATATGGCAAATTTTCAACAACATGGACGCACCTCAACAGAGTCTTTTATGAAATTCAATCCCGGCGGAGGAATGGGCGACTCTTCACTGCCCTTTTCTCAACTAATGTGGCTGACTCAGGAATCGATCAAGACCTGAATTCACAGAAATTGACATTTGAAACCAGCAGAGAGGACATACTGGACCTAATTAAAAAGTCAAGTAACTCAAGAGCAGCCGGCCCGACAGCCTGACCAATATAATACTTAAGAGGCATCCTGAAAAATGGGCCGACTTATCCGTAGTCTGGTGACTATGGTGAAACTGAAGAGGAAGATCCCTGCATCCTGGACCACCTCAATCGTGGTTCCGATTTTCAAGAAAGGGGACAGGGCAATTCCATTTAATTACAGGCCCATCGCCCTTCTTGATGTCATCGGAAAAATGTTTGCCGCACTGATATTGAGACACTTAACTGTTTGGAGCAGGGTGACGAACCACAGTGATTATTGGGAGTGGGGCTTTGAGAAAGCCACAGGGACTGCACTAAATCTGTTCCTAATGAATATATTGAAGATGAGAACAAAAGCAAAGAACAGCAAGAGGCTTTATTTGGCCTCAGTTGACCTTTCTTAGGCCTTTGACAGGGTGAACCGTAAGACCCTATGGTCAAAGCGCCGAGCCTAGGGCTGTCCCCCTGACCTGCCAGAAGCCATTGAGGCACTTCACTCGAAAACAAACAATTCAAATAAAATTCAATAAACAGGGCGACATGACAATCCCGATTGACACTCCAGTGGGCCTTAAACAAGGATGTTGCCTTGTGCAGGCCATTTTCAACTTGTACACATTGGACATGGGAGTAGTTTTTAAGGAATCAGATGTTTTCCACCATCCATTTCTGGAATACCAGTTAATAGACTCTTATATGCTGATGATGTTATACTCATAGGTATTGGCCTCATATCTGCTGGACAATGACCTCCAAATAAACACCTCAAAATCTGCAATCTTAATCTTTGGCAAAAATTGAGGCAAAAGCACAAGATCCTTTGATTGGAACATAAATGGCGATAAAATACTGCAGACTACACAAATGACCTACTTGGGCATAACCATAAACAACAGCTCAACTGACACTCCTAGGGAAGCAGATCTAAACAGAAAAATGAAGAATCTCTCTGCACAGGCGAAACGTATAAGCCTTCAGTATTGCAAATTCTCATTGTTCCCGTGATCAAGTTCTACCGTATGAAGGTGATGCCCATCATAACATACAGGGCAAAAGCGTCATTAGCACCGAACTGGAAAGTGTGGCAGTGTCTTGAAGGAAAATTCTGGAAATATGTTTTCGATCTCCCTAACTGCACACCAGTGACACTGATTAGAAAGGAGTTGGGTCTTACCTCACTCTTGGCAGTAACAGTATGGAAGACCATGTCGTTCAATCGCAAATGCCTTTTGCCACCTGCAATAGGAGGATTCTGTACGTTGGAGCAGGCACTCAACACTAGAAACGATCTGCAGGGGTTTCACTCAGGTCAGGCATGGTTTGATCAACCTAAAGTCGCCCGAGTACTACAAGAAGGACAGAGTGCACTTGTCTCTGGCAGGCATGCCACTTCCTTCCCACTCTCCCCCACCCTTCCTTATCTATGTCTTAGCACTCTTGCACTATCTGAAATGTCGTCAGGCCGAGTACGATAGTTAATTTCACATCCTTACTGTTCATGGCCTGTAAGAATGCCATTGGACTTTCCATTGTTCCCTCCCTTGCCTTGAAGCGCTTTGAAACGCATTGTGTATAGGCACTATATAAATAAATTATATCATATGGTTCGGTTCTTCTGGAACTTGTGCACAAAGTTGCTGAAGTTATGAGCAACGACAGGGCGAGCCACAGATGGGCGTGGACCCATCTGTGGCGTGGCAGTGTTTTAGCGACCAGTGACACTATAGGTACTACTAACGAGCCGTGGGAAAGCGGGAAGGGTTTTCGCTCCTCTGAGGC
The DNA here is from genome assembly GCF_040938575.1 of Ambystoma mexicanum. NCBI lineage: Eukaryota > Metazoa > Chordata > Amphibia > Caudata > Ambystomatidae > Ambystoma > Ambystoma mexicanum. Next base: position 1,108,130,780 of record NC_090937.1, read on the forward strand.
CTAGCAGCAAGGGCGCTGGACGTATCGATTAGGGTTCAGCTTCCCCCGGAAGAAACGGCACTCCTCTAGCCGTGGATCACCTGTAAGGGCAGGCAGGGCACAGACAATAATGGTTGGGGGAGCTTTGGCCTAGAATGGACTTGGTTGGAAAATGGGGGAAGCAATGTTTTGAGATGGAACGGTCAGCTGCTCACCACACCTGGAGAACAGTTTCACAAAGTTTGGTTTTGCAGTGACGATAAGCATGTAGTTTTTAGTAATGTTGCGTTAATAACGATAGCACAGCGAGTAGAACGCTTACTTTGACATCTGTGCAGAGCCTCCTGACAGGTTCGAATTTCGAGGTCGATAAATGAGCACCACGTACTGTGGGTAATAATAAGCAGCGCTCAGATGCCTGAGGGTTCGTAGTGCTACATAAATGCCAATTATTACCACCATTAATATGCGGCCTTTTATACCAACAAAAGAAAAATGTCTCCATCTGCCCTTGTTCCAAAAGAGGGAGGTAAGGTTAGCGAATGGAAAGAGCAATAATGTTGGTATAACGCTACTCTTTTGTTTCACATTAGCATTTGTACTTTTCACAAGCCTCACATTTCGGTGATTTGACGCTACGTGCCAGCAACCGACTCAGCAAATTGCTCCAGCAACACTGTCTACATTGTGCTCAAAGCAAACCTAAAGAACGTTCTTACACTAAAAGTACTGAAAGTGTGTTGGTCTTAAGTTAAGGAATGGCTGAATAAATGTTTGAAACAAAAGACTACCAGGGGTGCAAAAGAAGAGGGTGAACAGTGTAATTCAGGTGTGGGTGGGCAGAGAAGTAGGCGAATGCCCGCTCGAGAGAATATAGACAGGTCGTTTAAGGAGTGGCATGCACCCTATGCCATCGTTAGGCAAACATATGTGCCTCTGACGCTCCCACAATCACCAACCTGCACCGCCCCGGAGCAGACTCCGCAGTCACATCAAAGTGTCCCACTATGCTGCCGATGAACATGCCGGGAGTTGCAGTTCTAAGGACGTTTGTAAACCGCAAACATCAAAAGCGGAGGACTACAGTCCCCAGCGAGCAACGCACCCCTCCAGACACGAGTGGGGACCTAGAATATCTTCAGCCTCACGTCTTGGGAGTGGTAAGGGGGGGTTCGTGTATAATCGCTCGCTGAGCCCTATGGAGGGAAGGCATCCCCGCAACTGAGATACACAGGGGAAAGAGAAGTGCGTCACACAGCTGCAGCGCAGCCACCCTCCCATCGCCGGTCGCAGTCAATTGGTTTCTACCGGGAGCCAGGGTGTCACAACGTCTGGTGTGGACGGCTGGGCAGTACAACGTCTGGGCACCCTAAAACAAGTCAGTTGCCAGCACCTGTTTATGGTGACAGGGAGGACACTGGTGTAGAAACTCCGCATGCGCTATACACTCCCACCCTGCCTGCACTTACTGACAGCGGCATCCGAGTGCATCTTCCCTGTGTTTAAGACCCAGACTCTGTCCTCAATCTCTGCCTTGGCCAGGACAGCGCAGCTGCTCCCAGCATACAGACCAAACGCACAAACACGCCCATTTACGGCGTTCATTGGCTGGTAGAGCTCTGCTACCCGCCCTCCTTCAATTCCATTGGGTACTCCGTGGAGGGGTCACGCCTATCGTCTCTGCTCACACCAATAATGTTTAACCATTCCTCCCTGTAGAATACTAAACCCATTCCCTGCTCTGGTTTAAACATAGAAAACGGACCACGAGAGCTCGCCCACCTCTAAAGTTCTAAAGAAGAACAGTGACTCAATACCCGTTTTAAAACCAAGGTTTGCGCACGGGCGGAGTCATAGTAGGTAGGGGGCAGCGTATCGATGCTAAGCAAAATGTTAATGTTTTAGAAAAGTTTGACTGGATGAAATGTTGAGGACACCACTGTGCATTCCTCTCCACACACATAATTCCCATGATCCAACATTATATGTAAATGGTTATTATTCCGTCCTGTTCTTTCCTTAGTATTCTGGACGTGTAGTCGTGGATGTATTGTGGGGAAATCAGAACTTGATGTTCGAAAATTTAAAGGAAGAAATAGATCTGGACAGCCAATTGAAGGCTGTGAAATCCTGCAATGAGGGCAGTTTTTCGAAAGCAAGAAATGGAGGCATGGAGCGACCAGAGAGGTAACTCTGCTATGTCTCAGTACCAGATGGGCTACATTGTTATAAGGCTTATTCTTTTAAAAACATTTTTTTATTGAATTAGTTGAATTTAATCAACCTTACAATAATGAAATGTATACATGATAAATAAGTTTACACTAAAAATATTAGTAACATAACAATCAAACAATATCAACACACTACATAACTCTATTCATACATTTAAATAGTTTCTCAAAGGAAAAAAAATGCTAGACCTAACATAAGAAATAAAGTGATATGTACATGTTTCCAACTCATGATCTATACATATATACACAATCACAGTTCGTTCCCGATATATTCCTAATTCGTGGCTTGTTAATAACTGTTTCTTCACATGCTTTTACAGTCACTAGTAATGCAATTGTTTATAATGGGTCATACACTCAATGTTTACCGTTTTACGAGAGGCACTATTCTACAGATTCTGGTGTTAAGTTCAGACTCCATAAAAAATTAACTGTGGCATATTGTATCATTGGCTTATTGCAGCTGAGAATGATGGTCCAACATGTATCTTCACTAAGATTTGAAAAATATTGACAATATTTGCCAAAATGTGTGTCTCTGAGAAATCAGTCAAGGACGCTGAGTTATAAGATCCTTCAAGGTCTCAGAAACGCCCTTTACAGCACAAAACTGGCAGATGTTATCGCCTACCGGCATTTGGTGTCGTTTTGTTAGGACCTCTCGAGTCAGCCATAGATTGAAGCATAAACGCATGATTGCGTACCTATATGTCGGGGTCGGGATCTTAATAGATACAGGGACAGAATTTTTAGTTTTTTAGGTGGAAATCTATCATAGTCACCTCCCTTATACTGTAAGCATTTGTCAAGCGTAATTATCCAGTCCGCCTTGTACAGCTTCGTTTTGGCTTTGGATGGGAAGGTGACTAAGAGTTCAAGTGTGAAATCAGCATGACACAACATGCAGTTAACTTTCTTCAACCAAGTTGTATCAAATCTATCCTTAGTTGAAAACATATAAGTTGTAAAGGATTGCAAGGTAGATTCTACTGACGTTGAGAGCAAGCATTTACTAAATAATGCACATAATCTCCAGTTGTAAGTGGCTTGAAGAGAGACAAGGCCCAGCTCGTACCTAATTCAGGCATTTGGCACACAATCTGGTAAGTGCAAGATTCTTTTCCAGAATTTGGCTTCCCATTTATCAAATTCGAAGTCTGTGGTGCTGGGTAGCGTTTCTAGGTCGTATAATAAGGCCGGGATTGTCTTCTGAATCCAGTAGATCCACGCTGGTTTGATGGAGAATTTCCCAAATTTTGCCATGATTAAATTAGCTTGTGCTATTGCTGTGTCCAGCTTTCTCTCAAGCCACTCCGGCTGGGTGTTAACATTACTAGTACCCTCAAAGCGCATGCCCAAATAAGTATAGTATGGAACTATTTGTAATGCTACTTGGTCAATTGTCCATGTGAAACGCCTCAACCCTATTTTATTGGGCAACAGGTAACAATTTGCGTTTTTTTTTGGTGTTCACTCTCAACTGGTTGAGATGGATATATTGTTGAAAGGCTGTTAGAAGATTGTGTAGGCCAATCTGGGTTTTGGCAATTAGAACCAAGTCATCTGCTTACATAAGTGCTTTGATGGTATGAGAGCCCAGTTTTGGAGAATCGGACAAGATGTCGATGAGTGCATCTTGAAGATCATGTATGAAATAATTAAAGATGGATGATGCTAACAGACATCCCTGTTAGGGAGAATTCTCTGTTTAGGCTGAATTTCCTAACCTAGTGAGTCCCCCAGCAGCTTTGCTGGATTTCTGGAGTTTGTTGTTTCCATCCTGCCAAGAGTGAGACTCTTTTTCTCCCACTCTTGGACATGAATGTGTGTAATTCCTTTGAATGTCAATGTGTTCTATGGGCTATGGGGTCTTTTACTCCATAGGGTCTCATATGTTTTGCTATGTGTGTTACACTGCACCCTCCGTGCCGTAGCACTGGGGCGTCCTCGCGGACCTCCATCATAGACTCCATACCCGGGGACTGACTACTGTCTCCCCGGGCATGTAAAGTCACCATTGGCTTTACTAGACCTAAATTTACTAACAGAACTAGTACAAACCATCCTATTGTGGACGTACTAGGAGGGGTAATACGATTAATCCTGGGTCTGTTATTCGAGGGGGCACTGTCCCGTCCCCCCTCGTCGAGTTTTGGCTGGTGGCAGTGGAAACTACTTGTTATGTTCGACCCCGAATATAACCCTATGGGATTCTTCCCATTGTTGGAGATTGATACTTTTCTACGTTATTCTCTAACATACCACCGGTTTACTTATCTTAAATAAGTCTATCGGATGGTATTTTCTGCCAGAACTCGGTTTTTAAAATGGCATCTGTGTTCGTCTCTGTGACTCCTAAACCAAAGGTTGAGCCCTTTGTTCCAATTTTGGCAGGCTTCTGTACAGAGACCCTCCAAAGTGGTGCCATTCTGTCTGGGTTACCACAAGGGTGTGGGAGGGGGTTTAGGCACCCTGGACTGAGTTGCCTTGCCAACTCCAGTCGCACTCTGGTGTGATTGGCCCAAGTGGTGAGCCACGCCGCTCCCCACTTAGCGTGTTTTGATTGACGACTAGGCTGAATGAATGGGGGTTTTCTGCATAAAAGCAGGGCTTTTGGGACTGGATCTTCAGAAGTCGCCACAGGACCTAAAAATCCGACGAGGGTAAAGCTGAGCCGACCTGCAACGATGACACCTCCGGTGGAGCCCTGCTGAACCGACTCACCACTTCCCGACGACAGAGGACATCTCCCTGCCGGAGAGTCTCTTCCCCTGACTGGTGGGAACAACCAGTCCCCTTTGCTTTTTCTTCGCTCCAGGACGCAGTGGTCGAATTGCCCGTGCAGAGCACCTAGGCAACCGGATAGCCGCTACCCCTGTACCGCGACCAAAAGGTGGTGCCTTGTGACGGAGCACTCCGCGGCTGGTCTCTTCCCTGGTGGTGCACCGGACTTCACTTTTCTTCGACGATGAGATCATCTCTACTCTTGGCAAAGACCCGACGTGCATCCACCACCAGGAACAACTGCCCCCGTCGGAGCTGTCTCTCCACAAACAAGGTACTGTGTCCGCCTGGCTTCCCTTTCTACCGGATCGAGTGAGGTGTCTTAATCCTCGCCTTTCCATTGGGTCGCCTCCAAGCTTTCTTTAACGTGTTGTTCTGAACTGGTCCAATCTTTCCATAACAATTTTGCGATACAGACTCGAAACGCATTTCCACTGAGACACTTTTTGGGACATATCGCCTTGCCTCTCTCCGAGTGGGCCTGGCCTCTGAAATTTGTGATCTGCAGTAGACCCTGCCTTACTTGCCTTGCATTTGTCTGTAAAATATTGGTACCGAGTTGACTTCATAACCTGCCTTATTTTTCTCTCCCGTCCTAACGAATACTAGAGTACCATCTAGGTTACAGCATACACCTCTGTCTGCAAATAAGTGATGCCGGTGAACCTAGAGTTGTCAAACTATTGTTAGGGGGATTGATCTTTTTCTTCGTATTAGTAATTGTGATTGAAGTTGTTTGCCGTATTAGTGGCAGAGTGTTTTCCATAGATGTGTTGTTATAAATAAATACCTTTATATCTTTACACCGAAGCCTTGTTCCGTGTTTGCTTGTTCTACTGTGTAGATTGCCCTATATTGTATACTCCACATACTGCCTAACTCTTCTTGAGGGAAGTCTGACTGCTCAGCCACAGCTATCAAGTGAATCTGTGTGGTACAGACTGCTACCAAGTGGGTTTACTGCCAAACACCTGTAGTCCTAAATCTTTTGCAGTGGTCCCAGAGGGAACTGCACAGGTTTCCGCCTAACACTGGTGTACAGCGGTGGGATTTGTATCGAGTGTACAGTTTAGAGTGCTTTTCGACACTTTAGGATAACTAACCACAAAGCTTAGCACTAAAAAGCAACTTTAAAAAAAATGTTTACTATGGAAGCTTACAGTCAAGAATCCTTGTCAGGCGAAAATACTGAGAGTTTACGAGCGCTCTGTAGGCAAGAGAATCTTTCTGTAAGAGGCAAGAAGTTAGAACTAATAGCGAGATTGCTGGAAAACCAAAGTCTGGGTACTGGTTCAGCGGAACCAACTTCTCCAGCAGATGTAGATAACAGTGATGGTGTTGATCTAAATCATAATTCTGACGATAGTGATGAAGAAGCTGAAGAGGAAGGAGAGGCTAATGAAACTGTCTCCCCTGCTCCTCTACCTGCCTTACCAGCTGTACCTACGGGGCCCATACCAGGTCCCACATGTAACCCTGCTTATTTTGAACTTGAAAAAATGAAGCTCGAATTAGAATACAAACGGTTCTTGGCTCAATCTGAAAGAAACCAAGAGCTCGAGTTCAGACGGATAAATGCCCAGGCTGAACAGAAGCAATCTGAGTTAAGGCTCAGGGAAATAGAACTTAATCACGAGTTAGAGATGAAAAAGTTGTCTGTGGAAAATGCTCTCTCTCCTCTGGTTCCTCTAGGAGCTCCAGTCCCAAAAGACCCCGGATGCCGAAGGAATTAGTGGGTATGTATGAACCGAGATTGGATGTATTGAATTGGTTAAAACTGTTTGAGTACAATCATGGGCTCCAGGACATCACGGGGAATGATTTACTTCCCTGGTTGTTCTCTAGGCTCCCCCCTGTTGCGACTGATGTGGTAATGGAGTTGGGGGAGGCGGATAAGACGGAGTGCGAAAGTGTGAAACTAGCTTTGATAGCTAGATTTGGGAAGACCCCTTCCCAGTATCTTAAGAGGTTTAGAACCCTCAAAAAGCATGATGGTACCCCTTGGGCTACCTGGGTGAGTGAAGGGTTGAAAAACTTAGAGGGATGGATTAAGGGTTACAAAGTGAACACTTATGAGGGTATGAAGAATCTTTTTATGTTGGAGTCTATTTATGATGCCTGTTCTCCTGAGCTCAGACAGCACTTGGCTGATTCGAAGGAATTGGATTCCCGGAAACCGCCAACACTTCATTGTGCAGACTGATGCTTCAAATGTAAGAATAGGTGCCGTACTCAGTCAACTGGATGGGAAAGGTAGGGAGCACCCCGTTTGCTTCATCAGCCGCAAGCTGAAGGATCCTGAAACAAGCTGGGCAACAATCGAAAGAGAGTGCTTTGCTATCGTGTGGGCTCTGAAGAAGTTTAGGCCGTACTTGTATGGTTCTACTTTTGTCATTCAGACTGACCACCAACCCTTGAGATGGTTAATGCAAATGAAAGGGGAAAACCCAAAACTATTGAGATGGTCGATCTGCCTGCAAGGGTTTGATTTCACCATTGAGCACAGGTCAGGGTGTCACCACCAAAATGCTGATGGTCTCTCTAGGATGTATGTCATCGACTAGAGGTATGAGATTCATCCAGGAGTGGATTAAATCCTCCTGTCCCTTAGTCTGGGGGGGCGAGTGTTAGGGAGAATTCTCCGTTTAGGCTGAATTTCCTAACCTAGTGAGTCCCCCAGCAGCTTTGCTGGATTTCTGGAGTTTGTTGTTTCCATCCTGCCAAGAGTGAGACTCTTTTTCTCCCACTCTTGGACATGAATGTGTGTAATTCCTTTGAATGTCAATGTGTTCTATGGGCTATGGGGTCTTTTACTCCATAGGGTCTCATATGTTTTGCTATGTGTGTTACACTGCACCCTCCGTGCCGTAGCACTGGGGCGTCCTCGCGGACCTCCATCATAGACTCCATACCCGGGGACTGACTACTGTCTCCCCGGGCATGTAAAGTCACCATTGGCTTTACTAGACCTAAATTTACTAACAGAACTAGTACAAACCATCCTATTGTGGACGTACTAGGAGGGGTAATTCGATTACTCCTGGGTCTGTTATTCGAGGGGGCACTGTCCCGTCCACCCTCGTCGAGTTTTGGCTGGTGGCAGTGGAAACTACTTGTTATGTTCGACCCCGAATATAACCCTATGGGATTCTTCCCAGTGTTGGAGATTGATACTTTTCTTCGTTAATCTCTAACATACCACCGGTTTACTTATCTTAAATAAGTCTATCGGATGGTATTTTCTGCGAGAACTCGATTTTTAAAATGGCGTCTGTGTTCGTCTCTGTGACTCCTAAACCAAAGGTTGAGCCCTTTGTTCCACTTTTGGCGGGCTTCTGTACAGAGACCCTCCAAAGTGGTGCCATTCTGTCGGGGTTACCACAGGGGTGTGGGAGGGGGTTTAGGCACCCTGGACTGAGTTGCCTTGCCAACTCCAGTCGCACTCTGGTGTGATTGGCCCAAGTGGTGAGCCACCCCGCTCCCCACTTAGCGTGTTTTGATTGACAGATAGGCTGAATGAATGGGGGTTTTCTGCATAAAAGCAGGGCTTTTGGGACTGGATCTTCAGATGTCGCCACAGGACCTAAGAATCCGACGAGGGTGAAGCTGAGCCGACCTGCAACGACGACACCTCCGGTGGAGCCCTGCTGAACCGACTCACCACTTCCCGATGACAGAGGAGATCTCCCTGCCGGAGAGTCTCTTCCCCTGACTGGTGGGAACAACCAGTCCCCTTTGCTTTTTCTTCGCTCCAGGACGCAGTGGTCGAATTGCCTGTGCAGAGCACCTCGGCAACCGGATAGCCACTACCCCTGTACCGCAACCAAAAGGTGGTGCCTTGTGACAGAGCACTCAGCGGCTGGTCTCTTCCCTGGTGGTGCACCGGACTTCACTTTTCTTCGACGACGAGATCATCTCTACTCTTGGCAAAGACCCAACGTGCATCCACCACCAGGAACAACTGCCCCAGCCGGAGCTGTCTCTCCACAAACAAGGTACCGTGTCCGCCTGGCTTCCCTTTCTACCGGATCGAGTGAGGTGTCTTAATCCTAGCCTTTCCATTGGGTCGCCTCCAAGCTTTCTTTAACGTGTTGTTCTGAACTGGTCCAATCTTTCCATAACAATTTTGCGATAAAGACTCGAAGCACATTCCCACTGAGACACTTTTTGGGACATATCGCCTTGCCTCTGAACTTTGTGATCTGCAGTAGACCTGCCTTACTTGCCTTGCATTTGTCCGTAAAGTATTGGTACCGAGTTGACTTCATAACCTGCCTTATTTTTCTCTCCCGTCCTAACGAAAACGTTGTCCTGAAGAAGGTTGTATGAATGAAGTGTCGATGAATGTTGACGTCCCGAAAAAAGACAACCAAAACACGTGTAGACGAATGTCGGTGTAATTAGGAACACACATACGGAACCATCAGATAATCGAACGGAGGACTTTTGTTTAATGTGGAATTAGGGTTGGAGGCCGTCCATATATGAGGCCATATATTTATATGTCAATAATTTGATACAAAAAAGCAAAAAGTAGAATGAATAGTAGGAGTGATTGAGTACGAGTGGAACCCGTAGATATTTTCTTGTGGAAATGTTCTAGTATTTTATATGAATTTGATATGCAAATAAAAGTTTTTAGAAATTGATAATTGAACATTTATTGGTATTTATAAAATAAATAAATGTATTGAGAGGCTATTCCCGGTTCCATTGGTCCACTTTTTGTGTTGACTACCACGCTCTTCCCACCAATGTGGCCCGGCACTCTGCCACTGTTAGCAACCCCGGAGGATGAGTGAATGTTCCCTGCCCAATGAATATGAGGGTCGGCAGAGTACTGGGTGCACGTGGCGGAGACGGGCTATAGACTTAGTTATGGCTTGTTATGCCTGAACCATGTAGGGTGTTTGCGGCCAGGATCAGGATGTGCAGACACACGTCTCCAGACAGGTAGGTGGGCCAGTTATGAGCCCGCTGCAGTGGGCGCTGCGTGGGGTTCCAGACACCCCATAAGTGCGGTGGCCAGATGAGGTGGATATATTTAATTGTGAGGGCCTGCAGGCATGGGGAACACCACCGGACAACTATGCGTGTCCCCCGCTCCTCACCTGACACGCAGCTCCTCCGGTGTGTCGTTCATGCAGGCAGGAGAGCTGGAGGGGCTCTGGCCCGCAGCCCACGCCGCCTCCGAATGCGTGTGCATCAGTCACCAGGTGTGGAAGAGCCAAGGGTGCGCCTACCCCCGGGCCGCTGATGTTATTCTCCTCCACAGAGGCCCAGGCAGGCGGGAGACTCCGCAGATGAGGTGGGACCGCAGCGGTCGCGCAGAGGCCTGGCTGAAGGCCCAGGGGCCGGGGGAAGCCGGCGCCCACCCAGCAGGCCCGATGTGCGCCGCCTCCTCCAGAAACACAGACCGATAGGCAATCGGGCTCCAGCCCCCAGCCAGCGCCGCCTCTTTAGGCACAGGTAGGCCGGCCTCAGAGGCGGTAGGGCGAGGGTGCGACTCCGCCAGGTCTCAGATATTAGGCCGCCCCCCCAGAGCCTCGATTCAGCCAGGCAGCAGGCACCGCAAGTGGGGACAGGGCCGCAGAAGCATGCCAGGACCCGCCAGAGAGTCCCAGGGGAGGGGTTCAGTGGCAGTCAGTTGGCGGCCCCAGCGTCCATCGCAGCAGCACAGTGTCAGGCGCAGGGGAGCCCAGGCTCGAGGAGGGGCTGTCGTGCCCACAGAGCCGGGCAGCCGTATCAGACGCTGTAAGTCGGTCCCAGGATCCCGATTACGGCCCAAACTCGTAGCACACAGGCAGAAAGATGTAATCTGCTAATCTTCCAGTAATTGGAGCATGAGGATGCCGTAGACCGCAGATGTATACAGATTTTCGTCGAGTCCACACTGAACTTGGAGACTAGGCAGCCATCTTGGGCTGCTCAACAGCGCCACCGTCTGGGAACCACTTTTGACTCTTCCTAGGACCAGCCTCGACTTCTGCCTCCTTGCATGCGCCAGGGTCCTTGCTTTCATTACGAAAGGTGGGAAGGCGTACACTAGACTCCGCCTCCAACTGTTAAAATGCACCAGCTGGTGATTGAGCCTGGACGCAAAAATATCTGTAGCGCAGGGTCCTTTCAGACTCATCAGATTGTGAGAAAACGTCTTGTCCAGCTGTCGATCGCTGGAATCCTTGAGGTACCGGCAATTCCAGTCCGCTACGGTATTCAGCTATCACACTGATTTACCTGGCTAGGTAGAAGTACCAGAACTCTTTGGCATCTCTGCTATCATCTTGGACTTTGTTTCCACCCAAGCCGGTTGATGTACCGCACGGCTGAGACATTGTCCATCTTCAACAGAATAACGCACTGTACCGGGTCCTGCATCAGGCTCCTGATTGCGAAGGAGACTGTCAACAGTTCCAGACAAATGATGCGAAGTCTGTCCCCCGAGGGCATTCAAAGTCCCCATCCGAGATCGCCCCGCAGCGGGCTCCCCAGCCCCTGAGGCTGGCATCCAATTCTATAATCAGATCTGGCAAGGAACCAAATATGCCCTTCCCGCGCCAGGCCTCCACGTGTTGCATCCACCACTAGAATTCCGTTCTTGCTTCCTGTGATATCGGAACTTTGTGTTTGAACTAGAGGCCTTGCTGCAGGTGTTGTATTTTTAGCCATTGCAGCACTCTGTAGTGAAGGGCACCGGCAAAGATTGCTTGGATGGAGGACGCAAGCCTTCCTACTATCCTCGCTAACTCCCTTAACGACACCTGACCTTTGCTGAGAATCGCCTTGATCTCCTTTCTTATATCATTGATCTTTGACAACAGCAGGCTCAGAGTCCCTTGCACTGAGTCTTTGCACCCATAAATTCCATCTTCTGGGTGCGAATTATTTGACATTTCTCCCAATTCACAAAGTACCTCAGCCGCTCCAGTAGTTGTGTTGTCTCTGCCACCTGCTGTCGCAGCATTCGGCATCTTGTTCCATAATGCTGATGTCGTCTAGATACACTATCAGCCTCACTCCACGCTGATGTAACCCTGTCACCACAGTCTTTAACACCTTGGTGAAACACCAATGGGCTAAGGACAGTCCAAATGGGAGGCAGGTGAACTTCCATCTCTGTCCCTTTCAAAGGAACTGGAGGACACGCTGATGCGGCTCGTGCATGGGGATCACTAGATATCCGTCTCAGTGGTCTATGCACTCTGGCCAATCTACTGCTTGCAGAATGTTCGAGGCAGGTGGATGCCCTCCATCTTGAAATACTGATAAACAGGAAAAACATTGAGGGCTCTGAGATTCATGACCAGCCTTACTTTCTCTTTCCTTTTCACCAAGAAGAGATTGCTCACAAAACCTTCTGCTTCATAGTCGACCTGCCTGATGGTCACTTTTTTTTAGAGCTTCAAGATTTCTTCTGACATAAGATCTTTTCTTGCCTAGAGATTATCAATGGCCTGGGGATCTGTCTGCTCGGGCTCCACATACAAATCTAATTGGAAACCCATAACTGTTGTTAATACCCATGCGTCTGATGTGATCTTGTGCCATACTTGCATGTGCGTAGCTAAACTGACGCCTATCACGGGTAGTGAGTTGCTGGCGTTTGGTGTCGGAGCTTGCGCTCTCACCTGTGTTATTGCTCAGGACTCCGTTGGCGCCTCTCCAACCCCGGCCTTTGCTTTTGCCCCAGTGGTGAAGAAGGGGTTCAGTCTTTGGTTATCATGAGTACGCCAGGATCCTCTATACAACAGCATTCCTCCTGCACAGCCGGTGGTGCGCACTCTTCCGCTACCGGTCAAACCAAAACTCTTGGGGCAAAGACTTTCCGTAGGGATACCTGCGCTTTATCCAAAGCGGTGAAGGTCTGCACTAATTTTGTAACATCTTTGATAAAAGCGTCTCCGAACAGGCATCCTTTCACCGAACCGACCACCTCTGAGGATGCTAATTCCCCTAATTTGGGGTCAATCTTCACCAGAATCGATCATTGTATTTTGGCTGCCAGAGCACAGTTGGCTTTCCCAATTATGCAGGATTTTCTCTATGCCCAACCTGCTAGGACCTCCTGCGGGTCCACTTCTTTCTTCATTCGCTTGGACGCCTCCGCCATCTTCATAATCTTGGCCACCAATCTAAGGCATCCAGCAATTTGTCCTGGCAAGAGGAACACAACCTGTCTATGCCTATTCAGATGTCTTTAGCATACTTTGCCATGAAAATCTGCATCTTCACAACTGCACAACTTATTATTTGCAGTAACCAGTAGAGAGCTTTGGTCTCGAACCGCTTCGCAATGGACATGGCTGCTAACGCATTATTATGAATTTGCAGACCCGCAGCTATAGATATATTTCCTTTAGCATTTGCAGCGTCGTCTGATTGCTTTTTACGTTCAGATGGAATAGGACCTTGTCAGGACCCTTCGTTGTCTGCTGCCGGTTGTTTTTTCTCTAACGATCATCGGATTTCCTTGCTGCTAATGTCTTCTTCATGATCTCCGTCAGTCAAATCATGATTTATACAGGCAATCACGGTGGACTGGCCAGAAGTAGTTGATGATTTACAGTTGGCATGGTTAACTTCTTTTTTTGTTGTGCTGACTTTTGGGCTGTTCACAGGCATGCTTGCATATTTTTGAAAGAAGCTGGCGTTGATACGTTCTCTCATTGACAAAAAGTCAGCTTTCAGCCGTTCAGTAAAGCAAGCTTCACGGGCGGCAAGGTCGTAGCCCACTGTGGGGCTAAAAAAAGCACTTTGTGAAGATGGATTGTCAGACAATGTGTCGTTAGATTTTGTTTTTTGATCGAACGATTCCGCCTCCACATTTCTGTCTGCTTGAACCACGTGGGCAGCGGGCGTGGCCTGCGGGACAAACTCCATTCCAGGTCTGTCTGGCAAACAATTTTAAGCGCAGATTTAGGGCATACTATTTCTTTCATCAGAACCCCTTTTGAGAGCTGGGCTGTACTGGGATGAATGCCATTTGCAGATGGACTCTTCGCCATAGCTGACGGGGCTGGTGAGTGTAACACAAACTGCAACTTTTTCACGGGAGACATTTGTGAGACGTTTGCAAGGTCTACAGGGCTGTTAGTCGGAACATAATTTGAGGCTAGATGGTCTTCAGTGGGTATCCGCATTTCTAGAGGGTCCGTGTCAGTAATATCAAATGCAAACGGAACTTCTGAGGCGGCCAAATAGACAGATGAAAGGGGCGGTCTGCCCACATTCATAGTGGAAGCAAAAATGCACGGTTGCTCAGCGTCATTAGATTTCAGGGGAGGGCACTTAGTGCAGCTTTCCACTTTAGTGTTCATGTGTACGGATGGACTCGCCACATTTAGAATGAAACCAGGTCCGCTAGCGATGGCACTCTGTAGGCGTCAACTACAGGCATATCCTTATTCATAGGACCGTTCGTTTGCTCGCAGGGTAAAGCAGACTGTTTGCTTACCTTTGAGTGTGTGACCTTCGATTGTAGACGCTGATGTTGTTCCATGTCTGTGGACCAGCGGCTGGGCTCCCGGCTTCCATCCGGCGTCCAGGGGCGGACTAGGGCTGACTGAACTCAGCTCCGAACTCCGCTCCACGCAGGAAGGCGGATTTTGTAGGCAATCACTTCAAAATTAAAGCAACAGGCACCAAAACGGACGTGTAGCAGCAGCTCCTCTCTCTACTCTGCACAATTCCACAAAGGGACTGGGGCTGACTGAGCTCAGCTCCGAACTCCGCTCCGCACAGGAAGTCAGATTTTGTAGGCAGTCTCTTCAAAATTAAAGCAACAGGCACCAAAACGGACGTGTAGCAGCAGCTCCTCTCTGCACAATTCCACACAGGGACTGGGGCTGACTGAACTCAGCTCCGAACTCTGCACTGAAATTGAAATAACTATTGGTGTCATCCTGATCCACTGGTCCACCCTTTGTTCTGTACCTGGCCTAGTGTCAAGACTGAAGCAGCCAAGAACTGGTTACCTATCCTTGAAGAACAGTGAGCGTGATACACTGAATCATCCCTTGTTAAGGCGCAAAGAAAGAACACCATGAGTGTCAAGTTTATTCATTTAATACAATTAAATGCTAGAAAAAGGGTGGAATTGCGGTCTCCTGTCACGTGAGCCAAGGATGGAAATAGAAGTTGGGCATGCAGTCCAGAACCAAGATAGCGCGTGCTCACACTCCCATATATTCTCAGGAGCAAGGATACTTTGCAAGGCCAAGTTCAAAGACAATCTGCATGGCAGAAGGCATGGGTGTTGAGAGATGTTGGGTTAATTAGGTGGGGAGACACGGTCAAGTCCACTCACTGACACCTGGTGTATGAGTTTACGTGCTGCTAGTAAGCCGAATGTTCCAGAAGGACACAAGTGTGCCAACCAATTGTAGTAGGCCATATAACAAAGAGCCTTATAGTTCGATAGCCAATGATCAACTGTGTGTCAAATAACTGTTGAAGATGACTTGCACTAGGGGTGGGCATGAGTTGTCCACCTGACTGTAGAGACCCAATCACAACCCGATCCCTTATAGAAACTATACTTAGATGTTCACCTTCAGCCAACCATAACTCCCCATAGGTTTCCGCTTATTTGCCACGTAGTAGGACGTCACATATTATGAGATTTTGCTATATAAGTACTGTTTTTTATCAAATGCTCTGAGAGATATGCTGTGCGACGTCCATTGATGTACGTTGTAACTCCCTGTTTTAGATCATTAATAATAAAACAGTAAATGCACTTTGTCGTCTTCTGAGTTGGTTTGATTATTTGGTGTAGGAGTTACTCTGCATCCCATCCACTACACAATATGCTACTTATTAAGGGCCATAAGCTCAGTATACTCTCCTGCCAGGGCTTTTGTTATATGTGCACTGAGCACACATACAAACTTTTTAGTTCTTGATATTTATTCTGTTCTGTCTTACATTTGCCTGCTATACTCTGTAAGGAAGACATGGTATCAAACAGTGCAGACAGACACACGTGATCACAGTTCAAGGGTGTTTATTGAACTTCAGTGGGTTGGTTGAATGCCTATCTAACCTAAATCTAAGGATGGGAGCAAGCTAAAACCTTCAAATACTAATAACGCAGTCCTAATCAAGTCTCTGTCAAAATAAAAGGGCCTATAGTAATAACGCTATTGCCAATTCTTACTTCTAAACACAAAAGGGTGTGGGACAATTGTGTATGCAAAAAGAAAAGTGTTCAAGAAAAAAATATGTCAGGATGGTTGAGCACTTGGTTTCCCATCCCCACGTTTTCAGCACGGGTGAGGCGGGCCATTCGAGCTTCGCACACACACTGGCTTCTCTGCCATGAGGGTACAGTTCCAAGCAAAGGTATCGGGGCCTTCTGCCAAAGCCTCTTTTCTAATAACAGTCTCTTACTACAGAGGGTCTGTCCTAACAAACAAACAAACATCAAAGTTCCACTCTTATCAGGATCTTCACATGCTCAAGTTATCGCTTCCAGTATTCATCATGGGTCTCCCACCTTCAGGCTTGGACCCCCTTTTTACCACAATGCTTACACTTGGTCTCCCTCCCTCAGCTTGGACCATGGATCTCCCTCGTTCTGGCTCGGATCATGGATCTCCCTCGTTCAGGCTCGGATCCCTTTTTCACAATATTCACATTTGGTCTCCCTCATTCGGGCTCGGACCATGTAATCTCACTTTCTACGGCTTCCTCTTGATATCAAAATCGAAGACTTTCGAATGTGCAATGGGTTCTGCTTAAACCGACGCTGGACCACTTTGATTCACTTTGTACAGTGTTCTAATCAATCTTCTACTTTTGTTTCTACATCTTCTTGGCGGGATACCTTACAGAGACCTTCGATTGAGCACCTTCACAGTGCCGACCACTCTGTCAATGGTATTGTATCTTTCCTTCTCAAGTTCAAACATTCATCAGTCATTTAGCTTTACTCGCATCTTTCATCACACATGTTTAACAATGTTCATTCCAGTACTGATTATACAATGTTGCTGCTTGCAACCATGACTTCAACACAGACCGGTCTTGCATCGGTCTCCCCAACTCACTGGATGTGTTGATCTCTCTGGTGCTTCTTTGTTTTTGAAGCCAAGGATGATACCACAGTGGCAGCTGCTCCTCCCCGCCTTGGTCGGTTTCGCAGGAGGGCCCCCGTTATCTCTGACACACAATGCAGGATTCTTCAGTCTGGTTTCTTGGCCTTAGGCTTTCTGACTAGAAGGTTTCTTGAAAGTAACAGTATCTTGTTGAAAATTTCAAGGGTATTTCCTTCCTTGCGAACCCTTGGTTTGCCGTCTGTCTCCCAGCTGCAGAATTGAAACTGCTGTTCCTTCGTGTGCTTTGCCTCGCTCAGAGGCGTGGTGCGCCGTTTATCCGTTTGGGGAGTTTTAATGGAAGTCAGGTGTGAGTGATTGGGCCTCATTACGGGTCGGGCGGTCCGGAATTGACAGTGGCGGTAAACCCGCTGCCACTGTTAATTCCGGACCGCCCGATCCCGAGTCCTGCAGGCGGGAGGTGATCTTCCCGCCAGGTCTGACCTGGTGGGTTCAACACCTCCCGCCTGCAGGCGGACGTGGAAACACCAGCACCATCACGAGATGGTCAGTTTCACAAAAATGAGTTCAATCAAAACAGGGCTGTTCACAAGACCTTCTCCACAGTTCGAGTAGTGGTCTCAAACACTTTCAACGTCAAAAGTTCCTTGGGGGTTCTCTACACCAAGCCTTAACTCCTTCAGCATCAAACCAATAAGTATTCAACTTTGTCTGGCCTCTCAGGGTCCCTTTTCCCAAGCTTAGGTCTCTCTGAGAATTCTAAACACCAGCTCAACTCGGGCTTCTCAGGGTTCCCTTCCCCAAGCTTAGGCCGCTTTTCGGTTTCAAATACAAGTTCAACTTGTCAGGATGTAAATTTCCTTTTAAACACAGTGCATTCATACACACTTCACTTGTGGGGCACAATCAGCGACTTTCGAAACCACCTGGTTCTTTGTTCCCCCTAGGTTTGACCACTCTGAACTGTAACCCCACTCTTTATTCCTTGCTCTTCTTTTTAAAGCCTTTCATCTTCAGGACGCTTCCTACACCTGCTCTTGTTCTCCTTTGCTTCTTTTTCTTTCTTTCTTGTGAACACTTGCACCTTCCTTACTTTCTTGTACACACCTGTACCCTTCTTGCTTTCTTATGCACACTTGCACTGGCTCTCGCTTGCTTTCACCTTTTTCCGTGCCCTGGCACCTTTCTTTTCCTTCCTGTGCCTCTTGCACGCTTCTCTTGTCCTTTCGGTGCTCACTTGCACCTTTCTTTGCTTTGCGGGTTTCTTGCCCCCTTTATCGGCATGCCGTTCTCCTCTAGTCCTCAGCTCCTGTGAGTCTCTGCTCCTTGGCTTCTCTGGTCCAGACAGCATCCCCAGCTCACTCACCCTCTTCAAAAAGACCACACCTTTTATAGTTGTGGAAACAGTCAAGTGGAGTCCGGTGTGAGTGATAATTAGTAAATGCCTGACTCTGCCTGACTCTATCTGTGGGACAGTTCTTTCTATTGTCGGTTTCCTGTGCACTCCCCATGTTGTTCCTTTGGGAAATCTTCATTACTACCGGTCACATCTTCCTCGTCCCAGTGCTGGTTGGAAATGGGGAGAGGGAGATGGAATGGGTTTGGAAATACCCTATGGAAGCTGAGGGAGAGGGCTGTAAGGTGAAATGGTATAGGAGGTTAGATTGAGCTCCTTTTATTTCTTTAGGGAGTGGACATTGAATGTAGGAACATCTTGTAACCTTATATTTACTTAAGGGAATGGTTGCACCCTTCCTTATGTCTGCGATTGATCATACAAACAGGGGTCTTGATGATATCCCCTGCAACTTGGACAGGTAGAAGATGAATGGGTCTCCAAACAAGAACTTTGCCCTTGTTTCATTAGGGTCTGTTTTCTTCCCCATCTTGGATAACTGACTTATTTCTCCTTCTTGGGTTATGACTGATGGAACTGGAATCAAAGGCCCTGACACCTGAAGTGTTGGGAGCCAACATATCCCATGAAAGCGTCCGGGACTTTATCTTCCTCCTCTATTGTCCCATCAGAATACCGCATCTCGTCTGGGGTATTCCTCTTAAGACCACACCGCGCTCCCCTACCCAGGTGATCCTCCCTCGCTTGTTTCCCCCCCCCCAGGGTTCCGTGCCCTTGGCCCACCTGAATAGAGCATTCTCGGGGTCTGGATGGGAGAATACCCCTAGGTTTCTCACAGCCTCCAAGACAAGTGTTTGACACAGATCTTCAACATATTATACATGATGTGAAGTAAATGTGAAGTTCCCCAAAAACATTTTCCCTACACATCAAACTACCAGAAATCACAGAAATAAACTAGACAGTTCAAAAAGAGGGCTGCAGTGATTATATGACTCAGTTTAATTGTAGGAATACCAACAGCACTAGCGCTCCGGGAGGTGGACAGCACCTCTACCCACTACAGCGAATACCATATAATCCTTGTTATCACACAAGGACAATGAGGAACTGAAACCATGTAATGATGCCTCCTTGAACATGAGCATCAGCCGCGACAGAACACTAACCATTGCCTAATGTACAAGAAGATTCTACATCATTTTGGAAACTAGGAATGCATTTAACCAACGAAATTCAGTAGTACAGCATTAGTATAACATAGTATAACATGTGAAAGATGCTACTAAATGTATAATTGTCTCGGGAGGATAGCTCAGGGCAACATGCATGCCTTGGAAGCAAGACAACACGGAGCAACAGAGGTTTGATCTCTGGGTCCGTGCTTAGACACCTCTGGGTATTAAGGGTGTTTATAAATATCATATCATATCATATCATAATGGTAGAAGAGCCCTGAAGAAGAGCAATGCAAAGGTTCATTTAGCGAATAGAGATTTGCCATCTCTGAATTCATAGCAAAATAAAATATGCTGTTATAAAGCAGAAAGCTCACTTGATTTGAATGAATTGGCAATCAACAATTTGTAGCACTACAGGTGACTGAGTAAAAAATGTGAGTAAACGATACACAGTGTCTATCACACATTTGGGAGGCGCATTTTGAAACCAAGAACACCTTTGTATGTCAATGAGTATTTAAGCGACACTAGGGAAGCGTCTCTTAATTTTGGATTCATAACACCCTACACAATATTACTAACACAAAGATTGAGTCCTGTTTCTTACCCCTACATTTCAGAAACACAGATTTCAAAGAGTCACAGACAAAAACGTCAGCAGAAAACTCAGAGCCCGGAATATCAAGCTTAAAGTGTTTGCTTTTACCACATAAGTATTCCAAGGAGTGGACTAAGAATGGGGTAAGAGAACATTCAGACTTTGCCACTGTCTCTGCCAGTGCACCGAAGGAGGTTATCTACCAGGTTCTTGGTCTTAGTCACCCCCTCTTCCTTCTCTTATCTTGTCTCTGCTTCTACCTTCCCCTCGCCTATCTGAATCTCATGTCTTTCCTCCTTTATGATTCACAATGATCTTCACCCCTCTTCTGCTTCACCACTCTTCCTCGGCTCTTATCGTCTACTACACCAATTCTCAGCTGCCAGTTCTGCTTCCTGGTCAACTGTCACATGCTCTTCTGTACATGCCTTCCCCTCATGATCTTTCCTCTCTTTTAGCAACTCCTTTTCTCTCTTTACCATTAGCTACGTCTGCCGCTGGGGGGGTGTACGGGTGCAGAAGTCAAGTCCGAGTCTGACACAGTGGTGGTATGTTTGTTGGCAGAGACATTTATTTCTAGAAACGTAAAAGAAATGGAAAAACCTACCTTGCCCTGCCTCAACAAAAATACTAAGGACTCTGTCAGGGTGTCCAGTAAAGTAAAGTGTCCACCGTCCTATGTCCAAACCTATTTCCGTTCCTTACACACTAAGATAACTAGGGAAAACTTGGTGTCTTTCTTAATCCAGAAGGAGGCTCCTCTCGTGCTGGATTCAAGTTCAAATGTTCAGTTCTTGATAGGAGAACACAAATGAGCAGTTCTTTAACTTACATGTTCTTGGTCTTAAATGTTCTTCCAAAAATATACAAAAACTGTTCCCAAGGATCAGGGGGGAGCTCTTCCCCTGTTATTTCTCCAGCTCACAAATGTAAAATCAAGTCTGGTTAATTATCCTGCCAGACTTGATTGTAGACTTTATTTTTTTTATTTAATGTTTTATAGTTCACAAGGATCCTTTCACATGTAAGCACAGTAAAACATCAGGATAAAAAGAAGCATGTTAAAGGCAGAATTAAGAGCACTTTAACATCAACCTAAGCCTCACCCAACCACCTTCCAATTTGCCCTCACATAGCAGCTTGATAAAAACAAACACAATATAGTAATTCATTAGGATAACTTATACATAATAATAGACTTCCCTTAATTAACATCTGAGGATCTAATCTCACAGTGGCATTCCTACTGGAGCACTAAAACCTCTTTTATAAAACATATAGCAGCCAACGACCATTTAAAAGATTTGTCCATGAAAATGTGTTGCCATACCCAGCCTGGGTGTACCACCTTAAAATAAAAGATGCAAGTCTGACGTTGCATGTTCAATTCAGGGCAATTTACCATCATATGTTGAATAGTTTCTATCAAGTTTTCCATTTTACGGAATCTACAACGCCTTAAATTGCAGCATACACTGCCTCGGGCACTCAGAATTTCATTGGTGGGGAACAAATTCAGGTGAAAGCACAAACACTGGGCATGCCAGTTTTGCCCTGGGCATTTCCTCAGATAGTATGGCAATATGGCAATGTGTTGTAGGGTCTGACATTAACAACAGCCCCGTGAATAAATGTTACTTCCTAACTCGATCAATCGTGTCAATCCAGTCGGAATACCACACTCTCTTTTTTACTTGCAGCGGAATCGATAGTAAGTGCTCCATCGAAGAGTCGATGGTACTTGGTGTGGAGTTAGACGCTAACCCACACTTAAGCATCACCCAGCAAGATCCCTCTTCAGCCAGGTAGATCTGTCATAGAAACTTTAAAATTATCCAATTAACCAACGGTTCTAATGACACCCAACCCAATTCGTACCTTAAAACCGGTGCTCTGACACTGGCTCGCAATTCTAGAACTTTCCTCCAAAACGCTCCCTGAAGCTTACACTATTGCTCTTTAAGGGAGAAACATTTCATCTCAGCACCATACATCACGACAGGGACAACCTTTTTACAGTAAAACTCTCATACAGGTTTTATCGAGAAGTGCCCAAATTTCTTGTTTAGGCAAACTGCCTGTCTGGCCAACGCTGTAATCTTTTGCTTCTTTACAGCGAGCCGCCAGGCTCTGTTTTCTTTCGGGAAGATTGAAAACTCCACATATACAAAATAGTCCACTTCCTCTAAAGCTTTCTCACCAATGAACCACTTAAATTGACCTCTTGCCTTCCCTGGACCCTTTTGCAAGATAAGAATTTTTTGATTTGGGGACACTAATCGTTAAGTCATTCTTTTTGGTGTAAACTTCAAAGGCGTTCAACTGACACTGCAACCTGATGGGCTTATGCTCCATTAAATCAGATCGTCAGCGTACAGTAAATAGTTAATCATTCTAGCATCTAATTTCGGAGGAAAAAAGAAATTTGTATATCCAAAAAAGGCTTCACCCAAATTGGACAAAAAAAAGATAAATAGGATTGGGGCCAAAAGACAACCTTGCTTCAGGTCTCTTTCTGAATTAATCGGGGCAGATAGTCTACCCTGCCCACCCTATCGGACACACATTGAGGTGTCCATGTGTAATGCTATCAGGATCACCAGTAAAGGAGGATGAGAACCCCATATATCCAATTTGAACCATAGCATGTTCCTCAGGACAGTGTCAAAAAATATTGAGAAATCTATGAAGGCGGCATAAAATGGTTTCTTAATTTTCATCGCCCCCTTCTTTAGCAGTTTGAGCACAAAACCATTCACCTCGGTCCCCACACCCTGACAAAACCCTTTTTGGAAGAGATCCATTCTTCCGTTCTCTTTTGCCCAGTTTTCAAGTCTCTTAGTACTAGCCCTGTGAAGATCTTGTTTGGGCAATCCAACAGGGAAATTGGCCTATAGTTGGAAGTAGTTAAGCGAGAACATTTTTTAAATATTGGGACTACAATTGCTGTTAGCCAAGACAATGGCACATATTTCTCCCTGAGTATAGTTCTAAACATACTATCTAGGACACCTACCCAAATTTCCAGGTTGTTTTTAAGGACGCACATCGCCAACCCATCTGACCCCACAGCCACAGATCTTTTGCTCCTGGATATTAGAAAAAACTAATCATCAGATTCCCATGTTAATACCCACTCTGTCGTTCTTTTCATATCCCCAATCCACTCTTGCTCAATATCACCATCTGATTTATAAATCTCAGTGAAATGGGCCTTCCACATTTCTTCAGATATCAGGTTTATTTGGGACCCCGTTTGAACCTTATCAATGTCTTTAATCAAGTTCCAGAAGTCATGAGTGTTGTCACTAGCCATGACTTCCAACATTTTGCGAGCATCGCTCATGGTCTTTTGGTGGCGGTAATGTCGTAACCAACCCTTATAAATCGCCTTCAGACTTTTCCTACTCATCGTATCTTCCTGGGCGGTCTCCTTAAGGGAGAGCCGTAGTTCGCTCTTTTTAAGCAAAATGACCCAGTTAGATGTGTGCCTGTGTAACATTTTGCCCAGTTTCCTTTTTGGCAGACACTTATAGATCCGTTCCCAATTATCTTGCACATCCTTTCCATCAAAGCCTTCCTCAAAGTAACTGTTAAATTTCCTGTAGGACAAGATTCTGTTGAAGGCTGTCATGTTATGCTCATTCCAAATTATTTTGCTCCCCCCCCACATTCACGTCTAAGTCAAAGGCATAGCCTCCCGGGATATGCTTACTTGAGGGGACTGCCCATGCCCATGTAGACCTTATCACGATTCACAGTTCCCAGGTATCAGCCTCTTAAAAATGTGCTTTTTCGAATATGTGTGGGTCCTTGACCCCCGTGTGCTGCGTTTGCGGGCCTCGCCCAACCTCATGTGGGCCCCAGACCCTGTTGTACTATTCTGGCTGAGCTTCCCGGACTTCATATGGGTCCCAGACCCTGCTGTGTTGCTTTTGCTGGCCCTCTGCCCCTGCTTCACTAAATGTCCAATTGACAGACCTGGTGTACTCTCCTGTCAGGTTTGTTCCAGTTTTCACAGCTGTTTTCCACATGGGATATTTTGTAAGGTTTGTTCCAGATTTTACAGCTGTTTTGCTATCTCTTTCAGCCTCTTGGGATATTGGTGCGTGTCTCTTTAATCTATTTGGCCCCCTCTGTGTTCCACCAATTGGCTCGACCCTTTCCCTACCTTCGGTAAATGTTGTTGCAGTCTCCTGTCTATCCTGGGAGTAGAGCGAGGCTTCTGCACTGCTTCTGCGTTTGGCATCCTGCCCTTGGCGGCTCTGAAGCCGTAGGCTCTCTCTCACATCCTCGGCTGCTTCGGCTTTGTGGGTTGGGTTTTCTCTTTCCTCGTCACCAGACAAGTCCCTGCTCCATGGACCTACGGGAGAGACTCGTCTCTCCTCGGGTCTCTCACCATGGAACCGACATGTGGTTCCTCGCTCCTCCAGGGCTCGCTTGACAAGGTACATAGGGCCTCATCCCAAGTTGGGCAATAATCTGGTGCAATTTCTGCAAAGCGGAAATAGCATTACTGCCAGGTCGTGCAGCAGTATTAGCGCTGCATCACAGCCTGGCGTGAACACGCCCCGACTCCGGCGGTAACGCTAATAGCGCCCAGCGGAAACTGTGCCAAAATAAGGGCTACCACGAGAATGCGGCGCTAATAGCACTACTGCCGGCAAACTCAGCGTTAATAGTGCCAGTGGAAATTGTGTCACCGCCAGAATGGAAAGCATCACAGTGGCCCTTTTGAAAAACATAATCCATTAAATCTTCACTTCCTGCAGCCATCCTGTACTGGAAACCAGCACACATTTCCCAGGAGAGGACAAGAGGCAAGGGGGCTGAAGACTGCTCGTGAAAACCCAAATTTAGCAAGCGGGTGCTCACAGATGAGGTCATTGCCCTCTGTGAGGAACTCTATGGAAGTCGCCAGCAGAAGACCACTGGGCAGCGCCGGACAACCATCTGGAACTCCATCTCCCAAAAGGTGACAGCAGTGTACCCAGTGATGGAGAGGACTGCTGCAAGCGATGGAAAGGCCTGAGGGTCAGGGTGCAGGGACTGCCGCCCCAACACCACCGGGAGTCCCTGGCGACAGGAGGAGGCACTGTTGAGCCACTGGTCCTCACCGCCTGGAGGAGAAATGCAACACAGTGCTTGACCTTGAGGGGATAGAAGGAGTCGGCAGTGTGGAGGCGGGTGCCAGGAGGCAGGAGGTGAGTGAATCCTCCCCCACAACAAAAGCATGCACAAATGACAGCCCAGCCTAAAATGCCCCAGTGGACAGGGATACAAGTCAGCAGACCCAGAAGCTGGGCATGCCAACAGGGCAGAGTGACGGGTGGCATATCAGCCGCCCTGCACAGCAGCCATGGGGCATGGCACCAAGGGCACCCCTGAGTATCACAGCAGCAGCAAGGGCAGGCAAGTGAACCAACCAAATGCCATGCGCACCACACCCCTACTGACGCACCCTGTGCCAGCACGATCGAGGTGCGTGAGCGACCACAACACCATGCCACAGTCACACCAGCAGGTTGCAGGCCCAATAGGCCTGCCCCATGATGTCATGGCAGACAAGCCACATGGAAGTACACATCCCACACATCAACATGTGCCCAGCCTGCCAATCACTGTGCACCACAGTACAGCACTGCTGGCTGCACAGCAGTGTCCTGTAGAGACATGACAGTGCCATGGAACAAGCCAGCCCCCCCACCACCATATGAGTGACACCCGGGGAGGGGATGTGGGGCCTTGAAGGACCACAACCATGCATGTCAAACATAAGCTGCTCCAGCATGGACACCCTGTCCTACAAAAATACAGGCCAATGACCACAGGCCATGGGTCACACATCCATTGCTACAAGCAACCCAATGACGTTTGGCCCAGATGCATCCTTCCATGACCAACCATGCCCATTTGCCCATATGTGTATGGCCACACTCTGTACCATAGTTATTGTATCTTGCATGCCATCACACGTGGGGGAACCATACCTGGCGACATTTCCTATGTCGCCTACATGCACTCAAGCATCGCCAGAGGCTTCAGAGGAGGAGGAGGAGGTTGCAGGCCCATCAGGGAGTGGCACATCCAGGTCTGCCACCACTGCCACCACCACCCTGCAAAGGCGAACACAGGCCCACCACGGCAGATGGCCCGGTGCGTAACGCAGCAGCAGAGCAGGGCCAAGGCAAAGCCCATGCCACAGGCTACCAGGAGCAGTGCTGGGCACACTGCACCTACACTTGCAGCTGTAGACATGGACACTGAGGCCACACCTGCTGGCAGGGTGACTGGGGAGCCACAGGGGGCCACCAGCACGGTGTCACCACCTGCCTAAGGGCCACACTCCCCAGAGAGCCTTCCATGCCACCAGCACCAACACTCCCCAGAGAGCCCTCCACGCCGCCAGTGCCAACGCTACCTAGAGAGCCCTCCATGCCGCCAGCGCACACGGACACCAGAGCTGGATGTTGACACTCCGCCTTATGGCTCCCCTGCATTCAACTCTGGGCCAGTGCAGAGCCCACCCTCACCCAAACAGCACAGTCCAACACACAGCATGCTGTTGCAAAGGCTCGAGGACATGGAGAACAGACAGCAGGAAATGCAGGAGATTGGCCACACTCACTCCGCACACCTGCAGGCCATTCGGGACAGTATCCAGGGGGCTACCCACCGGGTTGTGCATACTATGGCATGGAACAGCGCCAGGACGACAGCCAACATGTCTTCCCTGACACTGTACTCACAACGGGTCAGGGAAATGACAGAAGGCATCTCTGCACTAGCAGAAGCCATCCGGCAGAGCACTGAGGTGCAACGGCAGCAGAACCTGGCATCCACCTCCACCACACCCACAGAGGAGTCACAGCAGGGCACGCTGCAGTGACAGTTACTGTGGCTTCTGCGCCCAAAATCACCCAGGGCCTTTAAGGACTCTGGGACATTGATTGCCATGAGTGGTCATGCTGGGGAGTTGTTGGTGGGAGAGGGTTCGGGGAGATTGTGTGCTGGGGAGTTACTGGCGGGAGAGGGAAAAGGGGGATTGTGTGATGGGGAGTTGGTAGTGGGAGGGGTAAGGGGGAATAGTTAGGGCACTTCTTGACAAAAAAAAATTCAACTTCATCAATTTGAGGACATTTCTGATTGTGTCATTGTCGTGTTCATTGCTTGGATGGTGGCACACAGTGGTGCATGACTTGTGCCATGTGAAAGTGCCAAAAGAAATTGTCTATCAGTCTCTGGCATGCCATTTTCCCATCCCTCACGTCATCTCTGGCAATGCGTGCATTTGCCTCAGCCATAGGCACTGCTTCCTCATCCTCAGGGGGTGGCATGTCCACACCAGGGGGTATTAGGGCATTTCTGCTCAGGCAGATATTGTGCAGCATGGCATACACAAGCACAATTTTATCCACTTTCTCTGCTGCGTACACCAGGGCTACACCAGTAAAGTTGAGGCAGCGGAAAATGCCTTCAGGAGGCCAAAGGTACGCTTGATGCACACACAGGTACTGCTGTGTGCATGGTTGTAGGCCATATCCTGCGGTGTTTGTGGATCATGTACAGGGGTTATTAGCCAGAGCAGCTGTGGTTATCCAGAGTCACCTGCATGGGGGGAGGCACAGTCATTAGACATGGTGGACTTACACAATATCTGCTCAATGTACTAATTATCCATGCACATGGACCTTAATTTCACTGTATGTGTCTATTTCATGTCTGTGCATGCATCGTCACTCGTGTCATGCAGTGCTTCACATGATATGATATGATATGATATGATATGATATGGCACTTATAATACGCCTGTACACAAGTGTTTCTAGGCGCGACAAGATCAGGAGGGGGAAACAAAGGAAGGACAAAACAACAATCTTACTAGGCCTTGTGTCATTTAGATCATGCAGCGGGGAAGAGGGAGGGGAAAAGTGCCAGGGGGGAGGGGAAGGGAGAAGTGCAGGTAACTCAATAAGTGCAGCCAGCGGGTGGCTCATAAGCGCATAGAGAAGGGACTGTAGGGTTGTAGGTAAAGACGCTTAAATGCTTGGGGAGCCTGGAGGCAGTGCAAGGGCAACTGGACATGCTGGAGCCTGAGCCCGAGCTCAGAGGGTAGCCAGGTGACCAGTGCGCAGAGCAGGCAGCGAGATCAGCAGGGGAGAGGAAGAGAGAAAGCGGAAGCGAAAAGGAAGGTCTTGAGTTGTCCTGAAACCGCAGGTGGTTCTGCTCAGGTCTGAGAGAGGCAGGGAGGCTGTTCCAGAGGGACGTCCCAATCGACGAGAGAGATCTAGCCCGCTAAGCTTCTGACCCTCAGTGAGTTGGAAGTGGATGAGTGGAGAGATTGAGAAGGAAGATGTTTAGGAAGAGGAGGTTGGAGGTAGTGCGATCCCTGCCCCAGAAACCGCTGTGGACGATGCAAAGGGACTTGAACTTGATCCTTGCAGCCACAGGAAGCCAATGAAGAGATTTCAGAGCTGGAGAGATATGATCCCTGGGCTTGACGCCAAGTACAAGTCTTGCAGTCCTGTTTTGGATAAGTTGTAAAGGGCGAAGAGTATAGGTAGGCAGATTTAGAAAGAGGCTGTTGCAGTAGTCCAGCCTAGAGAGGACCAGAGCTCTGGAGACAGTGAGGTTCTGGGGGAAAGTGAGAAAAGGAAGAATACCTCTGAGCAGTGATAGTTTCACTTCTTAGAGACGTCAGAGATGTGAGGTGAGAAGGAGAGGGTCTAGTCGAAGATGACACCAAGGTTCTTAGCCTCATAGGAAGGAGGAGGAAGAGGGCCCAGAGTGGGCGGCCAGAGAGAGAGGAAAGGAGAGAGCAGGTGTACCAATGAGGAGAATCTCAGTCTTACTAGCATTAAGGCAAAGATCATTGGCGGCACACCAGTCCTGAATTGCGAGAGAAGAAGTGGCTGAGGGGAGCCTGAAGGAGGAGCTGGGAATCATCTGCATAGCATTGGAAGTTGGAGCAGAAAGTAGCGATGCGGTGGGCAAGAGGTGCCAGGTAGTGGTTGAAAATCCGGGATAAAGGTTAGACCCCTGGGGAACACCACAAGTAGAGAGAGAGAGTGATAGAAGAGAGGAAATACCCCAGTTGGACCTCAGAGGGTCGATCAGTGAGAAAGGAGTTCAACCAGGCCAGGCCCTGATCAGTGATACCCATGTTATCAGGGAGGTGATTGTGCAGGATTGCATGGGCCATTCCAAAAGCAGAGGATAGATCAAGGAGAATGAGGACAGAAGGAAGATTAGAGTCTGAAGCCAGACTGGTGGTCATGGAAACAACCAACAGATTCAGTATGCAGATTAAGCTGGGAGATGGCCAGCTTTTCCAGGAGTTTTCCCAGGAAAGGAGTGATGGAGATCGGGCGATAGTTAACCGCAGAGGAAGGATCGGCAGAGGGCTTCTTAAGAAGAGGGTGCACAAGGAAGTGCTTGAGGGGGGAGGGGAAGGTTCGAGTGGCAAAGGAATGATTGAAGAAATCAGCCAAGGCTGGAGCAATAGTGTCAATGTGATCCTTGATAGTCCTGGATGAGCAGGGCAGAACCTGCTTTGACAAGACTTTCATAGATCGTACTTATCTAGAAACATTGTCAGGGATGAACAAGGGAAAGGAGGAAGAGAGACAGCAACAGTCGGGCCAGGAGTGGTAGAGGAGGAGGAACAGGAGTAGAGGAAGAGAGGGTGGACAGGATGTCCTTAGTTTTAGTGGTGAGAAGCCAGGGCCGTGCACAGGCCCTGGGAGGGAACAGGAGATGTAGAGACTGCAGCAGGATTGGCCAGCTCCTTGCAGATTTGGAAAAGTTTGGCCGAGTTGTTAGATGCCGCAGCCACACAGGCTTGGATGTAGGCTCTCGTCTTGGAGAGGACAGAGTCTGTACTACCTTTGGAGAAGGCAGCAGGCCATTTTGTCAGGAGGTGTGCCTGATGCCCTCCACTTCCTCTCAGCTGCCCTACACTTGTGTTTAAAGGTGGCGTGATCGGAATTGTAAGTTGCATTTGGTCTTGGGCTTCAAGCGGATCTTCATGACAGTGGCAAGGGCATCCAGAGTGTTAGAGATGATGAAGGTTGTATCAGGGTGTGAGTCAGCCAAAGCTGAAGGAGGAGGAGGAGAGAAAGTGGTGGTGAAAGCCACAACTGACACATGCACCCTGTTCCCTTGCAGCATATGTTACGTAAGGTGTCTGTCGGTGACATGTGCTGCGGACATGGTGGAGTGTATTTCCACTGTGTATGTGGCATGCTGGGTTCCCCATGGGCCCTCAATGGGCATCTGTTGCCAACGGGTGGCCATTGTGGACTGGGCGTACATTGGAGCATGGCTGAGGTACTGGCAGGGTTGTTGTTGTGTTGGCTATGTGGCCATTGGTCAGCATTGATTTGGTAGGTGCATGTTGCATTGTGGTACCTGTAGTCATGTGGTGTATATCGTTGCTCCTGTATGTGTACTACTGTTTCTCCATGCAGGTTAGTCCAACATGTGCATTCTCTCTGGCCTATACTGTGAGGGTGGTGCGGTAGGAGGTGTAGTACAGATTTCCCATTCACTTGTCATGCCAACATTTGTGTAGTCATTTGCATCCCCCCCCCCCATTTGGACATGTGCTTTGCGGCACATGTGTGCTGTCTTTTCTACTCGCCCATTATCCAGGCCTATTGTCCTCTGTGCCTCTCCATGTATCCGTGCAGTGTGCTGTTCCGTAGGACCCTGACATTGTGGGTGGAACCAGGGTAGCAGGCACAGCAGTGGGTGATGTACAGGTTGGGGTTGCAGGTCACCTGCACATTCAGGGGGTGGTAGTGTTGTGGTTTCGGTACACTGCTTCGTGGGCCTGGGGGACCACCAGCGAAACATGGATACAGTCCACGGCAGCAATCGCATTTGGCATTTGGGCAATGGCATAGAACTGTGCCTTCATGGCATTGATCTCGGCTGGGGTTGTAGGAAGTGAGATGTGGCGTTGCACTTGCTGCAGAAGGGCTTCAAGCACCTGGCGCAACAATGTGCAGAATGTGGACTGTGCCATGCCGTGCATCATGGCCACAGAGTGCTGTAAGGTGCCAGTTCCAAAGAATTGTAGGACAGAGACCATCTTCAGCAGTGGGGGCACAGCTGTCCAGATGTTGATCCTGCTCCCTATGTCGCCCTGTATTGTCGTGAGCAGCTCTGTTATGGTCGCCATGTTGAGGCGGTACAGGGTGACCAACTGGCTGTCGGTGAGGTTTCAGGGTGAGGGCCTAACCCTGGCGATCGGAGCATGCCTTGCCTGGGCTCTCCTCCACCCCTGCCCCCTAAGCTCCCCCTGTACTCCCTGTGCCCTGGCCTGGTTGTTCTGGCTCTCTACTTCCAGCTGCAGAATGAGCAGCTGCCTGTCCCAGTTCACAGTGGCTAAAGGCAGCATGGTGTTGGAAACAGTGTTTGGGCTAGGGTTGGGCCTTATGTAGCACTCTGTAGTCAATTGGGATCACCTGTGGCTTAATTTCAGGCATCTGTGCTCATTTACCTCCAGCTGGAAGCTGACGGTAACTGTGCCATGTTTTCAGTGGTATTAGTGCCAGTTTTTGGCGCTAATTCTGCCGACCATGGACTTGTGATGAGGCTGTGTTTGCGCCTCGTGTGGCCATCTGTAATAAGTCCGGTTGTAATAGCACTGGCTGCAATAACACCGGCTGTAATGGCTCCGGTTGATTTTACAGTCCACAGTATTTGTGCCGGTTTATGATCGGGCGGAGTTGTACTGATGGTGCTAATTCTGTTACCAACACTTTTAAGGGTTACCGCCAGACTTGTGAAGAGGCCCATAGTCCTTCCTTGCTTTTTATCATTGAGACTGCCTCTAATAGACAGAACCGCATATGTTGGTTTCGCAGTGGGCTTTTGCCTCCTTGCAAGATCTTTTTCATGTCAGTGATCACATGTACTCCACCTGGCTAAATCTCACTCTTCGTCATCCCAGTACGATTTGTGTGAATGAAATCCTCTACTCTACAGAGATAAATAGAGGTGTGCGGGTCCACAGGTGACTGAATGGCATGAGAGGAAAGAGGGAACATAATTGGAGAGGGTGAATACTGTGTTCTCCCAAGGCTATCATCACCGGTTCCATGGAGGGCTTCCCTCCTCAAAGATACACCCGCTAAGGTTCTATGGTGGCATAGTTTAGTTCTTTTGGAAACAGTTTTAGATGTATATACATCACTGGATGTTCTATCCCCTCATACGTCTGTGAGAGAACTGCTCCTAGGCCCACCCTGAATACATCAGTTTGAAGTACAAACTCTTTACTAAGTTAGGGATCTTAAGATCCCTAACCTTCACTGTATAGTATGTTTTTAGGCATATCAAAGCAGCTTTAGTCTTCCTTACCCCGCTTTATCTTCTGAGGCTCAGCATTTCTTAGTTTATTGGTCAAACAGGTTGTGATGGATGAAAAATTGGGAATAAAGTGTTGGCAGTATCCTTCCAGTCCCAAGAAAGCCCTTATATCTTGTTTGTTTTTTTGGCACAGGGGTTTCCTTTACAGCTCTAACCTTTTCTACTTCGGGCTGGACCAAACCGTTACCCACAATGAATCCCAAATACTTCATGGTGGATTGGGCTAAATGACACTTCTTTGGGTTGACGGTTAGCCCAGCCTTTTGTAGATTTTATATAGACATGTTATATGCTCCTCCCAGGTTTTACTTTGGATGATGGTATCCTCTAAATAGGCCCCACACAAACTAGAATAAGGTCTTAGAGCTCGGTCCATTAGCCTTTGGAAGGTTGCTGGTGCACCATGAAGGCTAAGTGGAAGTACCTTAAATTTAAATCGTCTTCTAGGGGTGGAGAATGCAGTCTTTTCTCTGTCCTCAGGGTTCAGAGGGATCTGCCAATAGTTTTTGGTGAGATCAATCGCGAAAATATAAACGGCAGCGCCCAGTCGATCAATCAGGTCATTTATCCTAGGCATGGGGTAGTTGTTAAACTGGGACACACGGTTTAATTTTCAAAAATCAGCGAGATAACATCTTATTTTAGGACGTGGGAAGGAGTACTAATACCTTCTGCCCGATAGAAAAAGAGCAGGTAACAATGTTTTGGTCGATTACTCCTTTTGATGGGTTTGGTTAAGTGGGAATGAACTAGATCTCAGACAATTCTCTTATGTTCCTTTATTCTCTGTGCTGTCTGGGATAAAGGTAATGCAGCTTCCTCCCTCTCTTCCTACGTCTGTCACGGCCCTCACCCCAGACCCCCACTGGCAAGCCCACTTGCCAGGTGGAATCAGGGCTCGGGTCTCCATCAGGGCCTTGAAGGCCTGGCATCCACTCACAAGGCTCTCTTGGGGCCTATGGCACCAGGCTCATGCACCTTGAAGAACATGTGTACAGGGAACTACTTTTTTTCATTTGTGGCCTTCAGCCAACATGGAGGCATCCACATAGCTTGGCTCCTAGGAACCAAGCTATGCGGTATAGTGCTTTGGGTGTGGTGGCGTAGGGACTACTTTATCTGGACTACTTTGTTGAGGCTATTTAAACCACACTCGAACAGGAAAGCACGCTTCGTGTTACTTTGTAGTCTGCAACATGACGCTCACCATGCCCTGTGATACCCACGAGCCTCGGAGAGGCAAACCTGCAAGGAGACAAAAGGAACATCGTTAGCAGCATCTTACCTGCAATCTCCATCTTATTATACGCTCGCAGCTCCAGTGAACAGCTTCCTCTGGATCCGCATGCCACCCGAACCGAAAGACCTAAAAGAGGAAGGGAAAGGACAATATTAAAGAAGGCATATTAGACATTGCAAAACCACAAACTGCACAAGAAGCTAACCTGGCAGGTCGCCTCACATCCGGCATCGTTCCAGAATACCACACACGCTGGGAAAACACTACGACCTGCAAGAAAGGAAGAAAACAGGTTAACAAAGGCAAGGTAATGCAGCGCTACGCATAGGGCTTACTTACGGCACCGTAGCGCACATCATGCGCCATCATTTACCGGCGAGGCTCAACTCAGCGAGTTCGCCACGCTGAAGCTCTGCACACCTAAGAGAGAAAAAAAAGACATTAGTCAAACAAAGAAGAGCATGCAAGAATAACAACGCTATACAAAAGCTGCAGTAAAACCTACCTGAGAGACATCAAACGGGCCTGCGCCAGTGAAGTAACTTGGCTGCACACGCCCACACAGACAACGTGCCCCATGCCAAGAAGGCAGGACGGAGAGCACTCCTAATTCCACAACAAGGTGAGGAGAGGGCCCTGAGGGGTTGAAGTCACACGGGATGGTGGGAGGATATTTACCTCAGTCGGCCAGTCTTCAACACAGTCCTCCTGTATTTTCAGGTGGAATCTTCCCCGCTAACCATACCTGGGGAAAAAACTGGGAAGAGGATACCAGCAACCAACCCGGCTGAGTGGCATCCCCGTGGATACCAGGTGAGCGTAACAACGTCTCTCTGAACATATCCAATGAATCCCTTGGTTCACGCCCAAATCAAAGTTCAAATGGTGAAAACCCTATGGAGGACAGGGGGGCCATTCTAATAGCAAAGAGAGCCCAAGGGATCATTACATCCCAGTCCCTTCCATTGGTTTCCACAAGCTTCCTGAGGACCGTTTTGAGGTTCTTATTAAAATGCTCTTTGAGTCTGTCTGTCTGGGTATGATATACCAACGTGCAGCACATCTTAATCTGAAGGATCTCTTTCACCTCAGCCATCAGTTTGTTCATGAAATTAGTTCCTTGATCTGTGTGGATTTCTCTAGGGAAAGCTACGTGGGATAGTAATGGGATGAGGTGTTTTAGAATTTGTTGGGTTGAGATGTTCCGCGCTGGGAAGGATTCAGGTTAGAAGGTCGCATAGTCTAGAGTTACTAGAGTGACTAATATATATTTGTTTCTGAGCTGGGATGTTTCGAGAGGACCTACAATATCTACCCCTATGCAGGGCAAGTGTTGAAGGGGGAGTGGAGAGGGAAGGTGTTGGGTTGTCTTCTGGCATAGTGAACAAGTTGCGACAAATTATTTCATCTCAGCAAATCTTCCTGGCCAGTAGAATATACTTACTACCTGCTCTTGGGTCTTAGCTGCCCCTTAGCTGCCCCCAAGTGTCCAGAGTTAAGGTGTGCATGTGTGATCTCCAAGACTACCCTATGATTACTTTTTGGGCCCACAATTTGGGATCGTACAACACCTTGACTCGGAAGTGGCCACTGAGGGGTTGGAGGCCCTGTCACTAAGTTTGGTAAACTTTAGGGTTCCCTGGTTTGGATCAGCCTGGTCAGATACTACTCCTGACACCATATTTAACAGTGCAGAAGTACGATTCTGACAGAGTGCTGGCATGACTTTTGTTTATGTAAAAGTAAAGGAAAAAAGGATCTTGCCTTATTTCTATGAGGGGTTGCCCAGTAAAGTAAAATACCCACCGTCCTGTGTCCAAACCTATTGCCATCCCTTACACTCGAAGCTATCTAATGAAAACTAGATGCCTTCTTGATCCAGAAAGAGGCTCCCCTCGTTCTGGATACAGATTGATATGTTCAGTTCTTGATAGGAAAACACAAATGAGTAGTTCTTTCACTTAAATGTTCATGATCGTAAATGTTCTTCCAAACATAGAAAATCACAATTCCCAAGTATCAAGGGGGAACTCTTCCCCTGTTATTCTCCAGCTCACAAATGTAGCATCAAATCTAGTTCACTATTGTGAGGAGCCAGGAATGAGACGCAGGCATAGAGGACTCATAGTGGTTGTTTAAGACTTTTATTGAAGTGATAACGGGGTTGGAAAACGCCTCACTGTCCCTAATCTAGAAGGTCTTTCCCTACCTCAACCAAAACTAAGGGTCTGTCAAGTGTCAAGATGTTCAAAGCAAAAATGTCTGTGTATGAAATCCTATCCTAGCCCTCACAATCTAATGATGTGAAGATCATTGTCTTTGCATTAGAAAGTGCACAAATGTTCAACTCCAACAAAAGTTCCATATGGATAATATTTACAGTTCCAAAGGGAATGTCTCCCTTCCCCAGGATTCCCTCCACCAAAACAAAATGTAGAGGAGCAGCTTAATGCCTCTACAGGAAGTCCTGCCCCTATCCTCCCTATATGCTGGAAACCGGAAATTGTAACATGTGCAACACCAGTAATGGTACCTATACCACAAAGAATCTTTGAAACAAGGTATCTGTTGAGAAGACCCTATGAGAATTACCCCTGAAAGACTGATGGTCTCCTAAAAAGAGTGCCTGAACAAGTGTGAAGATGTGAAAAGGAGAAGCGGATGATGTCACTAATAGATAGGAGTGATGCAGTGGGAAGGATGACCAGAGAAGAGAATGCATAGGCGATATAGAATCTGGTGG
Source organism: Ambystoma mexicanum (assembly GCF_040938575.1). Classification (NCBI taxonomy): domain Eukaryota; kingdom Metazoa; phylum Chordata; class Amphibia; order Caudata; family Ambystomatidae; genus Ambystoma; species Ambystoma mexicanum. The sequence continues at coordinate 1,108,167,333 of NC_090937.1, forward strand.
CGAAGTAAAGAATTAAGAAGGATTTATGTGCAGGATGAAGCTTGTACGTGTGAAGAGCACTGCAGAAAACAGAAGCCGTTTTGCAATTGTACAGATGCAGAAACGGAAGTAGACTAAGGGCCTCATTACACGGTAGGTGGTAAGGTTTTACCGGTACCGGTAAGGGCAACGGTACCGGTAAACCCTTACCGCATTACTACAAGGTCCCTTTGCATGACCTGACCTTAACGGCTGGTGTAGACCAGCCGTTAAAGTTGGGACCCGCAAAGGGACCTTGCTGCTAATTACGGTACCGCAATTTGCGGTACCGTAATTAGCGCCTTCCCCTTTCCCATTGAGCCGTATGGGGCAAAAATGGGAATGGGGAAGGCTATGGAGAAAGGGGGAATTACCGCCCCTCCAACCTTGGGATGGGGTGGCAATTCCCCTTTTCTCCATGGTGGTACCGGTATGGTACCGGCGGCAACCATGGTGCTAATAGCACCATGGTTTACCGCATTCCGTGTAATGAGGCCCTAAGTATTCATAAGACTGGCTATACATAGTATATAGACTGCAGGTGGTGCCGCCAACATACATGTATATAGAGTTCTGGACATTTGATGATACTATTTAGTAAGCATGTCTCCAGGAAGAAAGACAGATTAGAAGCTATGTGTGTCGCAGCAAAGAATAGGCTCGAATTGAAAGCAAAACCAAAGAGTCTGTCTGGCTTGATGTCAAAGACTGGAAGCAGCTAAGAACTGGTTATCGGCTATGAAGAACAGTAAAACGGGAGAAGCTGAGGCATCCCTTGATAAGTTGCAAGGAGAGAACACCATGGGTGCCAAGTTTCTTTATTTAGGACAAATTAAAACCATAATACATGATCACGTGAGCCAAAGATGAAAATAGACGATGGGCATTGTGTACCAGATTGAAAATTGCGAGTGCTCACACTCCCTTATATTCCCAGAGATGAGAAGCTACTACAAGGCCGAGTTCAAAGACAATGTGAATGGCAGACGGCATGAGTGATGTGAGATGTCAGGCTAATTAGGTGGGGAGATATGGTCATGTCCACCCACCAGCACCTGGGGTACCAGCTTACGTGCTGCTAGAGCATCAAATATTCCAGAAGAGTACAAGCGTGCCAACCAATTGTAGAAGGCCATATAACAAAGGGCCTTATAGTTTAGGAGTCAATGAAGTGTTGTGTTTCTAATTACTGTCGAAGATGACTTGCACTAGGGGAAGGCATGAGTGCCCACCTGACTGTAGAGACCCAATCACGATCCTCTCGCATATAGAAAGTATACTTAGATGTTCCCCTTGAGCCAACCACAATCTCCCATTGGTTTTCTAATTTGCCACGTAGTGTGACGTCAATTATGACAAACATTTAGTATAAATGTGTTGTTTTTTGTGAAATGTTTCGAGATCATGCTGTGCGACATCCGTCGATGTCTGTTGTACTCCTTGTTTTAGACTATTGTTATTAAAACAGTTATTTGCCAACTTCCTGAGTCAGTCTTACTGCTTTATGTAAGAAGTTATTCGCCATCCCATCCATAGTACGACATGTTACCTTGAGTAAAAGGGCCTCTAGGGTTCACGTGGTAGCATGTCGGATGGTTGACGCAAAGACACATCGATCTATAAACGCTAGTGCTTCGGACGATCGAGTGCCCTTCGCCATCCAGCCAGAAGATTGCAAGGTTTCCTGTGGAGAGCGGCCGATATAGAATTCTTGCAAGAATATCGATAGAGGTGGGACGGGTCCCTCTTTGAGGAAATCCCTCCTGGTTTCCACAGGCGCTTAGCGGACGGAAGGTGGAAGTAGTCGATTGGAGAGGGGAGTGGATACTGAAAGTCTTGAGCTGCAAGAGCGAATGGTGAGTAGACTAAGGGCAATGGCAAATTGAGAGGATGGGATTGTAAAGTAACAGGGAACTTAGAAAATAGTGTAAGAAAATAAATGATTAGTGTGTTTATGTATATAGCTAAGAGATAAGCCCAAGCAGTCCTGGTTCAAGGAAATTTCAGAAAAAGCTGTTATACACTTCAGTCAAAGTAATCCAGGCTATGCAGAGGATGGATCCCTGTAAGATATCGACTTAAACCCCTATCAGGGTATATTTAGGGGCAGAGAAAAGGAAAAAGCGCTGAGGATTAATGTGAAGAGTAGACTGGTCTGTCTGTCTGTATTTGTGTTGTATTGAAGGGTCGAAGAATGACAAAAAGTAAAGAAAATTAAGGAAAGGTTTAGAAAATATAGCATCTAGCTAAGAGAAGTTGTCGGTACCGACTTAAAGTCAGATCGAGACTACTGGAAAATAAAGGGTTTGAGCAGCAATTTGTTGGAGCGCGCTCATATTTGTTTTTATAAACATATTTTTTGTAAAGCCTAGTAAGTATTGACAGTCAAATGAGACGTGTCACAATTGAATATGTTACCCCCTTGATGCACCTGTGTAAAACCTTGCCAGAACACATGCCCAAGCGCAAACAGTATAGTGCAGAATGGGTGAAAGGCACAGTAGATAAGATGTTCATTCCATGGCCACAAAGGGGATCTTTGGCAAAAGCGGTAATGCAACACATGACCTCATACTTGCACACTGCATACACAGGAAAGAAATTAGAGAAGAGGTTAGCTATTTTAGAGCTTTGGTAGATGTATCAGGAAGAGAGAGAGGATCTGCCACCTGAAGATTGTATGTTTCATCAGTGTAAGGAGGAAGGTGCCGAGCCTTATACTCCCCTTGCCTCACTTGAAATAAAAAGCGTTAGTACAGAAAGTGCAGGATTGTATCCATTAAAGGAATTAAAAGCATTGACGGGGTATAGTAATCCAATATACGAACTGCATGCTTATAGCAGTGACGATAGTCCAGAAAAGACTAAGAGAAAAGAGGAGACCTTTAAGGCCTTACAAAACCGGGAAGAGAAAGGTGAGCGATCAAACGTATTGACAGATATAGAATGAGAAATTAGAGCTGGAAAGGAGAAAAGGATAAAGCTGACGGTGTAACGCTCGTACAGAACGAATGCATGGAAGGACAGATATTGCTTAAACTAGATGGGAAAAGCATCGAGGAAGTTGGGCAAAGGGAAGATCAAGACAAACAAGATAGAAAAGACAGGGAAAGAGATAAAAAGAAGATGAGCAGAAAAGGAAGAGCTGACAGCGGCGAGAACAGCTGTATCAGGAGGAGAAAGAAAACAAAGAAGAAAGGGGAGAGGAACAAAGGAAGTATGATAACAGACAGAGAGCAATTGAAGAATGGGATAGACAGAATAGGAAGAGAGAAGAAGAAGCACAGAAATTGAGAGATAAGAGGATACAGAGACGAAAGGAAGAGGAAGAAAGAAGAGTGGGGGAAAGGAGAGAAGAAGTAAGAAAGGAAGAAGAAAGAGTTATATGGAAGGTAAGAAAGCGGAGAGAAGTAGATAAAGAATTTGAAGAAAAAGGAGACAACGAGAACGCAAGACTGATCGCATTCAGAATGAATTAATGGAGCCAAGTCCAGTGATACAATGGAGCGACGTAGAAGAGTTTCGCCCGTTACAGGGAGCAACATCACAGCCATCTAAGGTTACATTAGTTGAGAATTGCGATAGAGGTAGCATCTGAGACAGGATCGATAAAGCCTATCATAATTTAACCTCTTAAGTGCCATTGAGGTTCCCCCCCAGTGCCAATGGTTTTTTTTAAAATCGCAGTATTCACCGCCCAAACCCGCCAGCATTTCCCCCCTCATTAACCCCTTAAGTGCCACCGACGAGCCGGCTCGTCGGTGGCAACCTGGAGCAGTTTTTACCGACGAGCCGGCTCGTCGCTGGCATTTAAAGGGTTAAGAGAAGGTAGCAAATCGGGAAGCCGAGGGAAGGAAGATCGATCCCTGGTCTTCCAATCACGAAGTGAAGAAAGAGACCCATTTAGTCTCGAGCATAGAGCTTTGTCCTTAGATAGGCTGACTTTAGATAAAGGCGAAGGAGAGGAGAGCCATACTAGCTGGGGGCTAGATATGTCAGACGAGGAGAGAGAAACCTTCCATGGGGAGGAGAGAGGAAGTGTATGTGATCCTGAGAGATGTCTGCAGACGGACAAGGGAGTAAGATGGTCTGATCTAGAACAACCTGAGGATAGGACGCCAGATCCTGTAGTATATCCAGAGCGTCCTAGAGGATGATCATGTGACGAGAAGGGAGAGTCACTGCCATATGTGAGCAGGCTGAGGTCATTGCCAGGAAGAAGGTGATCAGGAACCATTGTCCCTACCATGGATAGGCAAGTGATGGGAGCAGATTGCAGAATAGGATTTACACAATTTGCCCGTATTGGAGAAGGGAGGGGCTAGACCACACTATATTCCATGGCCACAAATGGACAAGGATAATTTAAGGTGCAAACTTCCCAGTTTAACGGCAGGTGCAGAAAAATGGATTTACGAGTTAGAAAAAATTACCAGAGGAAATACCTTGGCAATATGGGATATTAAGGGTCTCCTGGCAGCTATTCTTGGGGAAAGAGCAGATGATATTTGGACCAGAGCAGGTTATTCGAGTGTCACAGCACAAAACATGGCGCATGATGGAGCACCATTTAATAACTGTAGGGCAAATATTTGGAGCGCTCTTGGAGTACAATCCTGATGTATCAGATATGGGTGCGATTATGACACGAAAAATGAAAGAAGATGAAGATCTGGCTGCTTACATTCAAGACATTCAAGAACGCTGGTCTCTTGAAATGCGCGAGCAAACCACATTTTGTGTCAGGGATTGCCTGAGCCAGTACAAAGGCAACTTAAGAAGTTAGTGGGGATGGAAGGAAAACCGTGGCCTGAAATACAGTTGACTATAGTGCATCACTGTCAGCTGTTACAGGAGAAGAATAAAAAGAAAGACGATGCTAGAAAAATTGAGGAAGCTAAGTTAGTCCAGAAAAAACTGTCAACATATGCCATAGAAGGAGCGGTATTAACAAGCAGAGAAGGGCTAGAAGTACAGCAAGCAGTGGACACATCACAGACGAATAATCAGTGCACGATGAATCATGAGGAAGTGATTTATACCACAAGGTTGAGCCATGGGTTAGAGAGGAAGGGGTGGATTTCAAAACACTCAAGGTGGGTTTCAGAATGAGAATCGGAATGTGCAAGGAGGATTTAACCAAGGAGGGCTAATGAGGCGAAACCCTCCTATATGTTGGACGTGTGGAATGACAGGATACAAAATGATCAGTACTCAAGAGGGGGGACAGCTTATCCTCTAGCATATAGCTCACAGGGTAGGGATGGATTCACCCAAGATCAGACATGTATCAGGCACAAGCACCACAAGTACAACAAATACAGCAACCGCAGCAATTTCAGCAAGCACCATAGAACCTACTGCAAGGGCAGTCGCAGCACGCCCCCATGCAGATACAACTGAACGCAAACACAGGGCAATTATTGACACCTAGAATAGGGGGTGTCACAGTGGTAGGAACAAATCCTTTTACAGATACAGGGGTATGTGTGTATCCACAATACATAGCTTACAGGGCACCTTGATATGTTCAGTACTATCTGTGACACCAGACCCTCAAGAGGAATCAATGGTTGATGTGATGATAGGAGGCAAATCCTTTTCATTTTTAGTTGACACTGGGGCTACTCGTTCATGTATACAAGAGGGAAAATACCCAATGTCGGGAAATGTTCAGGGATTCTCTGGAGCTACAAGTCGAGTTCCTTTTACTAATGAACTACCAGTCTCTATGGGAGAATATGAAATGTCTGTTCCATTTTTGTATTCGCGGCAGACACCAGTTAATATTCTAGGAAGAGACTTAATGACAAAACTTAATATGACGATTTCTTTTACTGATGAAGGTATAGGGTGGTCCACTCCTGGGATACACTATATGAATGAGTTTATATTGGAATTTGCAGGGCAAATGGGTCTTTGAAGGGTGCCGATGGTGACAGAAGTTTTCCTTTATGAGGTCAGCATTCTTTTAACAGGCTGCCTGGATTAGTGGGAAGGACTATGAGGATACCTAAGGAATTCCTGTTTAGACCAATTGTACCTATGGACGAAGAGGGGGAACAGGCTGTTGCCTTAGAATTAGATGCAGCCATAGTATGTGGGGACTTGGCAATGCTCCAAGGAACAGATGGTGAGGTTAGACCATGGAGAACAGTAATTGCTATTGGGGAAGAGTGCAGATTGACTGACGTCACTGACCATGACATGTTTAGAGATGATCAGGCAGACGATGAAGTAATATTCGAGATGAGTATTACATACTGGATTAAGATAGAGAAAAGAGAGATCCCACAGCGCATGGCAATAATGTGACAGCGTCCAGCATTTTTTGATGAGGACTTAGAAAAAGTGCCAAGTGTGTTATGGACTACATGCCCTTATGATGTAGGCCTATTGAAGGAAGTGGGAGAGGTTAAGATAAAGCTGAAACCAGGGGCAATCTTACCTCAAGTGAGGCAATACCCAATGTCTCGAGAGGCAGATGAGTGCATTTTTTAGACTATTTCAGCATTGATGAAGCAAGGTATTTTGGAACCATCAGAATCATCATGTAAAACCGTGGTGTACCCTGTAAATAAATTAAAGGGAGGGTTGTGGCGATTCATACAAGATATGAGACCAATTAACCAGATTGTAGAGGCTGAGTTTCCTTTAGTTCCAAATACGGCAACGATATTATGTATTATCGGAGTAGAAGTGCAATATTTCCCAGTGATTGACTTGAAAAATGCATTTTTCTCAATTCCTTTGCACAAAGACTCACAATACTTGACTTCCTTTACGTTTTGCCAAATCCAACTGAAACATACTAGGCTGCCCCAGGGGTAATGTGAGTCCCCAGTGATCTTTAATAGAGACCTGCAGGTGGACCCTGGCAATATAGATGTGAAGAGTACTGTGATACAGCACGTATATGATATTTTGATTTGTAGCATAACAGAAGATGAGTGCAGAAAAGATTTGATTCGACTAATGACTATCCTCGCAGACAAGGGCTACAAAGTAGATAAAGAGAAGTTAAAGTATTGCCAAGAAGAGGTGTTGTACATAGGCCAATTAATCTCACATGAGGAAAAGAAGGTGACCCCTGAAGGAGCTGAAGCAATTATGAAAATTGCAAAACCGTACACTGTAAAGCAGATGCAGCGATTATTGGGATTTTGTAATTAGGTGAAAACATGGGTGTGTAAGTCACAAAATATATATATGAAAACAAAATAAGACCACAAGAGGCACAGAGATTAATATTAAATGAAAAACAGTTTATTATGCATGGCAGGGGAAGTCAGCTGCTCACTAACAAGCCAAGGCCTCTAGCACTAACAATCTAGCACTAGCACTCGCACTAGCATACACATTAGCATACTCGCTCACACTAACACTGAACAGAAAAATCCACAGTTTATACATTGTGGCAGTGACGTACGTTACATGCGTAGAAGCATTTCATGGAAACAGAATGTACTGTGCTGGAACATATTCTAAGAAAGCAAGGCATATTGCAAACATTCTTGCTCGTACAAAACACCCTAACACTGCAGAAACGAAAACATTTGTCATGCTATCTCTTCCTCCCGCAGTCCAGGCTATATTCTCTGCGCTGAGAAAAGCTGACAGTCTGCCAACAGACAAGTTCTTCTAATAACATCTCTGCACTGTTCAGCTGCGTTCAGCATTTATCATGAACACATGTCCCTTGCGTACTCAGCAAAGCCAGATTCATAATGGACAAAATCAGACCACATTTAGCGCTTAGAAAACTAGAATTTGCGCTTTTACAAAATAACAAGTATACATTATAACTTTCTGCATGGCTCTCAGCAAATGTTGATCCATGATAGCTCAAAACAAATCATATTGCTAAACATATTTGACATTAATGAATGAATGGATTAGTTTATGCTAACCATAAAAAAAATGCAGATTAACAAATGCTCCTTTTAGCATGGGCTAATCAATTCTAGGACAGTAAAGCTAGGCAGTAGTGTGGAGGAGACGGTACAATGACATCAGGCAAGTTACATGACGGAGGTCAGTCAAAACAGGGATAAAAAGAAGCAGGAACTGTAGCTAGACACTCAGGCAATAACATAGACGGGGCAGTAATCTCTTAGTGCAAGAAGGCAAATATTTGGCAATTTACCATGATATCTGGTAAGTGTGTCAGATCTCTGGAACGTGTACATAACATGGAAACTAGAACAGTGAAGCATTGTATACAAAGGCAGCATCCTACGGTGACTCCAGCAAGCACTGCAATGGTGACAAAAATGTGGGTGCTATCATTTCATTAACCTGAAAACATTGCTCTAAATGATGCATAGCAGGCCGTGTACAAAGATAAGATATATCTATCTATATATATATATATATATCAACCTGGTGCTCAAAATAAAAACTATCAAGCATGTGTGTGTGTACTTGAAAAGAAACATAGCATAGCATAATATAGCATGTGGGATGGAAGTGGGAAACCGTTTTCTGAGATATTGTGCATTCTCTAGTACCCAAAAGAAAGTTATTATCATTATTACCACAGTCATTAGCATCATTACCATAGATATTATCATTTCGCTCTAGCTGACCATGGTCTCCTGGACCTGATAATTTCTGTGGCAAAAGTGTCCATATCCTCACTTACGTGCAACACAAACATGGGCATAGTTTATCAGTGCCCGTTAAGAAGCCTCATTGATATAGGCTCTAGAAGTTCATCCATGGGTGGCACTTAACCACATGTCCTTCCTTAATTGAAGTCTTCTGATCCCTGCCCCCCTCTACCTCCAAATGTCTTTGGGCGGGTATAGAGGGAACACACGTTGGTTTCTTGTGGGTGCTGCACAAATTGCTGCAACACTTTCCTTCCTCCAGAAGTCTTTCCCTATCTTTTCTTGGTACACACATTATCGTGTCACCCTGGGCCCAGAGTAATCTTTGAACAATTCAGTTATGTTCCGATCTCAACAGACCCTCAGGTTGCTCAAAACCAAGGTCTGTATTTCTTTTTTCTTTCTTTCAGTGTAAGGCACACCGGGGTACGTATTTGATACGTATTTCTCTGTCCTTTACCCAGTTTGTCATAGGGCAGAGGCAAAGGTAATTATTTCAGATGTGCAGCGTGGATCCAGTGTCTTCTCTTGCCGTCCATGCGAACAGCTTGTATAATGTACGCATGAGAAAAATGTCCATTTCGAAAAAACAGCATGGAAGTACATCTTTCAATTGCAGGCAGCTTCTACGAGCGTCTTGCACTCTGGGATTCAAGCAAGCATCATCCTGACTGAATACTTCTCAGGCGGAGCTGTTATCATGCTCGGCACTCTGAGGCATTACGCATTCCACAGTGTTGCGATAGCTTGGCTTGGGTGTTCAACTCTAGGCCAGTCTGTGTCAGTAGGCCAGTCTTCCCGCATCAGCTGTATCTCAAGAAACCAAAACAAAGTTCAGTATCAGGTATGGTAGATATGGTTAAACTGTTTTCAAACAAGGCAAAGCCATTAATTCCTGCATTATAATGCATAAACACTGCCCTTCATAATTTCATACAAGGTGAAACCTGTTCTAGTCTGTGTCAGAGACAGCAATGCTAGGATCTGGGTTTTAGACCATTCTAATTTACTGTGTGCTCGTTCAGGAAGTGATAAAGGTCTGTCAAACAAATCAATTCTTTCTTTGCTCTCTTGTTCAGTAGTCTACACACAATCATGGTCATCCTCATTCCCAACATTTTGCTCTGGGAGAGGTAGTAACTGAGCTATGTTCAATATGTTGAATCTTGTGATCCTAACGTGTGCTGTGAACAGAGTAAGTTCATAATTCGAGCTGATGTGACATGTGTTTGTAATTAACACATGAACTGAGTTAGGCACCATGGTTTAGCAGTGACCCAAAACCATGCCTTTAATTTCTTTGCATGATGCAGAGGTTGTAACTACTGCTCTAAGATATTTAGGTAGCGCAAAAGCAACAGGACCCAGTGTGAAGCAAAAATATCCCCATGGTCTATTTTTCCCACCATGTTCCTGGGTTAGTACTGCTAGAGCACATCCATCTTTTACATATACAGACACGACAAACCTTTTTACATAATTAGAAATCCCCAAGATTGGAGTGTAACACAAAACTGTTTTCAGTATGACAAAGGCGTTCTGACAGTGAGCATCCCATGGTAAAGGTGGTGCAACATGTACTTTCTCTGGAGCAATGCTCCTACCCTCCTTCAACAAGAGGTACCCTACATAGGCAATCTCATGTTGACAATTCTGAAACTCTCTCAAAGAAACTTTGTGACCTGCATTTGCAAGATCCTTTAGTAAGCTAATAGTGCCCTTCTGGCACTTCACAGGAGTCTGCTGCAACTAGTAACAATGTGCAATATTATGGCAACTGTAATGTATCAAACTGTTTCTTAAGAGTACTACTGTAAATGCTAGTACTCTCAGTGTAGCCTCGTGGTATTCTAGTAAAAGTGAATGCATCAATCGAAGACAAGTATGTTCCCTCAGCAGGAATCATGATGTCAGAGACAATTGGGAAATTGTGACACAACTATTTTGTCATTTGCTACCAAATAAATTGCAAAACGGTAAGGCAAAACATTGTCACCCTTTTTAAAAACTGGCAAATGGTGCTGTTACAATTGCTGTCAGATATTTCCTTAATTACACCTTTCCTCACTAAATCAGAAGGCAATGCTAAATACTGTGTGGAATTCTTTTTCTGCTAGGACATTAAGTATACACCATCAGTGCTGCAATGAATCATTGTGTACAATTTGTTCAACATATTTAATCCTAATAGGTTCTCTCCACAATTGGATGTTAGCAAGAAGTGGCATTTATCTGTGAAGGGACTAACAGTAATGGGTACTGGCTGAGACACAGGGCATCATTCTGGTGTACATGCAAACCTAAAAACAAAGATGTGATGGCGGAAAGGTTTAGAGTGAATGTTAACCACTGCCATTGCTCTGGGCAACCCTCCAAACCATCGTTCTTCACCTGCCAAGCCATTACAGAAGGGGAAATACCATATGCAAATCAGGCTTGGTCCCACCCCCAAGGGGCAGTCCAGACCGAACTGCTAGGTCACATCCCTTCTGCACAAGACCACAAGCATCCCCAAACATGTTTCGGCCTTGTTGGGCCTCATCAGTGAGGAGTAGCTTGGGTCTCTAGGCCCATCAGGCACGGGACCCACGTCTGGGCATACCCGTCCCACTCGGGGTGACAAAGCAAAAACAAAGAGGTGATGGCTGGAAGGTTTAGAGTGAATGTTAACCACTGGCATTGCTCCGGCCAACCCTCCAGACCATTGTTCTTTGCCTGCCAAGCCATTACAGAATGGGAAAGACCATATGCAAATCAGGCTTGGTCCCACCCTGAAAGGGGCAGTCCAGACCGAACTTCTAGGTCACATCCCTTCTGCACGAGACCGCAAGTATCCCCAAACATGTTTCAGCCTTCTTGGGCCTCATCAGTGAGGAGTGTCATGACCACTGTGAGGGGGCACAAGTTGTGCCACAAGCAGGCTCCCACCAGAACCCTGAGGGCTTTAAAACCACTGCAAAAGGGCTCCTGGAGCCAGTCCTGGCACCTTTGGCACCAGGCTCATATGTAGGAAGGAAGGGCTGTTCAAACTAGGTCCCATTTATGTACATGGGCCTTTAAATCCAACATTGAAGCACCCACATAGTCTAGTTGTAAGAACCAAGCCATGCAGTCTCGTGTTTTGGGTGTAGCAGGCCTGGAACTACTTTCCCTGGTACTACTTTACCTTGGCTATATAAACCACACCCTGACTGCAGAACACGCTTCGTGTTATTCTGCGACCAGCAGCGTGACATTCAACGTGTCCAGCTCCTGGTCTTCAGCAGCTTCCTGTAATCCTGCAAGAACAAGAACAAGATTATTCTTTCTTACCTGAGAAAAAAACATCCAGCACTCAGCATTTCAATTAGGCTGCAATCTGTGGAAACCGAGAGAAGAAGAAACATCACTCACCTTTGAGAACTAGCTTAAGGACTTCCGGTGAACCGCTACCACAGCTGCTATTCGAACATTGCGACCTGCAATAACGAGAAAGGGAAAAACAATATTAGAACGCGCGCTTCCAAAACATCGAATTCCATCAGTCTTACCTGAATTCCATCGCGCTACGCCGCGCTTCCATCCGGAGAACCAAAGCAACATCTGCGAAGGAAAAGAAACATATTCAGGTTCGCTTTCAATATTAAACAACCGCACAGCGCTGTACTTACCTTAACGGATTCCGGGGGCCTGTTTTTCATTGCGCTCTCATCCACTCGCAGCACCACAGCGCCTGTGAGGAGAAGATGAAGAAAACACAGGTTAGCTTTAAAAGACAATAAAGGCACTGCGCTTCGCGCTTTCTCTTACCTAGAAAACGTGCCTCTCCATCCGGCACACCAGCATCAAGACCTTTGCACCTCAAAAGAAGAAGATAAAGACATTAACGAATTCCCACCATAAACAGAACAAAGACTTACAATTAACAAACCTACCTGCCTACCAGCAGATTCGGGGTCACAGCAGGCCTGGGCCCAAAGAAGGCGTACTGCACCAGTGAAGCAACTCGGGCAGCTCGCCAACAAACGTCAAGCGCCCCTGCACAAGAAACGCAGGACGGATAGCTCACCCTACAAAATCTAAGGTGAGAAAAGAACCCAGTGGGAAGGGAATCGGTCAGAGGGAGGTGGGAGATTCACCCATTAGAGACAGGTATCACAAATCCTCCCTTCTGTAATTGCAGATTCATTACTCAGCACTGGGCAACTACGCATCCAGGGTTTCAGATCTCAGAGCCTTCCAGATGCCCCCAGGGATATCAGATGAGCGTGACAGAACACAAAGCCTTTAAACCTTATCCACCTGGGCATCATGGAGACATCTGAAACTGATCAGTTAGCCCAGCTTTTGGGACAATTACATGCCGAGGTACACTCAGCCCGGCAGGAAACCAATGCCTTAAGATGAGAGTTAATAGTCACAAAAGACCGTACTGATGAACTAAGCAAACAGCTACTACAAACACAGGTTGGGCAGGCTCCATTGCCCGATTCGCCCCATCCGTCGCTACACCATCATCAGTCAATCCAGTACAGATAACGTTGCCGAGAGCAGTACCCCTGGCACCACCAGAACGGTTTAATGGAGACCCCAGAAGGTACACAGCATTCATGAACCAGTGCCGCCTCCGTTTTCTTTGTAGTCCTGGGGCTTTCCCAAACAACCAGGCGACGGTGGCCTTTGTGTTATCATATTTCAGTGGAAGTGCCGCAGACTGTTCAGTACCTTTAGTGAGCCGGGATGACCCATTACTGCAGAAATTCAGAGGTTTTTAACAGGAGATGGAAAAGTTATTTGCTTGACACTTGCATGGACAAGCTCTTGATAACGAACTCCTGTGCCTCCGCCAAGGGAATCAAGATTTGCTGACTTATATTGCCATCTTTAATAGACTGGTTGCAGAAGCAGGGTGGCCAGAAAATAAAGGAACCACTTTGTTTCATCGGGGCCTACAAGGAGACCTGAAGGATGTCCTTGCTCAAGTGGTAGACCCACCTAAAGACTGTGCAGAGTTTATCAACCTGGTAGTTCAGTTGGACCACAGATTACAGGATCGAAGAACAGACCGAAGTAGATTCAAAAATAGTGCCATGTACGTACGTTCAAAAGATAATGTTCAACGTCCATCAGAAAATACCACAGAACCCATGCAGATTGGACGAGTACGACCCCCTTAACCAACGGTGAAAGAGACAAGAGGAGACAGCTACAGTTATGCCTAAATCGGGTCACTACCTCAAAGAATGCCCAGTGAAACCTCCAAGGAAGGTGGTAGGTGCTATAGAGAAAGAAGATGATGGAAAGGAATCGGAAAACTAGCAGACCCGCTAAGCGTAGAGGTCCGCTTGTCGAGCGAGAAGGATGAGTCACAGACCTCACATTTCACCCTACCAGTAAACTTGATCAGTCACCAACGACCGTCACGGATGCATGCCATAGAGGCATATATAGACATTGGAGCAGTTGGTAATTACATATATCGAGATCTGGCAACAGAAATGGGACTTCCCTTATGCACAAAACCAACAACTGAAAAGGTAACTACTGTTGACGGTACAGAAATTGCTTCGGGACCAGTAACCCAATGCACAACAGAATTAACCCTTCTGTGTCAGGATTGTCAGGGGCAGATCTGGGGGGGCACGCAAAAAGCATGCAGCGAAGCATGCAGCGAAACCTAAAGTGAAGAAACTGGTGGGTGCCCAGCACTATGGGCCACGTGTTGTGGACGTGTGTAGTGTTCAGGTAGGATGGGGAAGGGTGCTGCCATACAGGAGACTGCTTTGTCCTCCCTGTAGGCTGCAGGGACTGCAAGTGCATCGAGACTACACTTCCCAGCATGCCTTGCGCACAGACAGCCAATCAGGGATCAGATCGGGCGTGGTACGCCCCAACGCACATGCGCGAAAACACCGGCACGGGGCTTGTGCTCGAGATCGCTGGAGAGAAGGACGTGAGACACCGAGCTCCGCAGGAAAACTCGTGCGAGGGGCCCAGCCCCGCCTGATTGAGAATCCGGCCCCTCGCCTAAACTCAGATAAGTTGGGGACGCATACCCAGGGAGTCGAAGCCGCGCAAAACTCAGTCCTGAGAAAGCCCGTAGAGAGAGGTTTGGGAAGCGCAGGGGGCACAGTCTCCCAGTCCATATCGCTCGCCCCTGCGCCGGCATACGAGATAAGTACAGCTCTGGGAAAAAACAGTGTTTAGCAGCGCGAGTCATGCAGATATGAGGAACGCGATGTTGACATTGTGACACGGAGATTACCCGCGCCCCAAGCCATGCGCGGCGAAGCTCGCGCTGGCATTTTTACTAGCGACTTGTTTGCTAAAAGACCAGTACGGCGAGCGGCGTAGTCCGTGGGGAGCCGTATCATTAAGCCTGGGAAGAAAGTATGAGCGCGGCATGGAGTGAATGACCGTGTGTATGTGTGACCAAGAATAACACATATTCTTTCTTTGTAGCGGAAGACGTGACCGGCCCACACCGTTTTCAGAGACGCAGCACAGACTGACAGCTTTCCAAGGACCGAGCACTAGGACCGGACAATGAACCCAAGCTAAGTGTTGCATGCTAGTTAACTGTGACAGTGGTTGCCCACTGCCAATTGCACTGCTCAGAGGGGTCAAATGTTATTTATGTGATTCATACTTCAGAAAGCGTACTGTTTGGCCCAGCCTGTAGGCACTGCAGGAATTATCATGTGGTGTGCTATGAGATGGCGATGAAGGTGTGCAGCAGTTGAACCTCCCCCAATTTCCCTCTACCTACCCATTACCTCGCCCTACTCCTTTTCCCGGTTTTCCCACATCCCCCAAACCTATCCAATCAACGAGACCCTAACCCTCTTTCCCTGCCCTGGTCGCGAAGGCCTGCGTAAGCTTTGTCTTGCAGGTATCAAGACCAGTGTGGGGGTAGTTGGTACATCCACTCCTGCGCCAGGTACCGGTGTGCAACCCTGACAGAAGCACAAGCCCACGAATAATTACGGCGCCTGAGTGGGTTTGATACCCTCCCCCGTTTCTCGCAACATGGAGGAGATTGCTAAAGTCCTGCAGGATCTGCAGAACGAATTGGCAGCATCTCGGCAGGAATACGCTGCCTTATCGGTTCAAGTCCGAAGTCTGGCAGCGCAGACCTCGCCCTTCTTATCCAAGGAAGAGAAGGAGCGACGGAGGAAAGAAGGTGTTTGCCTTTATTGTGGTTTAGCCGGGCATTTCGTGCGAGAATGCCCCACAAAGCCTAAGAGTCAGGGAAACGTATCCGCTCGGTGGTAGTGGGGGTCACCCGACCGAGCTTTCCGGAGATTAGGGCCCCAGTCACGGACAATCCCGATTATGCTCCCCATATTAAGATATCGGGTCAATTGAGCTATTCAGGGCACCAGAGGATGGTATCCATGCTGGTGGACTCGGGAGCAACGGGAAATTTTATTGATACCAAGTGTGTTGTAGCATTAGGGATCTCCGTTTACTCAAAAGAAACACCAGAGCCAGTACAGGCGGTTGATGGCTCCCCTCTCAGTTCAGGTCCTATTACTCATTGTACCCAAAAATTGACCCTACAATGTGGGGAATCACATTGGGAAGAGATCATCTTTGACGTGATTGCCGCCCCACAGTTCGGGATTATTCTTGGGCTACCTTGGTTACGTAAACATGATCCAGATATTCGGTGGCTTACTGGTCGGGTCGCATTGAACTCCACTTACTGCCAAACACATTGTAGACCAAAACCCCTCATAGCTTCGTGCACCATTGGTACTGTAGAGGACCAGCCGGCCAAGACGTGCTTCACAGATCTACCCAAAGAATACTCTGACTTTGCGGATGTGTTCAATAAAAAGGCTGCAGAGACTCTGCCTCCGCACAGATCGTTCGACTGCAGAATAGATCTTGAACCCGGAGCTGTTCTCCCGTGCAGTTGTATCTATGAACTGACAGAAGCAGAAAATGAGCATCTTCGTGAGTATATTGCTACAAACTTGCAGAGCGGTTTTATTCGCCATTCCAACTCGCCAGTCTCTTCCCCCTTATTCTTCGTTCCCAAGAAGTCCGGGGAGCTCCGGACTTGTATCGATTATCGCGGGGTAAACCGGATTACCATCAAAAACCGTTACCCCCTTCCTCTCATACCGGTTCTGTTGGACCAGGTACGAGATGCGGTCATCTACACCAAGTTGGACCTTCGAGGCGCTTACCATCTAGTGCGGGTGCGTGAGGGGGACGAATGGAAAACCGCCTTCCGTACAAAATTCGGATTGTATGAATACCAGGTTATGCCATTCGGCCTCTGTAATGCTCCCGCAGCCTTCCAACACTTCTTGGACGAAGTCCTCCGAGAGTTTCTAGACATCTGTGCAGTTGTCTATATAGATGACATTTTAATTTACTCTCGTAGTCCTCAGGAACACGTCCAGCACGTTCGCGCCATATTATCTAAATTGCGGGAACATCAACTCTACGCTAAGTTAGAGAAGTGCGAGTTTCATCGTACCACCGTTGAGTTTTTGGGGTATTTCCTGACACCCACCGGGGTACAAATGGACCAGAAAAAGGTGCAAGCGATATTAAGTTGGCCATCCCCTACTAACGTGAAAGAGGTACAATCCTTCTTGGGATTCGCCAACTTCTATCGGCGCTTCGTAAAGAATTTTTTGGAATTGGTAACACCAATCACAAAATTACTACGTAAAGGATGTACCTTTGTGTGGGATCAAACCGCTGAACAAGGTTTTCGACTACTGAAGAGCGCTTTTACTAACGCACCTGTCCTGAGGCACCCTGACCTAGCTCAACCATTTATAGTGGAGACTGATGCCTCCAGCTATGCACTAGGGGCCATATTGTCTCAAAGGAATCCAGAATCAGGCTTACTCCATCCAGTGGCCTACTATTCGCGAAAACTGTTACCAGCTGAGGCAAATTACACCATTGCGGACCGTGAATTACTTGCCATCAAAGCCGCCTTTGATGAGTGGCGACATTACCTGATGGGGGCTCGGCACACAGTAACTGTGATAACCGATCACCGGAACTTGCAATTTATCCGGACTGCTAAAAACGTGAGCCTGCGGCAATTGCGTTGGGCCCTGTTCTTCGCGGAATTTGATTTTATAATTACCTATAGGCCGGGCACTAATAACCGCAAGGCCGACATTCTGTCACGATATCCTGATCCTGTCAATAAGACAGAAAATGTTCCACAGACCATAGTTCCACAGGCATGCATAGTTGGTGCTACGACTGGACTATTTGAGATGATTCAGCAAGAATTATCCATACAGGATTTGCACAAGTGGTGTGCAGAAGACCCGCGACATCAGGTAGTTGCTGGACTCCCGTATCACGGCCAGCAACTCTTCTTACCCGCTACCAAACTACAGAAAAAAGCCATGTCTTGGTGCCACGATTCCCCTCTAGCGGGCCATCCAGGTAGGACAAAGACCCAAGAATTGGTGTCACGGTATTTCTGGTGGCCTAATTGGCGGCGAGACGTACAACAGTATGTGAGTGACTGCGATACGTGTGCACGTAATAAATCCGACCACGGTAAACCAGCAGGGTTGTTGTGCCCATTACCAACGCCTTCTGCACCCTGGCGCTCCATCACTATGGATCTCATAGTAGATCTACCTGCAGTCCAGGGGTTTACCTCCATCATGGTGGTGGTTGATACGTTTTCTAAAATGGCACACTTTATCCCTTGTATGGGAGTACCAACCGCAGGTCAAGTCGCAGAGCTATTTCTTCAGCATATAGTACGCCTCCATGGACTGCCCTCTCACATAATTACGGATAGGGGACCACAATTCACCTCTCGCTTCTGGCGTGAATTCTGCAAAATCATAGAAATGGATGTGGGCCTGACATCGGGCTATCATCCGGAAACAGACGGCCAAACAGAGAGAGTCAATCAGGGGCTAGAAAAGTACCTACGCTGTTTTATTGCCAGTCGGGAAGCAACTTGGTTGCAACATGTGTGGTTGGCGGAGCTAGCGTATAACAACGCAAAACATACTTCCACGAAGCAATCACCCTTTTACTGCCTTTATGGCTACCATCCCATGGTACTCCCTGTTGCATTGGCAGAATCCAAGCCGACCCTTCCAACCACAATAGGACGGAGTAAGTGCATGGAACAAGTGTGGAAAGAGGCGCAGGAAAATCTTGTACAATCCAAGACCATCTACAAAAAGTATGCTGACAAACATCGTCGAGCCTGCCCTCAATATCAAGTGGGAGACATGGTTTGGCTCTCCACTCGAAATATAACTTTACACGGACCACGTAAACTACAAACATGATATTTGGGCCCATTCCCCATAGAACGAATCATCAATCCAGTAGCCGTGCGTTTGAAAAGAACCTGAATATGAGGTTCAAGCAATCCTAAATTCTAAACGGGATAGGGCGGGACAGGTTTTGTATCTGGTAGATTGGGTCGGGTATGGGCCTGAAGACCGCTCTTGGGAGCCATCCGCTCATGTACATGCCCCAAGACTGCTGCGCACCTTCCATCGTAATTTCCCAGATAAACCCGGCCTCAACCGGCCTTCCGTGGGGGGGGGAGTGATGTCAGGGGCAGATCTGGGGGGGCACGCAAAAAGCATGCAGCGAAGCATGCAGCGAAACCTAAAGTGAAGAAACTGGTGGGTGCCCAGCACTATGGGCCACGTGTTGTGGACGTGTGTAGTGTTCAGGTAGGATGGGGAAGGGTGCTGCCATACAGGAGACTGCTTTGTCCTCCCTGTAGGCTGCAGGCACTGCAAGTGCATCGAGACTACACTTCCCAGCATGCCTTGCGCACAGACAGCCAATCAGGGATCGGATCGGGTGTGGTACGCCCCAACGCGCATGCGCGAAAACACCGGCACGGGGCTTGTGCTCGTGATCGCTGGAGAGAAGGACGTGAGACACCGAGTTCCGCAGGAAAACTCGTGCGAGGGGCCCAGCCCCGCCTGATTGAGAATCCGGCCCCTCGCCTAAACTCAGATAAGTTGGGGACGCATACCATGGGAGTCGAAGCCACGCTGAGAAAGCCCGTAGAGAGAGGTTTGGGAAGCGCAGGGGGCACAGTCTCCCAGTCCATATCGCTCGCCCCTGCGCCGGCATACGAGATAAGTACAGCTCTGGGAAAAAACAGTGTTTAGCAGCGCGAGTCATGCAGATATGAGGAACGCGATGTTGACATTGTGACACGGAGATTACCCGCGCCCCAAGCCACGCGCGACGAAGCTCGCGCTGGCATTTTTACTAGCGACTTGTTTGCTAAAAGACCAGTACGGCGAGCGGCATAGTCCGTGGGGAGCCGTATCATTAAGCCTGGGAAGAAAGTATGAGCGCGGCATGGAGTGAATGACCGTGTGTATGTGTGACCAAGAATAACACATATTCTTTCTTTGTAGCGGAAGACGTGACCGGCCCACACCGTTTTCAGAGACGCAGCACAGACTGACAGCTTTCCAAGGACCGAGCACTAGGACCGGGCAATGAACCCAAGCTAAGTGTTGCATGCTAGTTAACTGTGACAGTGGTTGCCCACTGCCAATTGCACTGCTCAGAGGGGTCAAATGTTATTTATGTGATTCATACTTCAGAAAGCGTACTGTTTGGCCCAGCCTGTAGGCACTGCAGGAATTATCATGTGGTGTGCTATGAGATGGCGATGAAGGTGTGCAGCAGTTGAACCTCCCCCAATTTCCCTCTACCTACCCATTACCTCGCCCTACTCCTTTTCCCGGTTTTCCCACATCCCCCAAACCTATCCAATCAACGAGACCCTAACCCTCTTTCCCTGCCCTGGTCGCGAAGGCCTGCATAAGCTTTGTCTTGCAGGTATCAAGACCAGTGTGGGGGTAGTTGGTACATCCACTCCTGCGCCAGGTACCGGTGTGCAACCCTGACAAGGATGGACATCAAGAAGCAATCACGTTTGACCTCATCAAAGCTCCTCAGTTCCGGTTGATCTTACGGATGCCATGGTTAGTAACTCACAATCCCCACATAGACTGGCATGCAAAGAGACTGACCTTTTCAGATGAATGCACCCACGCTTGCTACCCGAAATCTATACCACAGCCAAACCTGAAATCTTTTCAAGGAATATCATCAGGGATCGCGGAACCAAAGGACACCTTACCAAAAGAATATTATGATTATCAAGAGGTTTTTGAGAAGGAACAGGATAACACATTACTGCCACATAGGCCCTATGACTTTCAGATCGACCTGATACCTGGCGCACAGGTTCCTTGTGGTCGAATTTATGCACTTACGGAAACCGAAAAATCTCCACTTGAAGTCCTATCTGGATCAATACCTGGCTAATGGGTTTATCCGGCCGTCAAAGTCACTGGCAGCCTCGCCCTTATTCTTCGTACCCAAGAAGGAAGGAGATTTGAGGACTTGCATCGATTACCGCACACTTAATCAAATCACAGTAAAAAACCGCTGACCTTTACCCCTTATCCCGGAACTGTTGGACCAAGTCAAGGATGCCCGAATGTACACCAAACTAGACCTCAGAGGAGCATACCACCTTGTACATGTTAAGAAAGGGGATGAATGGAAAACCGCGTTTCGCGGCAAGTATGGCCTGTTCGAATATCAGGTAATGCCTTTCGGGCTGTTCAACGCTCCCGCAGCTTTGCAATACTTCATGAATGATGTATTACGGCAATTAATCAATGTCTGCGCCTTGGTCTATATTGACGACATCCTGGTGTATTCCCCCTCTGAAAGAGATCATGTGGAACATGTTTGCGCAGTCCTTGCAAAACTTCGCCAGCACAAACTGTATGCTAAACTCGAGAAATGCTCCTTCCATGTCACCAAAGTTGAGTTACTCGGTTTGGTTCTCTCGCCAAAGGGAGTCAAGATGGATTTACACAAAGTAGATGCTCTCCTTAATTGGCTGTCGCCTTCTTCACTTAAAGGAACCCAAAGCATGCTCGGCTTTGCAAATATTTATAGCCGATTTATTCCAGATTTCTCACGGATAGTCCACCCAATCACATCGATACTGAGAAAAAAACAACCAAAAATTCCAATGGACTGAATCGGCAGAACAGGCCTTTCAAGAACTCAAGAAAAGATTCACCTCTGCGCCAATTTTACGACATCCTCGCCCTGATCTCCCCCATGTAGTAGAAACTGATGCTTCCAGCATAGCTATGGGAGCAGTTCTCTCTCAAAGAGATCCAGAGACAGGCCAATTACAGCCCGTGGCCTTTTGGTCACATAAATTCTCACCACCAGAACTTAACTATGCAATTACAGACAAAGAATTGTTGGCAATAAAATCAGCCTTCAAAGCGTGGCGGCAGTATCTATTAGGTGCCAGACATACCATCACAGTAATCACAGATCACCGAAACCTTCAATACATAAAGTCAGCAAAAGCCCAATCGTCACGACAGTTGCAGTGGGCTCTATTCTCCGCAGAATACGATGATGTAATAACATACCGATCGGGAGTTCGGAATGGGAAGGCCGATGCCTTGTCTCGTATGGGTGTTGAAGAGAAAACAAACTACCCTGGACCCTGTTGCTATCATCCCAAGTGATAAACTACTGGGACTCACCACCACATTGACTCTGAGTGAACTTCAAGATAAGATTCAAACCTTAATGAACCCCAAGATCTTGCAGAAATGGAATTCCCAAAATGAACATCACACGGTTCTGGATGGATTACTCTACTTCAGGGAACGACTATATCTACCAAGTAAAGATCTGCAAGAATTGGTCATGTATGGTTATCACGATTCCCTGATCCAAGGCCATCCCACAATTGCTAAGACTCTAGCCAAGGTTAAACAGAATTATTCGTGGCCAACCTGGCGTAAGGACATTGCTTGATTCGTTCTATCCTGTGGGATATGTGCACAGAATAAATCACAAAAACAAAAACCAGCTGGCCTCCTACAACCACTGGATATTCCACCAGCTCCCTGGCATACTCTTTCTCTTGATTTTATTACGTACTTACCACCCTGTCAAGGTTTTAATACCATTCTGGTGGTTGTAGACCTGTTCTCTAAAATGGCACATTACATTCCATTCAAAGGACTTCCTAATGCTACCGGTCTAGCAAAAGCATTTCTTGAACAGATTATAAAACTGCATGGTTTCCCCTCAGTCCTAATCTCAGATCGTGGAAGCCAATTTGTATCCAACTTCTGGAGGAAATGTTGTACCATGGCACAAATCGATGTTCGATTATCCAGTAGCCATCACCCCCAAATGGATGGACAAACAGAAAGAACAAACCAGACATTAGAACAGTATCTATGTTGCATGCTGCATCAAGTGGAAGAGAATTGGAAAGACTTGTTATGGAAAGCGGAATACGCATACAATAACTCCATACACACCAGCTCGGGACAAAGCCCGTTCCACACAATATACAGAAGACATCCACGTAACTCTGAACTAGACTCCCCCATGACCGTGGAAATGCCAGTGGTAATGACTCTACACACAAGCATGACCCAAGCCTTCAAAAGAGAAAATGAACATTTACTGCAAGCCAAAGACAGACAAAAAGAAAATCTCGGACCGGCATCGAAAGGAAGCTCCAGATTACCAAGTTGGAGACGAAGTCTAGTAGGCATCAAAACATGTGCCCATAAAAGGTACCCAGACCTTTTGTCCAAGCTATCTAGGACCCTATACCATCGAATCGGTGATAAATCCGGTGGACGTCAAGTTAGCCTTACTGTAACGCTCACCTGATTCTCGCAGAGGCGCCGGTCTTGACTGGGCGACTACTGTATCTTCAAAGGTGATGTGTAGCACCCGGTTGGCTCTTTGGGCTGGACCTCTGTGCACTGTATGCCTGACGTGTAGAGTAAGATGTCTGCAGATAGAAAATATGGGGTTAATGAACTGGGGTTATTGGGGTGTCCCTATCTCTTTCCTCTTCTCCTCTCCTGTAGACCCCCAAAGGTTAACGCTCTCACCTTAGGTAAGTGAATGCCGAGCTCTCCATCTGCCTCGGGGCAGGGTGCTGTAACCAGTTTCTTCACTGGATAGGTAGCGCAGGCCTCTTGACTTCAGAGGACTGCTGTCCGTCGTTTACTGCACGAACGGTAAGTTTCGAGTCATTCAAATGTCTTTAAAGTCTTTAGTAATGATGTCTCTTGTTTTGCAGGGTTCCGGCGATGGCGGATGACGGGCTGAAGTGAGTTGAAGATGGAGCCCGTGTGATGAATAGAAGCGCCTGGAAGCACGTAAGTAAGCGCTTGTTGCCTGCTTCACTATGCGCTCTAACTGTCTTTTTATTTTGCAGGTACGAGTTCGGAGCGGCTGCAGGGTGCCGGAATACCCACTGGATTAGATGTGGAAAGGAGTAATGGCACGTGAGTATTAAAGTTCCCCAATGTCTTTAAACGCACCTTGTTTTGTCTTTCAGATGCGGGATGCAGCGCCGAAGGCCTCCGGAGCGTGCGAAGAGTTGGTAAACTTTTGTCTTTCAGATGCCGGAATGCAGTGTGAAGACCTCCGGAGCGCACGAAGAGTAGGTAAGCCTTTGCCTTTCAGATGCCGGAATGCTAACCTGTTCTTTCTTGTCTTTATAGGTGTTGCTGAAGACTGGATTCAGGATGGTAAGCCTTTGCCTTTCAGATGCCGGAATGCTAACCTGTTCTTTCTTGTCTTTATAGGTGTTGCTGAAGACTGGATTCAGGATGGTAAGCCTTTTTCCTTAGGCCCAGGACCGGATGCAGAAGACACGATGAGCGTTCTGCTGCAGAGGTTGCAGAATAACGCAAAGCAAGATTAATCCACCGGGTGTGGTTTAAATAGCCTCCTGTAGTGCTTAGGTGTCTCCTTCCACAGCCACGCCTAAGTAAGAAAAGAGTTCCTGGTAAGAAAAGAGTTCCTGCCTTCCAGAAGAGTTCCAGTGTTCTGAATCTAGGGAGTGGCTCCAGCCCCACCCAACAGGAAAAGTAGTTCCAAACAGAAGAGGATCAGAGGCTCAACTGGCAGGCAAGTAAGCAGCATGGTCTGCTGAAGGTAAGTCCACCCAAGCATTATGAGCCCGGCGCTTCCAGCGCTGGGACTGGGCATATTTATGAGCCTGGTGCCACTGGCGCCAGGACTGGGTCCAAAAGGTCCCAATTGGGACTGGTTGGCACTCGGAACCTGGGTTATGGATCTGCTTCCAAGGGAGTTGGGAAAACCCTGACCTTTTGGAAGCAGAGATCATGACAGTACCCCCCCTCAAGGCCCCTCCCAAACCGGGCTTCTCCGGGGGTTTTGGCTTGTCAGGAAATGTTCGGTGAAATCTTTTGATTAGGCGAGGAGCGTGGACATATTCAGCAGGTTCCCAGGATCTCTCTTGGGGGCCGTAGCCTTTCCAGTCAATTAGGTAGAATAGTTTAGATTTGGAGATCTTGGAGTCCAGAATGCTTTTGACTTCAAACTCGAGTTCTCCATCCACTAGGATAGGTTTTGGAGATTTGGTTAGTCGGGTTTGAGGTTGCACGGGTTTTAATAGAGAGACGTGGAAGACCGGATGTATCTTCATGTGCGGGGGCAAGTCCAACTTGACCGCTACTGGGTTTACTATGGTAGTGATGGAATAGGGACCAAGGTATCTTGGGTTGAATGTGCGTGGCCCTTTTAGAGATAGATATTTGGTGGATAACCAGACTTGATCCCCTACTTGATAGTGAGGGGCTTCCTTCCGATGTTGATCTGCTCCTTTCTTGTATTGTTCTTTAGCCCTTTGAAGGTGAGAAACAGCTTCCTTAAAGGCTTGGGTGATTGTAGAATGCAGGTAGTCTACTGCTGGTGTTTCAAGATCTTGGAGGGGATCCAACTCCGAGGTTCGAGGGTGACTGCCGTACAAAAGAAAAAACGGGGTTTTCCCAGTTCCCGAATGGACAGAGTTATTGTAGGCATACTCGGCTATCCAAAGGATATCTTTCCAAGTTTTTTCAGTTTGTTGCAGCATGCAGCGTAAATACTGTTCCAGAGTTTGATTGGTCCTCTCGGTTTGTCCGTCGGTCTGAGGGTGGTGACTGGTCGATAGTCTCACATCAATTTGAGCCGACCGACAGCAACTTCGCCAAAAATGAGAAATAAATTGACTACCTCGATCCGAAATTAGAACCGAAGGAAAACCGTGCAGTCGGACGATGTTTTCGAGAAATTCTCGGGCCAGAGTTGCTGCTGTTGGCAAGCCTTTGAGCGGAATGAAATGCGCCATCTTGGAGAATAAGTCCACGATTACTAGAATCGTATTGTATCCGGAGCATGGAGGTAGATCGTGATGAAGTCCATAGAAAGCGTATGCCAAGGGCGAGGTGGGATGTCAATAGGGCGTAAGAGGCCTGCTGGTCTTTCCTTTTGACTCTTGTTTTGGGCGCATACTCCACAGGACATTATAAAGTCTCTGATATCTTTTTTCCAAGACGGCCACCAGAAGTAGCGCTTGATCTTTTCTGAGGTCTTGGCTATACCGGGATGACCTTCCATTAAAGAGTCGTGATAACAAGAGATTACTTTTTTCTGTAAATCTGTGCTGGGTAGGTATAATCGTTCTTGGAAATACAATAAGTTGTCCTTTACTGCAAAGTCCTTTCCCTGCAGATGCCAATTCTGTATGTCTGCTGGAGTTACAAGTTGCCTGGCTTTATCCTTAACTTCCTCTATGGATTCTGTGGCGATTACACCCAGAATTCTTTGTTCGGGAATGATTGGTACAGGTTTAGGGTTGACCAAGTGTTCTTCCACTCCCATCCGAGAAAGGGCATCGGCTTTACCGTTCTTTGTACCAGGTCGATAGGTAATTATGAAGTCAAACTCGGCAAAGAATAATGCCCAACGGAGTTGTCTAGAGGATTGGGCTTTTGCGGTCTTCAAATATTGCAGGTTTCGGTGATCCGTAATCTCAGTAACGCTGGGTCGGGCCCCCAGCAGATAATGCCGCCAAGCCTTAAAGGCAGACTTGATAGCCAGAAGTTCCTTGTCAGTAATCGTGTAATTGATTTCAGGAGGCGAGAATTTGCGGGACCAAAATGCCACGGGATGCAACTGATTGGTTACCGGGTCCTTTTGTGATAGAACTGCCCCCATGGCAAGGCTTGAAGCATCAGTTTCCACGATGTAGGGGAGTTCGGGGCGAGGGTGTTTTAAGATTGGTGCAGAGATAAATTTAGTCTTCAAATCCTGGAAAGCTTGTTCCGCCTCGGTAGACCATTCAAAACGTTTGTTTTTCTTTAACAAGGCAGTGATGGGCTGGACTATTCGAGAGAATTCGGGGATAAACCTGCGGTAAAAGTTAGCGAAGCCTAACATGCTTTGCACACCTTTTACGGAGGATGGTGATGGCCATTTGAGAACTGCATCGACCTTCTTTGAATCCATACGCACTCCGCCAGGTGATAATATGAATCCCAAGAATTCAACTTCAGTCACGTTGAAAACACATTTTTCCAACTTAGCGAAAAGTTTGTGTTGACGCAATCTTTCGAGGACCATTTTCACGTGTTTCCGATGTTCAGATTCCGATGAAGAATAAACGAGGATGTCGTCAATGTAAACAACAACACATACATCTATGAGCTCTCTGAGGACATCGTTCATAAAATATTGAAAGGCGGCCGGGGCATTGCAAAGTCCGAAGGGCATGACCTGATATTCAAATAGCCCATACTTGGTGCGGAAGGCCGTCTTCCATTCATCGCCCTCTTTTACTCGTACCAAGTGGTAAACTCCTCTAAGATCCAGCTTTGTATATATGCATGCTTTTCTGACTTGGTCCAGGAGTTCAGGGATCAAAGGTAACGGATATCTATTCTTAACGGTGATCTGGTTCAGGGAGCGATAATCGATACAAGTTCTAAGGTCTCCTTCCTTTTTTGGAACGAAGAACAAAGCTGAAGAAGCAGGGGACTTGGAAGGACGAATAAACCCATTTGCCAGGTATTGATCCAGGTATTGTCGAAGGTGAAGGTTCTCAGGCTCGGTGAGGGCATAAATTCTACTACAAGGAGGAGTAGATCCAGGTATCAGGTCTATCTGGCAGTCATAAGACCTATGAGGAGGTAGAGAGTTAGCCTGATCCTTCCGGAAAACATCTTGGTATTCTAGGTATTCGGGAGGTAACTGGGGAGTCTCTGAAGAAATTGCGGCCAGTGCAACACCAGGTGGAGGGTGACAAGTAGAGACACATTCTGGAAACTGGACCGTTCTTGCTCGCCAATCGATCAGAGGATTGTGTTTCTCTAACCAAGGTATTCCTAGAATAATCTGAAACTGAGGGGCCTTGATCACATCGAACACGATCTTCTCATGGTGTCCATCTTGACTTACTAGCGTCACCTCTTGAGTGGTATGCGTTACTGGCCCGGAGGCTATCTCCGTACCATCCACCGTAGTAATGACGTCCTTTACAGCCTTGGGACAAAGAGTTAGATTCATCCTCAAAACCATTTCATGATCCACATAATTGCCGATGGCACCGCTGTCGACGTAAGCTTCAATTGCATGTAATCGATCCGGATTATCAGGGCTAATGAGGACCATAGGTATCACGAAATGCGAGGTCACGGAACTGGTTTTCACGCTCGGCAAGAGGACCTCTATTCTTGTCGGGCGAGGTCGTTTCCCTGCTCAGAGTTTGTAACTTTGGTAACTGCAGCTCCTACTGCCTTCTTGGCAGGTTTCACCGGACAGTCTCGAAGAAAGTGCCCTGAGTTTCCGCAATATAGGCATAATTGCAACTGTTTCCTCCTTTCCCGCTCCCTTTGTGTTAGAGGACCTTTCAGACCCCCTATTTGCATGGGTTCCCCGGAGTCTACTCCTTTGGAAGGAGTTGGCGGTTTGGAAAATACTCGAGCATCAAACTTGGAACGATCGGCCTTCCTGTTCTGCAGCCTGTGATCTATTTGAACGACCAAGTCTATATAATCCGAACAGTCTTGTGGGGGATTCACTACTTGGGCTAAAACGTCTTTGAGCTCTCCACGTAGACCTCTATAAAACAGCGTAATCCTTTTGTCCTCAGGCCATTGAGTTTCCACTATTAGTCTATTGAAAGATGCAATATAAGCCAAAAGGTCTTGATTACCCTGTCGCAACGAAAGAAGCTCATTGTCCAAGGCCTGCCCCTGTGAATGTCTTGCGAACAGTTTTTCCATACTAAGCTGAAAGGCTTGAAAATCATGGAGAACCGGATCATCTTGATTAACTAGAGGGATCGACCAGTCTGCCGCATTGCCACTAAGGTACGAAAGTACAAAAGCTACTTTTGCTTGATCAGTTGGAAAGGCTGCTGGCCGGCATAAGAAGTGCAACCGGCACTGATTGATAAATACTGCAAACCTCTTTGGGTCACCAGAAAATCGTTCGGGCGGAGCCAGAGGTACATTCCCAGGTAGGTTGATCTGCACTGGATTCATAGAGGATGTTGAAGGAAGATTTGCCCCTGATGCGGGTAACGGGGTCTGTCCGGCTTGTGACTGTAGCACTTGTCTAGCAAGATTGTCTGTTCTCTCCTTGGAAATAATTAGTTCCCTTCTTAGAGCATTCGTTTCCTGACGAGCTGCATGCACTTCTGCCCTTAGTTCCCCAAGTAACCGGGCTAGGGGGTCAGTATCCGAGGTTTCCATAGCGCCTGGGCGAGAGTTTTGCGGTAGGCTTTGCGTTCTGTAACGCTCACCTGATTCTCGCAGAGGCGCCGGTCTTGACTGGGCGACTACTGTATCTTCAAAGGTGATGTGTAGCACCCGGTTGGCTCTTTGGGCTGGACCTCTGTGCACTGTATGCCTGACGTGTAGAGTAAGATGTCTGCAGATAGAAAATATGGGGTTAATGAACTGGGGTTATTGGGGTGTCCCTATCTCTTTCCTCTTCTCCTCTCCTGTAGACCCCCAAAGGTTAACGCTCTCACCTTAGGTAAGTGAATGCCGAGCTCTCCATCTGCCTCGGGGCAGGGTGCTGTAACCAGTTTCTTCACTGGATAGGTAGCGCAGGCCTCTTGACTTCAGAGGACTGCTGTCCGTCGTTTACTGCACGAACGGTAAGTTTCGAGTCATTCAAATGTCTTTAAAGTCTTTAGTAATGATGTCTCTTGTTTTGCAGGGTTCCGGCGATGGCGGATGACGGGCTGAAGTGAGTTGAAGATGGAGCCCGTGTGATGAATAGAAGCGCCTGGAAGCACGTAAGTAAGCGCTTGTTGCCTGCTTCACTATGCGCTCTAACTGTCTTTTTATTTTGCAGGTACGAGTTCGGAGCGGCTGCAGGGTGCCGGAATACCCACTGGATTAGATGTGGAAAGGAGTAATGGCACGTGAGTATTAAAGTTCCCCAATGTCTTTAAACGCACCTTGTTTTGTCTTTCAGATGCGGGATGCAGCGCCGAAGGCCTCCGGAGCGTGCGAAGAGTTGGTAAACTTTTGTCTTTCAGATGCCGGAATGCAGTGTGAAGACCTCCGGAGCGCACGAAGAGTAGGTAAGCCTTTGCCTTTCAGATGCCGGAATGCTAACCTGTTCTTTCTTGTCTTTATAGGTGTTGCTGAAGACTGGATTCAGGATGGTAAGCCTTTGCCTTTCAGATGCCGGAATGCTAACCTGTTCTTTCTTGTCTTTATAGGTGTTGCTGAAGACTGGATTCAGGATGGTAAGCCTTTTTCCTTAGGCCCAGGACCGGATGCAGAAGACACGATGAGCGTTCTGCTGCAGAGGTTGCAGAATAACGCAAAGCAAGATTAATCCACCGGGTGTGGTTTAAATAGCCTCCTGTAGTGCTTAGGTGTCTCCTTCCACAGCCACGCCTAAGTAAGAAAAGAGTTCCTGGTAAGAAAAGAGTTCCTGCCTTCCAGAAGAGTTCCAGTGTTCTGAATCTAGGGAGTGGCTCCAGCCCCACCCAACAGGAAAAGTAGTTCCAAACAGAAGAGGATCAGAGGCTCAACTGGCAGGCAAGTAAGCAGCATGGTCTGCTGAAGGTAAGTCCACCCAAGCATTATGAGCCCGGCGCTTCCAGCGCTGGGACTGGGCATATTTATGAGCCTGGTGCCACTGGCGCCAGGACTGGGTCCAAAAGGTCCCAATTGGGACTGGTTGGCACTCGGAACCTGGGTTATGGATCTGCTTCCAAGGGAGTTGGGAAAACCCTGACCTTTTGGAAGCAGAGATCATGACAGTACCCCCCCTCAAGGCCCCTCCCAAACCGGGCTTCTCCGGGGGTTTTGGCTTGTCAGGAAATGTTCGGTGAAATCTTTTGATTAGGCGAGGAGCGTGGACATATTCAGCAGGTTCCCAGGATCTCTCTTGGGGGCCGTAGCCTTTCCAGTCAATTAGGTAGAATAGTTTAGATTTGGAGATCTTGGAGTCCAGAATGCTTTTGACTTCAAACTCGAGTTCTCCATCCACTAGGATAGGTTTTGGAGATTTGGTTAGTCGGGTTTGAGGTTGCACGGGTTTTAATAGAGAGACGTGGAAGACCGGATGTATCTTCATGTGCGGGGGCAAGTCCAACTTGACCGCTACTGGGTTTACTATGGTAGTGATGGAATAGGGACCAAGGTATCTTGGGTTGAATGTGCGTGGCCCTTTTAGAGATAGATATTTGGTGGATAACCAGACTTGATCCCCTACTTGATAGTGAGGGGCTTCCTTCCGATGTTGATCTGCTCCTTTCTTGTATTGTTCTTTAGCCCTTTGAAGGTGAGAAACAGCTTCCTTAAAGGCTTGGGTGATTGTAGAATGCAGGTAGTCTACTGCTGGTGTTTCAAGATCTTGGAGGGGATCCAACTCCGAGGTTCGAGGGTGACTGCCGTACAAAAGAAAAAACGGGGTTTTCCCAGTTCCCGAATGGACAGAGTTATTGTAGGCATACTCGGCTATCCAAAGGATATCTTTCCAAGTTTTTTCAGTTTGTTGCAGCATGCAGCGTAAATACTGTTCCAGAGTTTGATTGGTCCTCTCGGTTTGTCCGTCGGTCTGAGGGTGGTGACTGGTCGATAGTCTCACATCAATTTGAGCCGACCGACAGCAACTTCGCCAAAAATGAGAAATAAATTGACTACCTCGATCCGAAATTAGAACCGAAGGAAAACCGTGCAGTCGGACGATGTTTTCGAGAAATTCTCGGGCCAGAGTTGCTGCTGTTGGCAAGCCTTTGAGCGGAATGAAATGCGCCATCTTGGAGAATAAGTCCACGATTACTAGAATCGTATTGTATCCGGAGCATGGAGGTAGATCGTGATGAAGTCCATAGAAAGCGTATGCCAAGGGCGAGGTGGGATGTCAATAGGGCGTAAGAGGCCTGCTGGTCTTTCCTTTTGACTCTTGTTTTGGGCGCATACTCCACAGGACATTATAAAGTCTCTGATATCTTTTTTCCAAGACGGCCACCAGAAGTAGCGCTTGATCTTTTCTGAGGTCTTGGCTATACCGGGATGACCTTCCATTAAAGAGTCGTGATAACAAGAGATTACTTTTTTCTGTAAATCTGTGCTGGGTAGGTATAATCGTTCTTGGAAATACAATAAGTTGTCCTTTACTGCAAAGTCCTTTCCCTGCAGATGCCAATTCTGTATGTCTGCTGGAGTTACAAGTTGCCTGGCTTTATCCTTAACTTCCCCTATGGATTCTGTGGCGATTACACCCAGAATTCTTTGTTCGGGAATGATTGGTACAGGTTTAGGGTTGACCAAGTGTTCTTCCACTCCCATCCGAGAAAGGGCATCGGCTTTACCGTTCTTTGTACCAGGTCGATAGGTAATTATGAAGTCAAACTCGGCAAAGAATAATGCCCAACGGAGTTGTCTAGAGGATTGGGCTTTTGCGGTCTTCAAATATTGCAGGTTTCGGTGATCCGTAATCTCAGTAACGCTGGGTCGGGCCCCCAGCAGATAATGCCGCCAAGCCTTAAAGGCAGACTTGATAGCCAGAAGTTCCTTGTCAGTAATCGTGTAATTGATTTCAGGAGGCGAGAATTTGCGGGACCAAAATGCCACGGGATGCAACTGATTGGTTACCGGGTCCTTTTGTGATAGAACTGCCCCCATGGCAAGGCTTGAAGCATCAGTTTCCACGATGTAGGGGAGTTCGGGGCGAGGGTGTTTTAAGATTGGTGCAGAGATAAATTTAGTCTTCAAATCCTGGAAAGCTTGTTCCGCCTCGGTAGACCATTCAAAACGTTTTTTTTTTTTTAACAAGGCAGTGATGGGCTGGACTATTCGAGAGAATTCGGGGATAAACCTGCGGTAAAAGTTAGCGAAGCCTAACATGCTTTGCACACCTTTTACGGAGGATGGTGATGGCCATTTGAGAACTGCATCGACCTTCTTTGAATCCATACGCACTCCGCCAGGTGATAATATGAATCCCAAGAATTCAACTTCAGTCACGTTGAAAACACATTTTTCCAACTTAGCGAAAAGTTTGTGTTGACGCAATCTTTCGAGGACCATTTTCACGTGTTTCCGATGTTCAGATTCCGATGAAGAATAAACGAGGATGTCGTCAATGTAAACAACAACACATACATCTATGAGCTCTCTGAGGACATCGTTCATAAAATATTGAAAGGCGGCCGGGGCATTGCAAAGTCCGAAGGGCATGACCTGATATTCAAATAGCCCATACTTGGTGCGGAAGGCCGTCTTCCATTCATCGCCCTCTTTTACTCGTACCAAGTGGTAAACTCCTCTAAGATCCAGCTTTGTATATATGCATGCTTTTCTGACTTGGTCCAGGAGTTCAGGGATCAAAGGTAACGGATATCTATTCTTAACGGTGATCTGGTTCAGGGAGCGATAATCGATACAAGTTCTAAGGTCTCCTTCCTTTTTTGGAACGAAGAACAAAGCTGAAGAAGCAGGGGACTTGGAAGGACGAATAAACCCATTTGCCAGGTATTGATCCAGGTATTGTCGAAGGTGAAGGTTCTCAGGCTCGGTGAGGGCATAAATTCTACTACAAGGAGGAGTAGATCCAGGTATCAGGTCTATCTGGCAGTCATAAGACCTATGAGGAGGTAGAGAGTTAGCCTGATCCTTCCGGAAAACATCTTGGTATTCTAGGTATTCGGGAGGTAACTGGGGAGTCTCTGAAGAAATTGCGGCCAGTGCAACACCAGGTGGAGGGTGACAAGTAGAGACACATTCTGGAAACTGGACCGTTCTTGCTCGCCAATCGATCAGAGGATTGTGTTTCTCTAACCAAGGTATTCCTAGAATAATCTGAAACTGAGGGGCCTTGATCACATCGAACACGATCTTCTCATGGTGTCCATCTTGACTTACTAGCGTCACCTCTTGAGTGGTATGCGTTACTGGCCCGGAGGCTATCTCCGTACCATCCACCGTAGTAATGACGTCCTTTACAGCCTTGGCACAAAGAGTTAGATTCATCCTCAAAACCATTTCATGATCCACATAATTGCCTATGGCACCGCTGTCGACGTAAGCTTCAATTGCATGTAATCGATCCGGATTATCAGGGCTAATGAGGACCATAGGTATCACGAAATGCGAGGTCACGGAACTGGTTTTCACGCTCGGCAAGAGGACCTCTATTCTTGTCGGGCGAGGTCGTTTCCCTGCTCAGAGTTTGTAACTTTGGTAACTGCAGCTCCTACTGCCTTCTTGGCAGGTTTCACCGGACAGTCTCGAAGAAAGTGCCCTGAGTTTCCGCAATATAGGCATAATTGCAACTGTTTCCTCCTTTCCCGCTCCCTTTGTGTTAGAGGACCTTTCAGACCCCCTATTTGCATGGGTTCCCCGGAGTCTACTCCTTTGGAAGGAGTTGGCGGTTTGGAAAATACTCGAGCATCAAACTTGGAACGATCGGCCTTCCTGTTCTGCAGCCTGTGATCTATTTGAACGACCAAGTCTATATAATCCGAACAGTCTTGTGGGGGATTCACTACTTGGGCTAAAACGTCTTTGAGCTCTCCACGTAGACCTCTATAAAACAGCGTAATCCTTTTGTCCTCAGGCCATTGAGTTTCCACTATTAGTCTATTGAAAGATGCAATATAAGCCAAAAGGTCTTGATTACCCTGTCGCAACGAAAGAAGCTCATTGTCCAAGGCCTGCCCCTGTGAATGTCTTGCGAACAGTTTTTCCATACTAAGCTGAAAGGCTTGAAAATCATGGAGAACCGGATCATCTTGATTAACTAGAGGGATCGACCAGTCTGCCGCATTGCCACTAAGGTACGAAAGTACAAAAGCTACTTTTGCTTGATCAGTTGGAAAGGCTGCTGGCCGGCATAAGAAGTGCAACCGGCACTGATTGATAAATACTGCAAACCTCTTTGGGTCACCAGAAAATCGTTCGGGCGGAGCCAGAGGTACATTCCCAGGTAGGTTGATCTGCACTGGATTCATAGAGGATGTTGAAGGAAGATTTGCCCCTGATGCGGGTAACGGGGTCTGTCCGGCTTGTGACTGTAGCACTTGTCTAGCAAGATTGTCTGTTCTCTCCTTGGAAATAATTAGTTCCCTTCTTAGAGCTTTCGTTTCCTGACGAGCTGCATGCACTTCTGCCCTTAGTTCCCCAAGTAACCGGGCTAGGGGGTCAGTATCCGAGGTTTCCATAGCGCCTGGGCGAGAGTTTTGCGGTAGGCTTTGCGTTCTGTAACGCTCACCTGATTCTCGCAGAGGCGCCGGTCTTGACTGGGCGACTACTGTATCTTCAAAGGTGATGTGTAGCACCCGGTTGGCTCTTTGGGCTGGACCTCTGTGCACTGTATGCCTGACGTGTAGAGTAAGATGTCTGCAGATAGAAAATATGGGGTTAATGAACTGGGGTTATTGGGGTGTCCCTATCTCTTTCCTCTTCTCCTCTCCTGTAGACCCCCAAAGGTTAACGCTCTCACCTTAGGTAAGTGAATGCCGAGCTCTCCATCTGCCTCGGGGCAGGGTGCTGTAACCAGTTTCTTCACTGGATAGGTAGCGCAGGCCTCTTGACTTCAGAGGACTGCTGTCCGTCGTTTACTGCACGAACGGTAAGTTTCGAGTCATTCAAATGTCTTTAAAGTCTTTAGTAATGATGTCTCTTGTTTTGCAGGGTTCCGGCGATGGCGGATGACGGGCTGAAGTGAGTTGAAGATGGAGCCCGTGTGATGAATAGAAGCGCCTGGAAGCACGTAAGTAAGCGCTTGTTGCCTGCTTCACTATGCGCTCTAACTGTCTTTTTATTTTGCAGGTACGAGTTCGGAGCGGCTGCAGGGTGCCGGAATACCCACTGGATTAGATGTGGAAAGGAGTAATGGCACGTGAGTATTAAAGTTCCCCAATGTCTTTAAACGCACCTTGTTTTGTCTTTCAGATGCGGGATGCAGCGCCGAAGGCCTCCGGAGCGTGCGAAGAGTTGGTAAACTTTTGTCTTTCAGATGCCGGAATGCAGTGTGAAGACCTCCGGAGCGCACGAAGAGTAGGTAAGCCTTTGCCTTTCAGATGCCGGAATGCTAACCTGTTCTTTCTTGTCTTTATAGGTGTTGCTGAAGACTGGATTCAGGATGGTAAGCCTTTGCCTTTCAGATGCCGGAATGCTAACCTGTTCTTTCTTGTCTTTATAGGTGTTGCTGAAGACTGGATTCAGGATGGTAAGCCTTTTTCCTTAGGCCCAGGACCGGATGCAGAAGACACGATGAGCGTTCTGCTGCAGAGGTTGCAGAATAACGCAAAGCAAGATTAATCCACCGGGTGTGGTTTAAATAGCCTCCTGTAGTGCTTAGGTGTCTCCTTCCACAGCCACGCCTAAGTAAGAAAAGAGTTCCTGGTAAGAAAAGAGTTCCTGCCTTCCAGAAGAGTTCCAGTGTTCTGAATCTAGGGAGTGGCTCCAGCCCCACCCAACAGGAAAAGTAGTTCCAAACAGAAGAGGATCAGAGGCTCAACTGGCAGGCAAGTAAGCAGCATGGTCTGCTGAAGGTAAGTCCACCCAAGCATTATGAGCCCGGCGCTTCCAGCGCTGGGACTGGGCATATTTATGAGCCTGGTGCCACTGGCGCCAGGACTGGGTCCAAAAGGTCCCAATTGGGACTGGTTGGCACTCGGAACCTGGGTTATGGATCTGCTTCCAAGGGAGTTGGGAAAACCCTGACCTTTTGGAAGCAGAGATCATGACAGTACCCCCCCTCAAGGCCCCTCCCAAACCGGGCTTCTCCGGGGGTTTTGGCTTGTCAGGAAATGTTCGGTGAAATCTTTTGATTAGGCGAGGAGCGTGGACATATTCAGCAGGTTCCCAGGATCTCTCTTGGGGGCCGTAGCCTTTCCAGTCAATTAGGTAGAATAGTTTAGATTTGGAGATCTTGGAGTCCAGAATGCTTTTGACTTCAAACTCGAGTTCTCCATCCACTAGGATAGGTTTTGGAGATTTGGTTAGTCGGGTTTGAGGTTGCACGGGTTTTAATAGAGAGACGTGGAAGACCGGATGTATCTTCATGTGCGGGGGCAAGTCCAACTTGACCGCTACTGGGTTTACTATGGTAGTGATGGAATAGGGACCAAGGTATCTTGGGTTGAATGTGCGTGGCCCTTTTAGAGATAGATATTTGGTGGATAACCAGACTTGATCCCCTACTTGATAGTGAGGGGCTTCCTTCCGATGTTGATCTGCTCCTTTCTTGTATTGTTCTTTAGCCCTTTGAAGGTGAGAAACAGCTTCCTTAAAGGCTTGGGTGATTGTAGAATGCAGGTAGTCTACTGCTGGTGTTTCAAGATCTTGGAGGGGATCCAACTCCGAGGTTCGAGGGTGACTGCCGTACAAAAGAAAAAACGGGGTTTTCCCAGTTCCCGAATGGACAGAGTTATTGTAGGCATACTCGGCTATCCAAAGGATATCTTTCCAAGTTTTTTCAGTTTGTTGCAGCATGCAGCGTAAATACTGTTCCAGAGTTTGATTGGTCCTCTCGGTTTGTCCGTCGGTCTGAGGGTGGTGACTGGTCGATAGTCTCACATCAATTTGAGCCGACCGACAGCAACTTCGCCAAAAATGAGAAATAAATTGACTACCTCGATCCGAAATTAGAACCGAAGGAAAACCGTGCAGTCGGACGATGTTTTCGAGAAATTCTCGGGCCAGAGTTGCTGCTGTTGGCAAGCCTTTGAGCGGAATGAAATGCGCCATCTTGGAGAATAAGTCCACGATTACTAGAATCGTATTGTATCCGGAGCATGGAGGTAGA
This sequence comes from Ambystoma mexicanum, assembly GCF_040938575.1. Classification (NCBI taxonomy): domain Eukaryota; kingdom Metazoa; phylum Chordata; class Amphibia; order Caudata; family Ambystomatidae; genus Ambystoma; species Ambystoma mexicanum. The sequence continues at coordinate 1,108,205,093 of NC_090937.1, forward strand.
TCGTGATGAAGTCCATAGAAAGCGTATGCCAAGGGCGAGGTGGGATGTCAATAGGGCGTAAGAGGCCTGCTGGTCTTTCCTTTTGACTCTTGTTTTGGGCGCATACTCCACAGGACATTATAAAGTCTCTGATATCTTTTTTCCAAGACGGCCACCAGAAGTAGCGCTTGATCTTTTCTGAGGTCTTGGCTATACCGGGATGACCTTCCATTAAAGAGTCGTGATAACAAGAGATTACTTTTTTCTGTAAATCTGTGCTGGGTAGGTATAATCGTTCTTGGAAATACAATAAGTTGTCCTTTACTGCAAAGTCCTTTCCCTGCAGATGCCAATTCTGTATGTCTGCTGGAGTTACAAGTTGCCTGGCTTTATCCTTAACTTCCTCTATGGATTCTGTGGCGATTACACCCAGAATTCTTTGTTCGGGAATGATTGGTACAGGTTTAGGGTTGACCAAGTGTTCTTCCACTCCCATCCGAGAAAGGGCATCGGCTTTACCGTTCTTTGTACCAGGTCGATAGGTAATTATGAAGTCAAACTCGGCAAAGAATAATGCCCAACGGAGTTGTCTAGAGGATTGGGCTTTTGCGGTCTTCAAATATTGCAGGTTTCGGTGATCCGTAATCTCAGTAACGCTGGGTCGGGCCCCCAGCAGATAATGCCGCCAAGCCTTAAAGGCAGACTTGATAGCCAGAAGTTCCTTGTCAGTAATCGTGTAATTGATTTCAGGAGGCGAGAATTTGCGGGACCAAAATGCCACGGGATGCAACTGATTGGTTACCGGGTCCTTTTGTGATAGAACTGCCCCCATGGCAAGGCTTGAAGCATCAGTTTCCACGATGTAGGGGAGTTCGGGGCGAGGGTGTTTTAAGATTGGTGCAGAGATAAATTTAGTCTTCAAATCCTGGAAAGCTTGTTCCGCCTCGGTAGACCATTCAAAACGTTTGTTTTTTTTTAACAAGGCAGTGATGGGCTGGACTATTCGAGAGAATTCGGGGATAAACCTGCGGTAAAAGTTAGCGAAGCCTAACATGCTTTGCACACCTTTTACGGAGGATGGTGATGGCCATTTGAGAACTGCATCGACCTTCTTTGAATCCATACGCACTCCGCCAGGTGATAATATGAATCCCAAGAATTCAACTTCAGTCACGTTGAAAACACATTTTTCCAACTTAGCGAAAAGTTTGTGTTGACGCAATCTTTCGAGGACCATTTTCACGTGTTTCCGATGTTCAGATTCCGATGAAGAATAAACGAGGATGTCGTCAATGTAAACAACAACACATACATCTATGAGCTCTCTGAGGACATCGTTCATAAAATATTGAAAGGCGGCCGGGGCATTGCAAAGTCCGAAGGGCATGACCTGATATTCAAATAGCCCATACTTGGTGCGGAAGGCCGTCTTCCATTCATCGCCCTCTTTTACTCGTACCAAGTGGTAAACTCCTCTAAGATCCAGCTTTGTATATATGCATGCTTTTCTGACTTGGTCCAGGAGTTCAGGGATCAAAGGTAACGGATATCTATTCTTAACGGTGATCTGGTTCAGGGAGCGATAATCGATACAAGTTCTAAGGTCTCCTTCCTTTTTTGGAACGAAGAACAAAGCTGAAGAAGCAGGGGACTTGGAAGGACGAATAAACCCATTTGCCAGGTATTGATCCAGGTATTGTCGAAGGTGAAGGTTCTCAGGCTCGGTGAGGGCATAAATTCTACTACAAGGAGGAGTAGATCCAGGTATCAGGTCTATCTGGCAGTCATAAGACCTATGAGGAGGTAGAGAGTTAGCCTGATCCTTCCGGAAAACATCTTGGTATTCTAGGTATTCGGGAGGTAACTGGGGAGTCTCTGAAGAAATTGCGGCCAGTGCAACACCAGGTGGAGGGTGACAAGTAGAGACACATTCTGGAAACTGGACCGTTCTTGCTCGCCAATCGATCAGAGGATTGTGTTTCTCTAACCAAGGTATTCCTAGAATAATCTGAAACTGAGGGGCCTTGATCACATCGAACACGATCTTCTCATGGTGTCCATCTTGACTTACTAGCGTCACCTCTTGAGTGGTATGCGTTACTGGCCCGGAGGCTATCTCCGTACCATCCACCGTAGTAATGACGTCCTTTACAGCCTTGGGACAAAGAGTTAGATTCATCCTCAAAACCATTTCATGATCCACATAATTGCCGATGGCACCGCTGTCGACGTAAGCTTCAATTGCATGTAATCGATCCGGATTATCAGGGCTAATGAGGACCATAGGTATCACGAAATGCGAGGTCACGGAACTGGTTTTCACGCTCGGCAAGAGGACCTCTATTCTTGTCGGGCGAGGTCGTTTCCCTGCTCAGAGTTTGTAACTTTGGTAACTGCAGCTCCTACTGCCTTCTTGGCAGGTTTCACCGGACAGTCTCGAAGAAAGTGCCCTGAGTTTCCGCAATATAGGCATAATTGCAACTGTTTCCTCCTTTCCCGCTCCCTTTGTGTTAGAGGACCTTTCAGACCCCCTATTTGCATGGGTTCCCTGGAGTCTACTCCTTTGGAAGGAGTTGGCGGTTTGGAAAATACTCGAGCATCAAACTTGGAACGATCGGCCTTCCTGTTCTGCAGCCTGTGATCTATTTGAACGACCAAGTCTATATAATCCGAACAGTCTTGTGGGGGATTCACTACTTGGGCTAAAACGTCTTTGAGCTCTCCACGTAGACCTCTATAAAACAGCGTAATCCTTTTGTCCTCAGGCCATTGAGTTTCCACTATTAGTCTATTGAAAGATGCAATATAAGCCAAAAGGTCTTGATTACCCTGTCGCAACGAAAGAAGCTCATTGTCCAAGGCCTGCCCCTGTGAATGTCTTGCGAACAGTTTTTCCATACTAAGCTGAAAGGCTTGAAAATCATGGAGAACCGGATCATCTTGATTAACTAGAGGGATCGACCAGTCTGCCGCATTGCCACTAAGGTACGAAAGTACAAAAGCTACTTTTGCTTGATCAGTTGGAAAGGCTGCTGGCCGGCATAAGAAGTGCAACCGGCACTGATTGATAAATACTGCAAACCTCTTTGGGTCACCAGAAAATCGTTCGGGCGGAGCCAGAGGTACATTCCCAGGTAGGTTGATCTGCACTGGATTCATAGAGGATGTTGAAGGAAGATTTGCCCCTGATGCGGGTAACGGGGTCTGTCCGGCTTGTGACTGTAGCACTTGTCTAGCAAGATTGTCTGTTCTCTCCTTGGAAATAATTAGTTCCCTTCTTAGAGCATTCGTTTCCTGACGAGCTGCATGCACTTCTGCCCTTAGTTCCCCAAGTAACCGGGCTAGGGGGTCAGTATCCGAGGTTTCCATAGCGCCTGGGCGAGAGTTTTGCGGTAGGCTTTGCGTTCTGTAACGCTCACCTGATTCTCGCAGAGGCGCCGGTCTTGACTGGGCGACTACTGTATCTTCAAAGGTGATGTGTAGCACCCGGTTGGCTCTTTGGGCTGGACCTCTGTGCACTGTATGCCTGACGTGTAGAGTAAGATGTCTGCAGATAGAAAATATGGGGTTAATGAACTGGGGTTATTGGGGTGTCCCTATCTCTTTCCTCTTCTCCTCTCCTGTAGACCCCCAAAGGTTAACGCTCTCACCTTAGGTAAGTGAATGCCGAGCTCTCCATCTGCCTCGGGGCAGGGTGCTGTAACCAGTTTCTTCACTGGATAGGTAGCGCAGGCCTCTTGACTTCAGAGGACTGCTGTCCGTCGTTTACTGCACGAACGGTAAGTTTCGAGTCATTCAAATGTCTTTAAAGTCTTTAGTAATGATGTCTCTTGTTTTGCAGGGTTCCGGCGATGGCGGATGACGGGCTGAAGTGAGTTGAAGATGGAGCCCGTGTGATGAATAGAAGCGCCTGGAAGCACGTAAGTAAGCGCTTGTTGCCTGCTTCACTATGCGCTCTAACTGTCTTTTTATTTTGCAGGTACGAGTTCGGAGCGGCTGCAGGGTGCCGGAATACCCACTGGATTAGATGTGGAAAGGAGTAATGGCACGTGAGTATTAAAGTTCCCCAATGTCTTTAAACGCACCTTGTTTTGTCTTTCAGATGCGGGATGCAGCGCCGAAGGCCTCCGGAGCGTGCGAAGAGTTGGTAAACTTTTGTCTTTCAGATGCCGGAATGCAGTGTGAAGACCTCCGGAGCGCACGAAGAGTAGGTAAGCCTTTGCCTTTCAGATGCCGGAATGCTAACCTGTTCTTTCTTGTCTTTATAGGTGTTGCTGAAGACTGGATTCAGGATGGTAAGCCTTTGCCTTTCAGATGCCGGAATGCTAACCTGTTCTTTCTTGTCTTTATAGGTGTTGCTGAAGACTGGATTCAGGATGGTAAGCCTTTTTCCTTAGGCCCAGGACCGGATGCAGAAGACACGATGAGCGTTCTGCTGCAGAGGTTGCAGAATAACGCAAAGCAAGATTAATCCACCGGGTGTGGTTTAAATAGCCTCCTGTAGTGCTTAGGTGTCTCCTTCCACAGCCACGCCTAAGTAAGAAAAGAGTTCCTGGTAAGAAAAGAGTTCCTGCCTTCCAGAAGAGTTCCAGTGTTCTGAATCTAGGGAGTGGCTCCAGCCCCACCCAACAGGAAAAGTAGTTCCAAACAGAAGAGGATCAGAGGCTCAACTGGCAGGCAAGTAAGCAGCATGGTCTGCTGAAGGTAAGTCCACCCAAGCATTATGAGCCCGGCGCTTCCAGCGCTGGGACTGGGCATATTTATGAGCCTGGTGCCACTGGCGCCAGGACTGGGTCCAAAAGGTCCCAATTGGGACTGGTTGGCACTCGGAACCTGGGTTATGGATCTGCTTCCAAGGGAGTTGGGAAAACCCTGACCTTTTGGAAGCAGAGATCATGACAGTACCCCCCCTCAAGGCCCCTCCCAAACCGGGCTTCTCCGGGGGTTTTGGCTTGTCAGGAAATGTTCGGTGAAATCTTTTGATTAGGCGAGGAGCGTGGACATATTCAGCAGGTTCCCAGGATCTCTCTTGGGGGCCGTAGCCTTTCCAGTCAATTAGGTAGAATAGTTTAGATTTGGAGATCTTGGAGTCCAGAATGCTTTTGACTTCAAACTCGAGTTCTCCATCCACTAGGATAGGTTTTGGAGATTTGGTTAGTCGGGTTTGAGGTTGCACGGGTTTTAATAGAGAGACGTGGAAGACCGGATGTATCTTCATGTGCGGGGGCAAGTCCAACTTGACCGCTACTGGGTTTACTATGGTAGTGATGGAATAGGGACCAAGGTATCTTGGGTTGAATGTGCGTGGCCCTTTTAGAGATAGATATTTGGTGGATAACCAGACTTGATCCCCTACTTGATAGTGAGGGGCTTCCTTCCGATGTTGATCTGCTCCTTTCTTGTATTGTTCTTTAGCCCTTTGAAGGTGAGAAACAGCTTCCTTAAAGGCTTGGGTGATTGTAGAATGCAGGTAGTCTACTGCTGGTGTTTCAAGATCTTGGAGGGGATCCAACTCCGAGGTTCGAGGGTGACTGCCGTACAAAAGAAAAAACGGGGTTTTCCCAGTTCCCGAATGGACAGAGTTATTGTAGGCATACTCGGCTATCCAAAGGATATCTTTCCAAGTTTTTTCAGTTTGTTGCAGCATGCAGCGTAAATACTGTTCCAGAGTTTGATTGGTCCTCTCGGTTTGTCCGTCGGTCTGAGGGTGGTGACTGGTCGATAGTCTCACATCAATTTGAGCCGACCGACAGCAACTTCGCCAAAAATGAGAAATAAATTGACTACCTCGATCCGAAATTAGAACCGAAGGAAAACCGTGCAGTCGGACGATGTTTTCGAGAAATTCTCGGGCCAGAGTTGCTGCTGTTGGCAAGCCTTTGAGCGGAATGAAATGCGCCATCTTGGAGAATAAGTCCACGATTACTAGAATCGTATTGTATCCGGAGCATGGAGGTAGATCGTGATGAAGTCCATAGAAAGCGTATGCCAAGGGCGAGGTGGGATGTCAATAGGGCGTAAGAGGCCTGCTGGTCTTTCCTTTTGACTCTTGTTTTGGGCGCATACTCCACAGGACATTATAAAGTCTCTGATATCTTTTTTCCAAGACGGCCACCAGAAGTAGCGCTTGATCTTTTCTGAGGTCTTGGCTATACCGGGATGACCTTCCATTAAAGAGTCGTGATAACAAGAGATTACTTTTTTCTGTAAATCTGTGCTGGGTAGGTATAATCGTTCTTGGAAATACAATAAGTTGTCCTTTACTGCAAAGTCCTTTCCCTGCAGATGCCAATTCTGTATGTCTGCTGGAGTTACAAGTTGCCTGGCTTTATCCTTAACTTCCTCTATGGATTCTGTGGCGATTACACCCAGAATTCTTTGTTCGGGAATGATTGGTACAGGTTTAGGGTTGACCAAGTGTTCTTCCACTCCCATCCGAGAAAGGGCATCGGCTTTACCGTTCTTTGTACCAGGTCGATAGGTAATTATGAAGTCAAACTCGGCAAAGAATAATGCCCAACGGAGTTGTCTAGAGGATTGGGCTTTTGCGGTCTTCAAATATTGCAGGTTTCGGTGATCCGTAATCTCAGTAACGCTGGGTCGGGCCCCCAGCAGATAATGCCGCCAAGCCTTAAAGGCAGACTTGATAGCCAGAAGTTCCTTGTCAGTAATCGTGTAATTGATTTCAGGAGGCGAGAATTTGCGGGACCAAAATGCCACGGGATGCAACTGATTGGTTACCGGGTCCTTTTGTGATAGAACTGCCCCCATGGCAAGGCTTGAAGCATCAGTTTCCACGATGTAGGGGAGTTCGGGGCGAGGGTGTTTTAAGATTGGTGCAGAGATAAATTTAGTCTTCAAATCCTGGAAAGCTTGTTCCGCCTCGGTAGACCATTCAAAACGTTTGTTTTTTTTTAACAAGGCAGTGATGGGCTGGACTATTCGAGAGAATTCGGGGATAAACCTGCGGTAAAAGTTAGCGAAGCCTAACATGCTTTGCACACCTTTTACGGAGGATGGTGATGGCCATTTGAGAACTGCATCGACCTTCTTTGAATCCATACGCACTCCGCCAGGTGATAATATGAATCCCAAGAATTCAACTTCAGTCACGTTGAAAACACATTTTTCCAACTTAGCGAAAAGTTTGTGTTGACGCAATCTTTCGAGGACCATTTTCACGTGTTTCCGATGTTCAGATTCCGATGAAGAATAAACGAGGATGTCGTCAATGTAAACAACAACACATACATCTATGAGCTCTCTGAGGACATCGTTCATAAAATATTGAAAGGCGGCCGGGGCATTGCAAAGTCCGAAGGGCATGACCTGATATTCAAATAGCCCATACTTGGTGCGGAAGGCCGTCTTCCATTCATCGCCCTCTTTTACTCGTACCAAGTGGTAAACTCCTCTAAGATCCAGCTTTGTATATATGCATGCTTTTCTGACTTGGTCCAGGAGTTCAGGGATCAAAGGTAACGGATATCTATTCTTAACGGTGATCTGGTTCAGGGAGCGATAATCGATACAAGTTCTAAGGTCTCCTTCCTTTTTTGGAACGAAGAACAAAGCTGAAGAAGCAGGGGACTTGGAAGGACGAATAAACCCATTTGCCAGGTATTGATCCAGGTATTGTCGAAGGTGAAGGTTCTCAGGCTCGGTGAGGGCATAAATTCTACTACAAGGAGGAGTAGATCCAGGTATCAGGTCTATCTGGCAGTCATAAGACCTATGAGGAGGTAGAGAGTTAGCCTGATCCTTCCGGAAAACATCTTGGTATTCTAGGTATTCGGGAGGTAACTGGGGAGTCTCTGAAGAAATTGCGGCCAGTGCAACACCAGGTGGAGGGTGACAAGTAGAGACACATTCTGGAAACTGGACCGTTCTTGCTCGCCAATCGATCAGAGGATTGTGTTTCTCTAACCAAGGTATTCCTAGAATAATCTGAAACTGAGGGGCCTTGATCACATCGAACACGATCTTCTCATGGTGTCCATCTTGACTTACTAGCGTCACCTCTTGAGTGGTATGCGTTACTGGCCCGGAGGCTATCTCCGTACCATCCACCGTAGTAATGACGTCCTTTACAGCCTTGGGACAAAGAGTTAGATTCATCCTCAAAACCATTTCATGATCCACATAATTGCCGATGGCACCGCTGTCGACGTAAGCTTCAATTGCATGTAATCGATCCGGATTATCAGGGCTAATGAGGACCATAGGTATCACGAAATGCGAGGTCACGGAACTGGTTTTCACGCTCGGCAAGAGGACCTCTATTCTTGTCGGGCGAGGTCGTTTCCCTGCTCAGAGTTTGTAACTTTGGTAACTGCAGCTCCTACTGCCTTCTTGGCAGGTTTCACCGGACAGTCTCGAAGAAAGTGCCCTGAGTTTCCGCAATATAGGCATAATTGCAACTGTTTCCTCCTTTCCCGCTCCCTTTGTGTTAGAGGACCTTTCAGACCCCCTATTTGCATGGGTTCCCTGGAGTCTACTCCTTTGGAAGGAGTTGGCGGTTTGGAAAATACTCGAGCATCAAACTTGGAACGATCGGCCTTCCTGTTCTGCAGCCTGTGATCTATTTGAACGACCAAGTCTATATAATCCGAACAGTCTTGTGGGGGATTCACTACTTGGGCTAAAACGTCTTTGAGCTCTCCACGTAGACCTCTATAAAACAGCGTAATCCTTTTGTCCTCAGGCCATTGAGTTTCCACTATTAGTCTATTGAAAGATGCAATATAAGCCAAAAGGTCTTGATTACCCTGTCGCAACGAAAGAAGCTCATTGTCCAAGGCCTGCCCCTGTGAATGTCTTGCGAACAGTTTTTCCATACTAAGCTGAAAGGCTTGAAAATCATGGAGAACCGGATCATCTTGATTAACTAGAGGGATCGACCAGTCTGCCGCATTGCCACTAAGGTACGAAAGTACAAAAGCTACTTTTGCTTGATCAGTTGGAAAGGCTGCTGGCCGGCATAAGAAGTGCAACCGGCACTGATTGATAAATACTGCAAACCTCTTTGGGTCACCAGAAAATCGTTCGGGCGGAGCCAGAGGTACATTCCCAGGTAGGTTGATCTGCACTGGATTCATAGAGGATGTTGAAGGAAGATTTGCCCCTGATGCGGGTAACGGGGTCTGTCCGGCTTGTGACTGTAGCACTTGTCTAGCAAGATTGTCTGTTCTCTCCTTGGAAATAATTAGTTCCCTTCTTAGAGCATTCGTTTCCTGACGAGCTGCATGCACTTCTGCCCTTAGTTCCCCAAGTAACCGGGCTAGGGGGTCAGTATCCGAGGTTTCCATAGCGCCTGGGCGAGAGTTTTGCGGTAGGCTTTGCGTTCTGTAACGCTCACCTGATTCTCGCAGAGGCGCCGGTCTTGACTGGGCGACTACTGTATCTTCAAAGGTGATGTGTAGCACCCGGTTGGCTCTTTGGGCTGGACCTCTGTGCACTGTATGCCTGACGTGTAGAGTAAGATGTCTGCAGATAGAAAATATGGGGTTAATGAACTGGGGTTATTGGGGTGTCCCTATCTCTTTCCTCTTCTCCTCTCCTGTAGACCCCCAAAGGTTAACGCTCTCACCTTAGGTAAGTGAATGCCGAGCTCTCCATCTGCCTCGGGGCAGGGTGCTGTAACCAGTTTCTTCACTGGATAGGTAGCGCAGGCCTCTTGACTTCAGAGGACTGCTGTCCGTCGTTTACTGCACGAACGGTAAGTTTCGAGTCATTCAAATGTCTTTAAAGTCTTTAGTAATGATGTCTCTTGTTTTGCAGGGTTCCGGCGATGGCGGATGACGGGCTGAAGTGAGTTGAAGATGGAGCCCGTGTGATGAATAGAAGCGCCTGGAAGCACGTAAGTAAGCGCTTGTTGCCTGCTTCACTATGCGCTCTAACTGTCTTTTTATTTTGCAGGTACGAGTTCGGAGCGGCTGCAGGGTGCCGGAATACCCACTGGATTAGATGTGGAAAGGAGTAATGGCACGTGAGTATTAAAGTTCCCCAATGTCTTTAAACGCACCTTGTTTTGTCTTTCAGATGCGGGATGCAGCGCCGAAGGCCTCCGGAGCGTGCGAAGAGTTGGTAAACTTTTGTCTTTCAGATGCCGGAATGCAGTGTGAAGACCTCCGGAGCGCACGAAGAGTAGGTAAGCCTTTGCCTTTCAGATGCCGGAATGCTAACCTGTTCTTTCTTGTCTTTATAGGTGTTGCTGAAGACTGGATTCAGGATGGTAAGCCTTTGCCTTTCAGATGCCGGAATGCTAACCTGTTCTTTCTTGTCTTTATAGGTGTTGCTGAAGACTGGATTCAGGATGGTAAGCCTTTTTCCTTAGGCCCAGGACCGGATGCAGAAGACACGATGAGCGTTCTGCTGCAGAGGTTGCAGAATAACGCAAAGCAAGATTAATCCACCGGGTGTGGTTTAAATAGCCTCCTGTAGTGCTTAGGTGTCTCCTTCCACAGCCACGCCTAAGTAAGAAAAGAGTTCCTGGTAAGAAAAGAGTTCCTGCCTTCCAGAAGAGTTCCAGTGTTCTGAATCTAGGGAGTGGCTCCAGCCCCACCCAACAGGAAAAGTAGTTCCAAACAGAAGAGGATCAGAGGCTCAACTGGCAGGCAAGTAAGCAGCATGGTCTGCTGAAGGTAAGTCCACCCAAGCATTATGAGCCCGGCGCTTCCAGCGCTGGGACTGGGCATATTTATGAGCCTGGTGCCACTGGCGCCAGGACTGGGTCCAAAAGGTCCCAATTGGGACTGGTTGGCACTCGGAACCTGGGTTATGGATCTGCTTCCAAGGGAGTTGGGAAAACCCTGACCTTTTGGAAGCAGAGATCATGACAGTACCCCCCCTCAAGGCCCCTCCCAAACCGGGCTTCTCCGGGGGTTTTGGCTTGTCAGGAAATGTTCGGTGAAATCTTTTGATTAGGCGAGGAGCGTGGACATATTCAGCAGGTTCCCAGGATCTCTCTTGGGGGCCGTAGCCTTTCCAGTCAATTAGGTAGAATAGTTTAGATTTGGAGATCTTGGAGTCCAGAATGCTTTTGACTTCAAACTCGAGTTCTCCATCCACTAGGATAGGTTTTGGAGATTTGGTTAGTCGGGTTTGAGGTTGCACGGGTTTTAATAGAGAGACGTGGAAGACCGGATGTATCTTCATGTGCGGGGGCAAGTCCAACTTGACCGCTACTGGGTTTACTATGGTAGTGATGGAATAGGGACCAAGGTATCTTGGGTTGAATGTGCGTGGCCCTTTTAGAGATAGATATTTGGTGGATAACCAGACTTGATCCCCTACTTGATAGTGAGGGGCTTCCTTCCGATGTTGATCTGCTCCTTTCTTGTATTGTTCTTTAGCCCTTTGAAGGTGAGAAACAGCTTCCTTAAAGGCTTGGGTGATTGTAGAATGCAGGTAGTCTACTGCTGGTGTTTCAAGATCTTGGAGGGGATCCAACTCCGAGGTTCGAGGGTGACTGCCGTACAAAAGAAAAAACGGGGTTTTCCCAGTTCCCGAATGGACAGAGTTATTGTAGGCATACTCGGCTATCCAAAGGATATCTTTCCAAGTTTTTTCAGTTTGTTGCAGCATGCAGCGTAAATACTGTTCCAGAGTTTGATTGGTCCTCTCGGTTTGTCCGTCGGTCTGAGGGTGGTGACTGGTCGATAGTCTCACATCAATTTGAGCCGACCGACAGCAACTTCGCCAAAAATGAGAAATAAATTGACTACCTCGATCCGAAATTAGAACCGAAGGAAAACCGTGCAGTCGGACGATGTTTTCGAGAAATTCTCGGGCCAGAGTTGCTGCTGTTGGCAAGCCTTTGAGCGGAATGAAATGCGCCATCTTGGAGAATAAGTCCACGATTACTAGAATCGTATTGTATCCGGAGCATGGAGGTAGATCGTGATGAAGTCCATAGAAAGCGTATGCCAAGGGCGAGGTGGGATGTCAATAGGGCGTAAGAGGCCTGCTGGTCTTTCCTTTTGACTCTTGTTTTGGGCGCATACTCCACAGGACATTATAAAGTCTCTGATATCTTTTTTCCAAGACGGCCACCAGAAGTAGCGCTTGATCTTTTCTGAGGTCTTGGCTATACCGGGATGACCTTCCATTAAAGAGTCGTGATAACAAGAGATTACTTTTTTCTGTAAATCTGTGCTGGGTAGGTATAATCGTTCTTGGAAATACAATAAGTTGTCCTTTACTGCAAAGTCCTTTCCCTGCAGATGCCAATTCTGTATGTCTGCTGGAGTTACAAGTTGCCTGGCTTTATCCTTAACTTCCCCTATGGATTCTGTGGCGATTACACCCAGAATTCTTTGTTCGGGAATGATTGGTACAGGTTTAGGGTTGACCAAGTGTTCTTCCACTCCCATCCGAGAAAGGGCATCGGCTTTACCGTTCTTTGTACCAGGTCGATAGGTAATTATGAAGTCAAACTCGGCAAAGAATAATGCCCAACGGAGTTGTCTAGAGGATTGGGCTTTTGCGGTCTTCAAATATTGCAGGTTTCGGTGATCCGTAATCTCAGTAACGCTGGGTCGGGCCCCCAGCAGATAATGCCGCCAAGCCTTAAAGGCAGACTTGATAGCCAGAAGTTCCTTGTCAGTAATCGTGTAATTGATTTCAGGAGGCGAGAATTTGCGGGACCAAAATGCCACGGGATGCAACTGATTGGTTACCGGGTCCTTTTGTGATAGAACTGCCCCCATGGCAAGGCTTGAAGCATCAGTTTCCACGATGTAGGGGAGTTCGGGGCGAGGGTGTTTTAAGATTGGTGCAGAGATAAATTTAGTCTTCAAATCCTGGAAAGCTTGTTCCGCCTCGGTAGACCATTCAAAACGTTTTTTTTTTTTTAACAAGGCAGTGATGGGCTGGACTATTCGAGAGAATTCGGGGATAAACCTGCGGTAAAAGTTAGCGAAGCCTAACATGCTTTGCACACCTTTTACGGAGGATGGTGATGGCCATTTGAGAACTGCATCGACCTTCTTTGAATCCATACGCACTCCGCCAGGTGATAATATGAATCCCAAGAATTCAACTTCAGTCACGTTGAAAACACATTTTTCCAACTTAGCGAAAAGTTTGTGTTGACGCAATCTTTCGAGGACCATTTTCACGTGTTTCCGATGTTCAGATTCCGATGAAGAATAAACGAGGATGTCGTCAATGTAAACAACAACACATACATCTATGAGCTCTCTGAGGACATCGTTCATAAAATATTGAAAGGCGGCCGGGGCATTGCAAAGTCCGAAGGGCATGACCTGATATTCAAATAGCCCATACTTGGTGCGGAAGGCCGTCTTCCATTCATCGCCCTCTTTTACTCGTACCAAGTGGTAAACTCCTCTAAGATCCAGCTTTGTATATATGCATGCTTTTCTGACTTGGTCCAGGAGTTCAGGGATCAAAGGTAACGGATATCTATTCTTAACGGTGATCTGGTTCAGGGAGCGATAATCGATACAAGTTCTAAGGTCTCCTTCCTTTTTTGGAACGAAGAACAAAGCTGAAGAAGCAGGGGACTTGGAAGGACGAATAAACCCATTTGCCAGGTATTGATCCAGGTATTGTCGAAGGTGAAGGTTCTCAGGCTCGGTGAGGGCATAAATTCTACTACAAGGAGGAGTAGATCCAGGTATCAGGTCTATCTGGCAGTCATAAGACCTATGAGGAGGTAGAGAGTTAGCCTGATCCTTCCGGAAAACATCTTGGTATTCTAGGTATTCGGGAGGTAACTGGGGAGTCTCTGAAGAAATTGCGGCCAGTGCAACACCAGGTGGAGGGTGACAAGTAGAGACACATTCTGGAAACTGGACCGTTCTTGCTCGCCAATCGATCAGAGGATTGTGTTTCTCTAACCAAGGTATTCCTAGAATAATCTGAAACTGAGGGGCCTTGATCACATCGAACACGATCTTCTCATGGTGTCCATCTTGACTTACTAGCGTCACCTCTTGAGTGGTATGCGTTACTGGCCCGGAGGCTATCTCCGTACCATCCACCGTAGTAATGACGTCCTTTACAGCCTTGGGACAAAGAGTTAGATTCATCCTCAAAACCATTTCATGATCCACATAATTGCCGATGGCACCGCTGTCGACGTAAGCTTCAATTGCATGTAATCGATCCGGATTATCAGGGCTAATGAGGACCATAGGTATCACGAAATGCGAGGTCACGGAACTGGTTTTCACGCTCGGCAAGAGGACCTCTATTCTTGTCGGGCGAGGTCGTTTCCCTGCTCAGAGTTTGTAACTTTGGTAACTGCAGCTCCTACTGCCTTCTTGGCAGGTTTCACCGGACAGTCTCGAAGAAAGTGCCCTGAGTTTCCGCAATATAGGCATAATTGCAACTGTTTCCTCCTTTCCCGCTCCCTTTGTGTTAGAGGACCTTTCAGACCCCCTATTTGCATGGGTTCCCTGGAGTCTACTCCTTTGGAAGGAGTTGGCGGTTTGGAAAATACTCGAGCATCAAACTTGGAACGATCGGCCTTCCTGTTCTGCAGCCTGTGATCTATTTGAACGACCAAGTCTATATAATCCGAACAGTCTTGTGGGGGATTCACTACTTGGGCTAAAACGTCTTTGAGCTCTCCACGTAGACCTCTATAAAACAGCGTAATCCTTTTGTCCTCAGGCCATTGAGTTTCCACTATTAGTCTATTGAAAGATGCAATATAAGCCAAAAGGTCTTGATTACCCTGTCGCAACGAAAGAAGCTCATTGTCCAAGGCCTGCCCCTGTGAATGTCTTGCGAACAGTTTTTCCATACTAAGCTGAAAGGCTTGAAAATCATGGAGAACCGGATCATCTTGATTAACTAGAGGGATCGACCAGTCTGCCGCATTGCCACTAAGGTACGAAAGTACAAAAGCTACTTTTGCTTGATCAGTTGGAAAGGCTGCTGGCCGGCATAAGAAGTGCAACCGGCACTGATTGATAAATACTGCAAACCTCTTTGGGTCACCAGAAAATCGTTCGGGCGGAGCCAGAGGTACATTCCCAGGTAGGTTGATCTGCACTGGATTCATAGAGGATGTTGAAGGAAGATTTGCCCCTGATGCGGGTAACGGGGTCTGTCCGGCTTGTGACTGTAGCACTTGTCTAGCAAGATTGTCTGTTCTCTCCTTGGAAATAATTAGTTCCCTTCTTAGAGCATTCGTTTCCTGACGAGCTGCATGCACTTCTGCCCTTAGTTCCCCAAGTAACCGGGCTAGGGGGTCAGTATCCGAGGTTTCCATAGCGCCTGGGCGAGAGTTTTGCGGTAGGCTTTGCGTTCTGTAACGCTCACCTGATTCTCGCAGAGGCGCCGGTCTTGACTGGGCGACTACTGTATCTTCAAAGGTGATGTGTAGCACCCGGTTGGCTCTTTGGGCTGGACCTCTGTGCACTGTATGCCTGACGTGTAGAGTAAGATGTCTGCAGATAGAAAATATGGGGTTAATGAACTGGGGTTATTGGGGTGTCCCTATCTCTTTCCTCTTCTCCTCTCCTGTAGACCCCCAAAGGTTAACGCTCTCACCTTAGGTAAGTGAATGCCGAGCTCTCCATCTGCCTCGGGGCAGGGTGCTGTAACCAGTTTCTTCACTGGATAGGTAGCGCAGGCCTCTTGACTTCAGAGGACTGCTGTCCGTCGTTTACTGCACGAACGGTAAGTTTCGAGTCATTCAAATGTCCTTAAAGTCTTTAGTAATGATGTCTCTTGTTTTGCAGGGTTCCGGCGATGGCGGATGACGGGCTGAAGTGAGTTGAAGATGGAGCCCGTGTGATGAATAGAAACGCCTGGAAGCACGTAAGTAAGCGCTTGTTGCCTGCTTCACTATGCGCTCTAACTGTCTTTTTATTTTGCAGGTACGAGTTCGGAGCGGCTGCAGGGTGCCGGAATACCCACTGGATTAGATGTGGAAAGGAGTAATGGCACGTGAGTATTAAAGTTCCCCAATGTCTTTAAACGCACCTTGTTTTGTCTTTCAGATGCGGGATGCAGCGCCGAAGGCCTCCGGAGCGTGCGAAGAGTTGGTAAACTTTTGTCTTTCAGATGCCGGAATGCAGTGTGAAGACCTCCGGAGCGCACGAAGAGTAGGTAAGCCTTTGCCTTTCAGATGCCGGAATGCTAACCTGTTCTTTCTTGTCTTTATAGGTGTTGCTGAAGACTGGATTCAGGATGGTAAGCCTTTGCCTTTCAGATGCCGGAATGCTAACCTGTTCTTTCTTGTCTTTATAGGTGTTGCTGAAGACTGGATTCAGGATGGTAAGCCTTTTTCCTTAGGCCCAGGACCGGATGCAGAAGACACGATGAGCGTTCTGCTGCAGAGGTTGCAGAATAACGCAAAGCAAGATTCATCCACCGGGTGTGGTTTAAATAGCCTCCTGTAGTGCTTAGGTGTCTCCTTCCACAGCCACGCCTAAGTAAGAAAAGAGTTCCTGGTAAGAAAAGAGTTCCTGCCTTCCAGAAGAGTTCCAGTGTTCTGAATCTAGGGAGTGGCTCCAGCCCCACCCAACAGGAAAAGTAGTTCCAAACAGAAGAGGATCAGAGGCTCAACTGGCAGGCAAGTAAGCAGCATGGTCTGCTGAAGGTAAGTCCACCCAAGCATTATGAGCCCGGCGCTTCCAGCGCTGGGACTGGGCATATTTATGAGCCTGGTGCCACTGGCGCCAGGACTGGGTCCAAAAGGTCCCAATTGGGACTGGTTGGCACTCGGAACCTGGGTTATGGATCTGCTTCCAAGGGAGTTGGGAAAACCCTGACCTTTTGGAAGCAGAGATCATGACAGTACCCCCCCTCAAGTCCCCTCCCAAACCGGGCTTCTCCGGGGGTTTTGGCTTGTCAGGAAATGTTCGGTGAAATCTTTTGATTAGGCGAGGAGCGTGGACATATTCAGCAGGTTCCCAGGATCTCTCTTGGGGGCCATAGCCTTTCCAGTCAATTAGGTAGAATAGTTTAGATTTGGAGATCTTGGAGTCCAGAATGCTTTTGACTTCAAACTCGAGTTCTCTATCCACTAGGATAGGTTTTGGAGATTTGGTTAGTCGGGTTTGAGGTTGCACGGGTTTTAATAGAGAGACGTGGAAGACCGGATGTATCTTCATGTGCGGGGGCAAGTCCAACTTGACCGCTACTGGGTTTACTATGGTAGTGATGGAATAGGGACCAAGGTATCTTGGGTTGAATGTGCGTGGCCCTTTTAGAGATAGATATTTGGTGGATAACCAGACTTGATCCCCTACTTGATAGTGAGGGGCTTCCTTCCGATGTTGATCTGCTCCTTTCTTGTATTGTTCTTTAGCCCTTTGAAGGTGAGAAACAGCTTCCTTAAAGGCTTGGGTGATTGTAGAATGCAGGTAGTCTACTGCTGGTGTTTCAAGATCTTGGAGGGGATCCAACTCCGAGGTTCGAGGGTGACTGCCGTACAAAAGAAAAAACGGGGTTTTCCCAGTTCCCGAATGGACAGAGTTATTGTAGGCATACTCGGCTATCCAAAGGATATCTTTCCAAGTTTTTTCAGTTTGTTGCAGCATGCAGCGTAAATACTGTTCCAGAGTTTGATTGGTCCTCTCGGTTTGTCCGTCGGTCTGAGGGTGGTGACTGGTCGATAGTCTCACATCAATTTGAGCCGACCGACAGCAACTTCGCCAAAAATGAGAAATAATTTGACTACCTCGATCCGAAATTAGAACCGAAGGAAAACCGTGCAGTCGGACGATGTTTTCGAGAAATTCTCGGGCCAGAGTTGCTGCTGTTGGCAAGCCTTTGAGCGGAATGAAATGCGCCATCTTGGAGAATAAGTCCACGATTACTAGAATCGTATTGTATCCGGAGCATGGAGGTAGATCGGTGATGAAGTCCATAGAAAGCGTATGCCAAGGGCGAGGTGGGATGTCAATAGGGCGTAAGAGGCCTGCTGGTCTTTCCTTTTGACTCTTGTTTTGGGCGCATACTCCACAGGACATTATAAAGTCTCTGATATCTTTTTTCCAAGACGGCCACCAGAAGTAGCGCTTGATCTTTTCTGAGGTCTTGGCTATACCGGGATGACCTTCCATTAAAGAGTCGTGATAACAAGAGATTACTTTTTTCTGTAAATCTGTGCTGGGTAGGTATAATCGTTCTTGGAAATACAATAAGTTGTCCTTTACTGCAAAGTCCTTTCCCTGCAGATGCCAATTCTGTATGTCTGCTGGAGTTACAAGTTGCCTGGCTTTATCCTTAACTTCCTCTATGGATTCTGTGGCGATTACACCCAGAATTCTTTATTCGGGAATGATTGGTACAGGTTTAGTGTTGACCAAGTGTTCTTCCACTCCCATCCGAGAAAGGGCATCGGCTTTACCGTTCTTTGTACCAGGTCGATAGGTAATTATGAAGTCAAACTCGGCAAAGAATAATGCCCAACGGAGTTGTCTAGAGGATTGGGCTTTTGCGGTCTTCAAATATTGCAGGTTTCGGTGATCCGTAATCACAGTAACGGTGTGTCGGGCCCCCAGCAGATAATGCCGCCAAGCCTTAAAGGCAGACTTGATAGCCAGAAGTTCCTTGTCAGTAATCGTGTAATTTATTTCAGGAGGCGAGAATTTGCGGGACCAAAATGCCACGGGATGCAACTGATTGGTTACCGGGTCCTTTTGTGATAGAACTGCCCCCATGGCAAGGCTTGAAGCATCAGTTTCCACGATGTAGGGGAGTTCGGGGCGAGGGTGTTTTAAGATTGGTGCAGAGATAAATTTAGTCTTCAAATCCTGGAAAGCTTGTTCCGCCTCGGTAGACCATTCAAAACGTTTGTTTTTCTTTAACAAGGCAGTGATGGGCTGGACTATTCGAGAGAATTCGGGGATAAACCTGCGGTAAAGGTTAGCGAAGCCTAACATGCTTTGCACACCTTTTACGGAGGATGGTGATGGCCATTTGAGAACTGCATCGACCTTCTTTGAATCCATACGCACTCCGCCAGGTGATAATATGAATCCCAAGAATTCAACTTCAGTCACGTTGAGAACACATTTTTCCAACTTAGCGAAAAGTTTGTGTTGACGCAATCTTTCGAGGACCATTTTCACGTGTTTCCGATGTTCAGATTCCGATGAAGAATAAACGAGGATGTCGTCAATGTAAACAACAACACATACATCTATGAGCTCTCTGAGGACATCGTTCATAAAATATTGAAAGGCGGCCGGGGCATTGCAAAGTCCGAAGGGCATGACCTGATATTCAAATAGCCCATACTTGGTGCGGAAGGCCGTCTTCCATTCATCGCCCTCTTTTACTCGTACCAAGTGGTAAGCTCCTCTAAGATCCAGCTTTGTATATATGCATGCTTTTCTGACTTGGTCCAGGAGTTCAGGGATCAAAGGTAACGGATATCTATTCTTAACGGTGATCTGGTTCAGGGAGCGATAATCGATACAAGTTCTAAGGTCTCCTTCCTTTTTTGGAACGAAGTACAAAGCTGAAGAAGCAGGGGACTTGGAAGGACGAATAAACCCATTTGCCAGGTATTGATCCAGGTATTGTCGAAGGTGAAGGTTCTCAGGCTCGGTGAGGGCATAAATTCTACTACAAGGAGGAGTAGATCCAGGTATCAGG
This sequence comes from Ambystoma mexicanum, assembly GCF_040938575.1. Taxonomy (NCBI): domain Eukaryota; kingdom Metazoa; phylum Chordata; class Amphibia; order Caudata; family Ambystomatidae; genus Ambystoma; species Ambystoma mexicanum. The sequence continues at coordinate 1,108,224,662 of NC_090937.1, forward strand.
TCTATCTGGCAGTCATAAGACCTATGAGGAGGTAGAGAGTTAGCCTGATCCTTCCGGAAAACATCTTGGTATTCTAGGTATTCGGGAGGTAACTGGGGAGTCTCTGAAGAAATTGCGGCCAGTGCAACACCAGGTGGAGGGTGACAAGTAGAGACACATTCTGGAAACTGGACCGTTCTTGCTCGCCAATCGATCAGAGGATTGTGTTTCTCTAACCAAGGTATTCCTAGAATAATCTGAAACTGAGGGGCCTTGATCACATCGAACACGATCTTCTCATGGTGTCCATCTTGACTTACTAGCGTCACCTCTTGAGTGGTATGCGTTACTGGCCCGGAGGCTATCACCGTACCATCCACCGTAGTAATGACGTCCTTTACAGCCTTGGGACAAAGAGTTAGATTCATCCTCAAAACCATTTCATGATCCACATAATTGCCGATGGCACCGCTGTCGACGTAAGCTTCAATTGCATGTAATCGATCCGGATTATCAGGGCTAATGAGGACCATAGGTATCACGAAATGCGAGGTCACGGAACTGGTTTTCACGCTCGGCAAGAGGACCTCTATTCTTGTCGGGCGAGGTCGTTTCCCTGCTCAGAGTTTGTAACTTTGGTAACTGCAGCTCCTACTGCCTTCTTGGCAGGTTTCACCGGACAGTCTCGAAGAAAGAGCCCTGAGTTTCCGCAATATAGGCATAATTGCAACTGTTTCCTCCTTTCCCGCTCCCTTTGTGTTAGAGGACCTTTTAGACCCCCTATTTGCATGGGTTCCCCGGAGTCTACTCCTTTGGAAGGAGTTGGCGGTTTGGAAAATACTCGAGCATCAAACTTGGAACGATCGGCCTTCCTGTTCTGCAGCCTGTGATCTATTTGAACGACCAAGTCTATATAATCCGAACAGTCTTGTGGGGGATTCACTACTTGGGCTAAAACGTCTTTGAGCTCTCCACGTAGACCTCTATAAAACAGCGTAATCCTTTTGTCCTCAGGCCATTGAGTTTCCACTATTAGTCTATTGAAAGATGCAATATAAGCCAAAAGGTCTTGATTACCCTGTCGCAACGAAAGAAGCTCATTGTCCAAGGCCTGCCCCTGTGAATGTCTTGCGAACAGTTTTTCCATACTAAGCTGAAAGGCTTGAAAATCATGGAGAACCGGATCATCTTGATTAACTAGAGGGATCGACCAGTCTGCCGCATTGCCACTAAGGTACGGAAGTACAAAAGCTACTTTTGCTTGATCAGTTGGAAAGGCTGCTGGCCGGCATAAGAAGTGCAACCGGCACTGATTGATAAATACTGCAAACCTCTTTGGGTCACCAGAAAATCGTTCGGGCGGAGCCAGAGGTACATTCCCAGGTAGGTTGATCTGCACTGGATTCATAGAGGATGTTGAAGGAAGATTTGCCCCTGATGCGGGTAACGGGGTCTGTCCGGCTTGTGACTGTAGCACTTGTCTAGCAAGATTGTCTGTTCTCTCCTTGGAAATAATTAGTTCCCTTCTTAGAGCATTCGTTTCCTGACGAGCTGCATGCACTTCTGCCCTTAGTTCCCCAAGTAACCGGGCTAGGGGGTCAGTATCCGAGGTTTCCATAGCGCCTGGGCGAGAGTTTTGCGGTAGGCTTTGCGTTCTGTAACGCTCACCTGATTCTCGCAGAGGCGCCGGTCTTGACTGGGCGACTACTGTATCTTCAAAGGTGATGTGTAGCACCCGGTTGGCTCTTTGGGCTGGACCTCTGTGCACTGTATGCCTGACGTGTAGAGTAAGATGTCTGCAGATAGAAAATATGGGGTTAATGAACTGGGGTTATTGGGGTGTCCCTATCTCTTTCCTCTTCTCCTCTCCTGTAGACCCCCAAAGGTTAACGCTCTCACCTTAGGTAAGTGAATGCCGAGCTCTCCATCTGCCTCGGGGCAGGGTGCTGTAACCAGTTTCTTCACTGGATAGGTAGCGCAGGCCTCTTGACTTCAGAGGACTGCTGTCCGTCGTTTACTGCACGAACGGTAAGTTTCGAGTCATTCAAATGTCTTTAAAGTCTTTAGTAATGATGTCTCTTGTTTTGCAGGGTTCCGGCGATGGCGGATGACGGGCTGAAGTGAGTTGAAGATGGAGCCCGTGTGATGAATAGAAGCGCCTGGAAGCACGTAAGTAAGCGCTTGTTGCCTGCTTCACTATGCGCTCTAACTGTCTTTTTATTTTGCAGGTACGAGTTCGGAGCGGCTGCAGGGTGCCGGAATACCCACTGGATTAGATGTGGAAAGGAGTAATGGCACGTGAGTATTAAAGTTCCCCAATGTCTTTAAACGCACCTTGTTTTGTCTTTCAGATGCGGGATGCAGCGCCGAAGGCCTCCGGAGCGTGCAAAGAGTTGGTAAACTTTTGTCTTTCAGATGCCGGAATGCAGTGTGAAGACCTCCGGAGCGCACGAAGAGTAGGTAAGCCTTTGCCTTTCAGATGCCGGAATGCTAACCTGTTCTTTCTTGTCTTTATAGGTGTTGCTGAAGACTGGATTCAGGATGGTAAGCCTTTGCCTTTCAGATGCCGGAATGCTAACCTGTTCTTTCTTGTCTTTATAGGTGTTGCTGAAGACTGGATTCAGGATGGTAAGCCTTTTTCCTTAGGCCCAGGACCGGATGCAGAAGACACGATGAGCGTTCTGCTGCAGAGGTTGCAGAATAACGCAAAGCAAGATTCATCCACCGGGTGTGGTTTAAATAGCCTCCTGTAGTGCTTAGGTGTCTCCTTCCACAGCCACGCCTAAGTAAGAAAAGAGTTCCTGCCTTCCAGAAGAGTTCCAGTGTTCTGAATCTAGGGAGTGGCTCCAGCCCCACCCAACAGGAAAAGTAGTTCCAAACAGAAGAGGATCAGAGGCTCAACTGGCAGGCAAGTAAGCAGCATGGTCTGCTGAAGGTAAGTCCACCCAAGCATTATGAGCCCGGCGCTTCCAGCGCTGGGACTGGGCATATTTATGAGCCTGGTGCCACTGGCGCCAGGACTGGGTCCAAAAGGTCCCAATTGGGACTGGTTGGCACTCGGAACCTGGGTTATGGATCTGCTTCCAAGGGAGTTGGGAAAACCCTGACCTTTTGGAAGCAGAGATCATGACACTTACCACCAAGCAGGCAAATTCATCCGGTGTTCCATGTGTCACTTGTACAACCTGTACAACCAGGAACCTGAGTCTTAACACCACCAAAACCTGTGCTAGTTGATGGAGAGCCTGAATTTGAAGTTAAGAACATCCTGGATTCGAAACGTACCAGATCTAAGCTATACTATTTAGTGGACTGGAAAGGGTACGGGCCTCAAGACAGAACTTGGGAACCAAGTGAACATATTCACGCACCACGTCTGATTAAGAGGTTTCATCTGGATAACCCCACCAAACCCGGACCGGACAGGAAGGATACCATGAGAGGGACCTTGGGGGGGAGTGCTGTCATGACCACTGTGAGGGGGCACAAGTTGTGCCACAAGCAGGCTCCCACCAGAACCCTGAGGGCCTTCAAACCACTGCAAAAGGGCTCCTGCAGCCAGTCCTGGCGCCTTTGGCACCAGGCTCATATGCAGGAAGGAAGGGCTGTTCAAACTAGGTCCCATTTATGTACATGGGCCTTTAAATCCAACATGGAAGCACCCACACAGTCTAGTTCTAAGAACCAAGCCATGCGGTCTAGTGTTTTGGGTGTGGCAGGCCTGGAACTACTTTCCCTGGTACTACTTTACCTGGGCTATATAAACCACACCCTGACTGAAGAACACGCTTCGTGTTATTCTGCAACCAGCAGCGTGACGCTCAACGTCAAGCTCCTGGTCTTCAGCATCTTCCTGTAATCCTGCAAGAACAAGAACAAGATTATTCTGTTTTACCTGAGAAAATACCATCCAGCACTCAGCATCTCAACTGGGCTGCAATCTGTGGAAACGGAGAGAGGAAGAAACATCACTCACCTGTGAGTACAGGAGACTGCGGGACGTGTTCCTGTGATCCTCTTCGCGCCTGCTGGATGGTAACTCTGGAGCCCCTTTGCAGTTGGGCCCTGGTGGCGTGAGCGGGAGACTGGGGGATTCGTTCCCTTGATCCTGCGTCCACCCCGGCTGTTCCCTTCCATTCTTTCACGAGCACTGACTCAGGAGTGTTGTTGGGGAGGGGAACACACGAAATAAGAATTAAAAGCTGTGTATTGGGGCGGGGAAAGCACAAAGAGAATTAGAAGCTGTGACTTTAAATCCACAACCTTGCAAGTCTGCTCCTTTCTAATACCAAACAATACGGCTCAGGCCGTCGACAGGTAAGTATTGCTGTATCCATCTGATATAATCTCTCTAGCAACTAGTGAACTATCTGAGCATCTTCAAATCTCCAGACAACAGCGAATAGTTCATCATGGCCACAGCAACCGGTCCTGCGACAAGATCCAAAAACAAGGCTTGCCATCGATGGATTCCCTTCCCCTCAGAAGTAGCCGTCTTTCTGAGTCAGTACAAGCAGAAAGTTTGCTTGGAAAGACTCCTGCAGGAGCCTGGAATCAGACTACCCTGTTACCCAAGGGTGAGTCCAGCGGAACCAATACCTTGAATTTGACCATCAACACGGAGGGTGTAAAAATGGAAACTAAGCCTGTGGCAGATTCTACACCACATTTGACAGACATTCCCACTATTAACCCCTCCCCCAAAAATCAAGAAAACAACCAACTGATTGAATTCTGCAGTGATGCAGAATTACAATAAAACAATTTGGCACTGTTACAAGTGCCTCCATATTACCGACAGAAAATTCAGGGGGAGCCTTTGCACCCCCTCTTATCACAAAAAGGAAAAGCAATTGTGGCAAAAAAAACTCTGGGAACAGAGGTACATATCAGCAAAAACGACAGATGCCGCTAGACACAGGAGCTCAGATCCAACTAAAACATGGCAAGCGCGTCTATCGTTAGATATTACAGAAATTGAGGATCTGCTCTCCAACCAGGAAAAAAGAAACGCCATATTCCAGTTCCAGACCAAAATTAAGGGAGAGTCGAGCTGGTCAGCTTCAACACTACGAACATCTGGTCCCTCCACGCGGGAACTCAGAGGCCCACCGCCAATGATATGAAATCATAGTGGGATACCCAATGATACCACATCAACATCTGGGCAACTTCCGAGTAATATTCGCTTCTGTCAGTGTCATCAGAATGGAATCCCACCAAAAACAATAGAAGCTATACCAACTACAATGTTAGACCTTCAAAATATATTGTTTGTATTCATCTCATGTATGCTTGCAGTAACCTCACAAGCAATGATTCTGTTCATGAAATTATTAGAAAATAACGGGAAAGCACAAAAGGACCAAGCAACACTCTTGGCCCTAATTCATTGTAATCAATTTTTTTGGAGGCCTTCATTAACACCATACATAATCGACTCAATCAAGAGGCGGAAACCAGCGCACAATGGCAAGCAAGGCTCTTTGAAATTGCAAGATCAGACCGTGAAGAAAAAGTAACATTGACAGCAGGCATGATGGAAATGATTGTGAAGGGACATCAGAAGTCCACCGCAAAATCCAAAAATAATAATGGAAACGAAAATGTAACCTCACAACCACCTACACTTCCATCAGGAGATAATATGAGAAGTAGAGCGGAGAATACAACTACTGTGCCAAGTAATCAGGGAGGACTCAACAATCGAGAGGAGGAAAACCTGTCTCCACGATCTGATAAACAACCAGAAAACTTTTCTATATTTGATAGCACAAAAACAATTTGAAATTTCACAACACACACAGAAAAAAATTAAAACAACTTGAAAGAGGAAACCGAATAGTTCGAGAGCATTTCTACGCAATCTAACAACCCCAAAAACGAGTAAACAAGTGCAACAAGAGAAGATCCAACCTGTGCACCCCAATTCAAAGCCTGATCACCAGTGTACGCATAATGTGGACACAATAGAAATAGAGAATTCTACAAATGATATTGAGATACAAACCGATATTGAAGACATTCCGCTCCAGGATCATCTCACACAAGCGGCACTCTTAAATCTATCAACCTATTTTAAAGAAGATCAGGACTCAATTCACATTCCACAAAGTGAAATCCCAGTGATCAGGCGCTAACAATTGTGGATTGCTACGAAGAAGGGCACATTGTAGAAACGAGCCACATGGATCTAACATGTGAAGCTATCTCTGACATAGAGTTGGATATAGCTGTACAAGGAAACTCACTAAGCATGGAGATTATATCCTCAGTGAAGGATCTTCGTTCCAATATTCAGATAGAACCTATACAACCACCATATCAAATCGAGAGAACAGTTCATACCCAGACTCCATAAATCAATTATTGCCTCCTGTGTTCATCAATCCTCGGGAACAACTTCAAAACAAAAAAACTAACAATTGAAAAACTTAATAATGACAAACGAGGTGATTTTAAATTGAACTAATACTCTATGATCCACGCAATTCCTGCCCTTCGATGGGTAAATACAGGACACATCAAAATAGTGGAGTTCATTGACGAAAGGAAACTAGACGTGATACATGTCCAGTTTCACAATATAGAGACCTTAGAAAAGATTGCAACCGAAGCATCCCATTTACTAGACTTGGGGTTCAAATGCTCCTCCATAACAACAAACAACAGAAAACCAAGGTGCGACAAAAATCAACAGGACAGTAAAACTGTCAAGCTGGAGAAACGTGACCTCGACTACTACTCAGATCGAAGGTCTCCAAAATCCACAGTGACCAAATCCACAGAAAGAGTGATCAGTCAATATACACAAAACAACTTCACTAACACTCCATTCTGACGAGACTTAGAAACCTCAAGTTCAACGACAACGTCAACCGGTCACTGCGACACATAACCATCAACGAAAAAGACAAACATAAACCTGAGCCTCTGTTCTTGGAACACCACAGGATTCTCCCATCTCTTTCAAATTCATACAGATAACCCCAGGAAATTTTATTTTGTATGTCTGCAAGAAACCTGACTTGCATCATTGCCCGCATGCAACGGTTATACCATAGTAATGAACCCTGCAATACAACGCCAGAAAGGACAACCCTCAGCAGGGCTGCTTACATTGATGAAAATTGAGGCGAGCATATGTGTCCGGGAATCCGTTAACATTTCTCCTTGGATCCAACTGACAATATTGGAAATTACAACCATAAAGGTGGCAGATGTCACCCCAGTCTCAGACAGCTCAGAGAAATTGGCAATATTTAATTTGTATTGGAACCCGGTGGCAATTCAAACTGACAAATTTATTGACTCCCTCTTCTCTGCCATAGATAAATTAAACATTGAAACAGAAAAGATTGAAATAATTATATGTGGAGACTTAAATATTCATCGATTTGATAGCCAAGGCGCGCTTCTAGATAAACAAAACTTGCAAGAAGGGCAAAAATGTGGACGGATGAAACAGCAATTAGACACCTTAACCGTACCAATGTCACTAGATCTAACCAAATATCTACAACATGGACAGATGGAAAGCAGGTAGTGACACTAGATTACATCTATATGTCCCCAACTCTCACCTCCAAGGTAACATCATTAGATAATACGAGTTCGGAAAATAGTGACCACCGTATTGTCAGCATCAAATGGAACAACATCCACACCACAGCTGATACTCTTCACTTACCACAGATGGAAACAAATTCTTCAGTCACTAGATTACGCATTAATAATTATCAAATGAAACAGCTAACTAGCATCTATATTAATACCAACAGGACTGGCATGAATGAAGTCAATTATGAATGGATTCTCAGACCCTTCCTACAAAATACACACAAACAACTCATCATGAAGAAAATGCACACTCATGCCTATAACGAACAGCTTGTTAAAAAGAAAAAAGAACTCAGGAAAAAGATCATTGAAATAAAAAGACAGAATAATGTGAATGCGACGATGGATATTTGAAAAGCGAAGCAAACATACAGAAACTGGACAAAAAATGCCAAAGCCTTTCTTCTACAACACGATGCAGAATCGATCTTAGCCCTATTGAAATCCAACAACACTCGAGGACTATGGAACCTATTAAAACCGCAAATTGAAAATCAACACAAACAAATTTAAGGGATCCCCGAATCCGATTGGAGAACTCATTACAAGACCATCTGTAATCAAACCACGAGAGAACAACCTCTAAATGAAGAGTTTACAGATTTGGCCCCGTGGAATAACTCTTGGAGGTATGACTCCATCCTAACTATCATAAGGAAACTCAATACATCGAGAGCTCCTGGACCAGATGGCCTGAGTAATGCACTCATTAAAAAACATCCAGAGGATTGGGCCAAATTATGTTTCCAGCTGTTTACTTCCATTACAAAAACTCAAACAAATTCCTATAACATGGACTAAAGCCACCTTGATTCCAATTAGAAGGCTGGCAATAGGCAAATTCCAGCGAACCAAGAAATAAAGTGGTGTCCTGACAGGTTCAATAGACATTCATTGTCAGACTACTATTCATTTAATCATAAATTAAATGAATAGTAGTCTCTTCAATATCAAAGGCATAACTCAGAGAGTCTGTGTATTACTCAACTGATCAAAAGTCCTGACTTGAACTTCCTACGAAATGGAAATGCTCCTAGATATGTATTTGTTATTAACATATCCACCTATGTCCTCATTATGGTCCTTTAGAATCTAAGGATCCACAGATTCTCAATTCTGTTAGGAAATGTACAAAAAATAGCTTTTTTATTACTAACACACAGGGTCTGTGAATTACAAAACGCAGTTAAATACTGCTTATAGTACAGATAAAAAAAAATTTCAAAGACAAACACAATATATACAAATTAAACAAAAAAGTAACAGTATTAATATACACAATTTTCATGCAGAATCAAAATGCAGTTATTCAAGAGAAAACAATCAATTGTATCAAAAAGTATTAAACAAATAAACACAGTATGTATAGTATAGACAAGTCACCCCCTCTTGGAGGTTGAAGCCTTATATAGCTAGACTTAAGTTCTCAGTTCAACTGTGGGCATTGTGTCAATTATTTTCCAATGGCAGGAATTAAGCCTGGATAACTAAACTCGAGGTCTACGTGTCACACCAGGATAAATCTTGATAGGTGTCGCACTCGTACATGACTAAATCAATATGTACAAGTGATTACGTTTCAGCGGAGTAAGGAGAATTCCAGCGAACTACAGACCCATCGCATTATTAGACCCGCTTGGGAAAATGTTCGCATCACTTCTGCTCAATAAGCTTAATACATGGATCAAAGAAAACATGAAATTTGATATAAGACAGACAGGATTCACAAAGTACACCGGTACTCATGTGAACCTCATGATCCTGAACTTATTGAAACACGAAGCGCTGATCAACAAATACAATATCTACACAGCATTCATAGACCTTCATATGGCCTTTGATTAGAGCCACATTCTGGGAAACAAATTGAAAAAAGGAATGGTCCCATGACGATACTGGAGCCAATTAAACAACTATATAGTAACACAACATTGAGAATTAGATTATCTCAACAGGGACAACTATCTCGACCCATAAAAGCGGACACTGACCTCAAACAGGGATGTCCCTTGGGAGCAACACTTTTTAAGCTCTACATTTCAGATATACCAGACCCCCCCCCAGGTTTCAGGCAGCAAACCCGCTAAAATTAAACAATTCAAAGATCTTCCATCTCAAGTATGCAGATGACATCATCATCCTGGACAAAACCCAGTTGGGGTTACAACGAAGCCTCAGAGATTTGGAAACTTACATGCTATAAAGCGATCTGAAGATAAACACCACCAAAATGAAAATAATGGCTTTGACGATGGTCAACAACCTAAAAAACAAATCCTTTCAATTCCACATGAATGGGCAGAAACTGATGCAAGAGACATCTATCAAATATTTGGGGATCATAGTGAATCAGTCCAAAGTAGAAGCAGAATGGCAAACTCACCTAAGAGCAAAAATATCCTCATTAGCCAGACAAGGGCTAATTTTACATTGAAAGTACAGTCATTTTTTGTTGAAACCGATAATTATCTTCTATCGACAAAAAGTGTCAGCCATCCTAAGCTACGGGATTGAATCGTTAATAAATATAGACCAGAATATATGGGATCTCCTGGAAGGCCTATTCTGACAGAAAATCTTGGCACTCCCGAACTCGTTCCACGCTCCAATCTTTACGATCTATAGTTGATTGGAAAAAAATGTAGCTATATAGGAAAATGACCAACGATGATGACATACCGGCCTATAAGATCTTTCAAGAAACAAAGAACGCAGTGGCCAACACGGCATTGACTATATGGAAAAATACAGTTAAGGGCTATATGTTAGCAAATAACATAACGCAAGAGATGTTAGTAAACCGCCCTCAATGTGCAAAAAAAAGAACACAACTAAGCAATTGGATTTTTAATATAGCAGAGAAATCTCAGTACCAGATGAATTTGAACTGTGAGTTAGACATCCGTGCCCTTAACGAATTGCCAACATACTTGAAACAATTCCCGGACCGGTCTATTAGAGATCACTTTATTAGATTACGCTTGAATCAACTACCAACACGTGAACTCATGGCAAAAAATAGATCGCGAAGGCGGACGCCTTCTGTTGATTTTGTGAAGATAAACAATCCCTTGAGACTCTTTTCCACGTCTTGATGATCTGCCCTGCGCTAGCAGACAAAAGAGTTCTGTTCAGAGGAATGATCTCTACGAAAGGTTCTGAGTTGTCTTCTAATGATAGATGGAATCTCATACTATCAGACATAATAGAAGCCTAGCAACAGTTATTATCCATTTCTGGAATCACATAATTCCCATGAGTAACTTGAGGGAATTAGGTTCTGTAGTTACGATGGAATCAAATCAGATAAAAAGCAAAACTATGTAATGGTTTGTGGGATAATCTTGTGTTAGAAATTACTTGCCTTTTATATGAATTATTTATAATTATGATTTTGAATACGTATGATAACAAATGTATAAATAAAAGTTTTGCTAAAAACTATATCATTTTAATTAAAAAAAACTAAAATAAAAACAAAGAGGTGATGGCTGGAAGGTTTAGAGTGAATGTTAACCACTGGCATTGCTATGGGCAACCCTCCAGACCGTCGTTCTTCGCCTGCCAAGCCATTATAGAAGGAGAAAGACCATATGCAAATCAGGCTAGGTCCCACCCCAAAAGGGGCAGTCCAGCCCGAACTGCTAGGCCACATCCCTTCTGCACGAGACCACAAGCATCCTCAAACATGTTTTGTCCTTGTTGGGCCTTATCAGTGAGGAGTAGCTTGGGTCTCTAGGCCCAGCAGTCACAGGACCCATGTCTAGGCATACCCGTCCCACTCGGTGTGACAAAGCAAAAACAAAGAGGTGATGGCTGGAAGGTTTAGAGTGAATGTTAACAACTGGCATTGCTCTGGGCAACCCTCCAGACCATTGTTCTTCGCCTGCCAAGCCATTACAGAAGGGGAAAGACCCTATGCAAATCAGGCTTGCCAAAAGGGGCAGTCCAGCCAGAACTGCTAGGTCACATCCCTTCTGCACGAGACCACAAGCATCCCCAAACATGTTTTGGCCTTGTTGGGCCGCATCAGTGAGGAGTAGCTTGGGTCTCTAGGCCCAGCAGGCACGGGCCCCACGTCTGGAAATACCTGTCCCACTCGGGCTGACAAAGCAAAAACAAAGCAGTGATCACTGGAAGGGTTATATTGAATGTTAACCACTGGCATTGCTCTGGGCCTCATCATTGAGGAGTAGCTTGGGTCTCTAAGCCCAGCAGGTATGGGACCCACGTCTGGGCATTCGGGGTGACAAAGCAAAACCAAAGAGCTGATGGCTGAAAGGTTTAAAGTGAATGTTAACCACTGGCATTGCTCTGGGCAATCCTCCAGACCATTGTTCTTCGCATGCCAAGCCATTACAGAAGTACATGCAAACCCTACAGAAACCTTCTCCGTCCCTGACAGGGCAATATCTGGAACCAGTGAGCTGTCAATGGAGCACTTTTGTGACCCAGTATCTATCTAAAATGAGTCTGCCCTAGGTAACATCTGTTCCTGGGTAACCCCTATCTTCTTATTCTTTTGAACTGACTGGTGTACTGACTTTGGGACCACATCCAAGTTGTCCAACATGCTCCTCAATCTCCCCTGTACTGCTCTTAGTTCACTAAGGTACGGGGTCATTATTATTTCATTCTCTAACCCATGTTTTTTTTTTCTTATCATGACAATCTGCACAACATGTGTCAATTTTTCTAACATCACGCATCTTTAAAAACTATTCTAGCTTGGTAAAATGTCTGCACATATTTTTTCAAACAAACAGCTTGGAGCAAGCTCACCTAATTTCAAAGAGAGGCAACGCTATCTCCCATCAAATGGAAACTCGATTTCCATGCCTGGTGATCTTCATTCAAAAGATGCAAAACAGCATCATGGTTGCAACAGTTCAAAACTCTCGCCGGAGATGATCACGGATCAGGAATAGCAACTTTCATGATTCCTGCTCCTCATGTACCCAGCCCTCCAAGATGTTAGGCTGGAGCCAGGCCACGATCACCTACATGGCCCTCAAGGGCCTCTCCATCCCTCCAAAGACCCACTTGGAGTCAGACTTGGTGCTTGTGGCACCAGACTCCCTCACTCCGATAGGATAACATTGGGGATTGGACTTGTAATGCTTTGATGGGGACACGATGGATGCCCCCACATATTTCGGTTCCCAGAACTGCATGTTCAGTCTAGTCTTTTGGGTGTGGTTCAGCCCAGAGACACCTGGGATACCCAGAGACTATTTAAGCCACACCCAGGCTGAGAAACATGCTTTGTGTTTTCTGCACCTGCAGCGTGACACTCACCGTGTTCGGATCGGTCTCCAGTAGGCCTGCATCTTTCTTCTGCGCTCAGCTCCTGCAAGAACAAGAACACCGTTAGGAACAGCCTTACCTTGCGGTGCTTCTGCCCATCATTCATCGCTTCTTCTGTTCTGCGGGCATCTTCGGCGGTGTCATTCCCATCCCGGCACGCCGCTTCCTAAGGAAAAGGGAAAAGAACAGAAAAAAGGCATTAGTAAGCATTCGCTTATTTTTAAAGACTGTACAAGCTTCAAACGCATACCTGAATCCCAGCCGCTCTGGGGAACTCTGTCTCCGGAACTTCTCATCCATTTGCAAGAGGGAAAAGACACTCCAGGTTAGCGTGGAAACATCTAGAGGCGCCGCATACCGCGCTTACTCACCGCATTTCTTCTTCATAAGCGGCATCCACGCTGAAATCGTTGCGGCACCTAAAAGACACAGAAAAAGAACTCGGTTCAATACAAATACGAAAGAGTCGCATCGTGCATCGTGCTCTCACTCACCTTCAGCGCTACTCATCTCAGCAGCACGTCACCATCCCCAGACGCCGGCCATCATCTAAGGAAGGAAAGGAACAAAGTTAGAGAACTGTTCAAAAGACTCCTTATACTTACCTGTCGGACTCTTGCCAGTGAAGTAACTAGGCAGCAACGAGCCCGCATCAATCAACGCGCCCCTGCGCTGAAAGCAGGATGGAGAGCACACTTTCCAAGAAAACAAGGTGAGCTGTGGATCAAAGGGAAGGGTTGGACCCCGGGGAAGAAGGGGTTCAAGCACACAGAGACCATAGGGAGTTAAACTCTACCAATCCTGTGTTTCAGGCCCAGTCTCCAGTCGAGTAGACTCCCGGGAAGGGTTAGAGGTCGTAAGAGGTCAGAACAGGCTGAGTGACGTCCCTGTGGATACCACGTGAGCGTTACACAACTGCAAGGAACTTCGTTCTACTTGGCAAGGATCGCTGATACTCTGGTTCAAACACCGTCCTCGATCCTCCTTGGAAGGGTCGCTATTTGGGCGCCATTTGTAAGTCACAAAATATATACTATGGAAGCAAAATAAGATCACAAGGGGCACGGAGATAGATATTAAATGGAAAACATTGTATTGTGCATGGCAGGGGAAGTCAGCTGCTTACTAACAAGCCAAGGCCCATAGCACTAACAATCTAGCACTCGCACTCGAACTCACAATACCATACACACTAGCATACTCGCTCGCACTAACACTGAACAGAAAAATCCACTGTTTATACATAGTGGCAGTGACGTACATTACATGCGTAGAAGCATTTCATGGAAACAGCATGTACTGTGCTGGAACAAATTCTAAGAAAGCAAGGCATATTGCGAGCATTCCTGTTCGTACAAGACACCCAAACTCTGCAGAAACTAAAACTTTGTCATGCTATCTCTTCCTCCCGCAGTTAAGGCTGTATTCTCTGCGCTGAGAAAAGCTGACAGTCTACCAACAGACAGGTTCTTCTAATAACATCTCTACATTGTTCAGCACCGTTCAGCATTTATCATGAATATGTTTCCCTTGTGTACTCGGCAAAGCCTGATTCATAATGGACAAAAACAGACCACATTTAGCGCTAAGTAAACTAGAATTTGTGTTTTACAAAATAACAAGTATACATTATATCTTTCTGCATGGCTCTCAGCAAATGGTGATCCATGATAGCTCAGAACAAACCATATTGCTAAACAGATTTTACATTAATGAATGAATGGATTTGCTTATGTTAACCATTAAAAAATGCAGTTTAACAGGTGTTTGACTATAGTTCATACACAAAACCCCTTTTGCGGGCTTTAAAGAAAGCACATGTAAACAAGGAGAAAGTAGAATGGACTGAGGAAGGAGAGGAAGGATTTGAAGAGTTGATAAAGGCAATTTGTACAGCTCCAGCTTTAGGAATTCCCAATTATGCTGACAAATTCTTCTTATTTTCACACACTGATGGGACAATTATGACAGCAGTGCTAACACAATTCACTTCATTAGGTTTCAAACCCCAGGCATATTACAGTGGGATGCTAGATCCAGTCATGAAAGGACATTTTCCATGCAAACAGTCGTTGGCAGCAGCCGCATTCGCAATTGAGATGTCTGCAAGCATTGTAATGGTTTGGTCCATGACACTTTTTGTAGAGCATGCTTTGTTTTCCATTTTGGAGAAACCTAAGGGTACATTGACATCTCAGAGGGCTTCCGTGCACAAAGTTGTATCTAATCCAGCGATCAAAGTTGTTAGATGTAAAATAGTGAACCCTGCCACATTTGTAGCTGACCCAGTGGCAGAGAGTGAGCATGCGTATGATTGCGCGAGCTACGAGGAGTTTTATGACAGTATACCATGCTTTAAGGAAAACACACTTTCAGGAGGGGAGATTCTTTTTATTGATGGTTCTAAAATTGATCAGACAAGTGGGAAAAGGCATACTGGCCCAGCTGTAGTGAGGCATAGAGCAAACAGCAAGTTCGAGGTTGTGGCAAGTGCAAGACTACTGTCTCATTTTTCAGCACAAGCGGCAGAATCGGTAGCGCTTATTGCAGCACTTGAAAAACATGAAGGACAGGAAGTGAGAATATACAGTGACTCTGCCTATGTGACGTTGACTGGGCACACAGGTGTAGCACTTTGGAAAAAGGAGGAGCTACCTCAGAGCGGATGGCACTCCAGTGCAGCACGCATCATTATTGGATAGGCTTAAGGCACTACAATGCGGCAGCATCTAATAACTTGGTCGAACTCTTTAAAATCTGCAAGGAGCTGGCCAACCCTGATGCAGTCTCTACCCCTCCTCTTTCCTCCCAAGCTCTTTGCAATGCCCTTGCCTCTCACTTTATCTCTAAAACCCAGGACATCTTGTCCAGCCTCCCCCTTCTCTCCCCTCTCCGTCTCTGCATGCTGACCCACCTTCAGCTACCTCCCACCCTCTTTCTCATCCTTTCCTCTTTTTTTCCCCGATGAGGTCGCTAGACAAGTCTAATCCATGAAAGCCTCATCAAAACAGGCTCATCCCTGTTCTTCTAAAACTATCAAGGACCACATCGACACCCTCGCTCCAGCCCTTGCAGATTTTTGCAACCTCTTCTTTGCCTCTGGATCCTTCCCCTCCCCTCTGAAGCACTCCCTTGTGCATCCTCTCCTCAAGAAACCTAAATCCGATCCATCCTATCTGGCTAGCTATCGTCCAATTTCCATTAGTCCCTTTTTGGGTAAACTCCTGGAAAAGCTGGCCATCTCTCAGCTTAACCCTCATTCCGATTCTGTTGGCTCTCACCATGACCATCAATCCGGCTTTAGAGCCACCAAAAGCATGGAAACTGCTCTCCTGAGCATCCGTAAAGACCTGCTCTCCAACCTTGACTCTAAAGTTCCCTCTGTCTTCATCCTACTTGATCTCTCTTCGGGCTTCGACAGGGTCAACCAAACCACCCTGCTCAACCCTC
Organism: Ambystoma mexicanum; assembly: GCF_040938575.1. Classification (NCBI taxonomy): domain Eukaryota; kingdom Metazoa; phylum Chordata; class Amphibia; order Caudata; family Ambystomatidae; genus Ambystoma; species Ambystoma mexicanum. The sequence goes on from NC_090937.1 coordinate 1,108,241,018, forward strand.
TCCATGACAACCTAGGTATCACTGTTCAGGCTCTGGCCTGAGTGACCTCTTTAATCTCTGATCGACCCTCCCAGGTCCAAGTTGGTTTCTTCCTATCATCCATCTCCCTCTCTACCTGTGGTGTTCCCCATGGGTCTAACCATTCTCCCTGGCTTTTCAACCAATACTTGGCTACTCTACCCCACTGCATTGCCATTTTCTGCTAACATTTGCAGTGTTATGCTGACGACACTTAACTCATTTTCAGGCTTCCCTTGGCCACCTCCTGTCCTTCTCTGATTGCCTAACTGCCATTCAAGATTGGTGTGCCGCTAATGGTATTTGTCTAAATGCCAACAAGATTGAGATCCTCCTCATTGGTACACATTCTCCATCCTGTCCCCTCACTCTCTGACCAGCCTCCCTTGGTCCTCCTCCTACCCCTACCCCTACCTGTGAGGCTAAGAACCTCGGGGTCATCTTTGACTCCACACTTTTCTTCTCCGCCCACATCTCTGATGTCTCTAAAAAATAAAACTTCCTACTGCACCTCCTCAGAGGCACTCTGCCTTTCCTCTCCTTCCCCCCAGAAGGTCACTGTCTCCCAAGCTCTGGTTCTCTATGGGTTGTACTAATGTAACAGCCTATTTCTAAATCTACCTGCCTCCACACTCTGCTCTTTACAACTATTCCAGAAAAGGACTGCAAGACTTGTCCTTGGCCTCAAGCCCTGGGATCGTATCTCTCCAGCTCTGAAATCCCTTCATTGGCTCCCAGTGGATGCAAGGATTACATTTAAAACCCTCTGAATTGTGCACAAGGCTTTCTGGGGCCTGGGTCCAAAATACCTTCAACTATCCCTCTGTAAATACCTCCCTCCCCTGTCGAGCTCTTTACTCCTCTACTTCTAACTCCCTCAGGGTCAGTCATTTTTCAAAGAAACGCGCTGGGGGTAGATCTCTGTCTTCGGCTGGGTCCTCCCTTTGGAACAGCCTCCCTCCCACTCTGAAACTTGAGGAGCACCATCTCCGGTTCTGGAAGCACCTCAAGACCTTTCTCTTTGCTTCTGCCTTTGCTACCCTTCTCCCCTGCTGATCTGTTTTCTCTCTCTGCATAGTGCACCTGGCCACGCTCTGTCCTCCGGGCCCAGGTACCTGCTCACCCTGCCACCCTCCTGCACTGCCTCCGGGCCACCCCCTGCACTGGGGTCTGTATCTGTACCCCTGCAGTCCCCCACCCACTTTTCTTATGCACTTATCAGATTTACCCTGTCAGCTAAACTCAGCACATGCCACTTGCTGGCTGCACTACCACCATTTATCGCCTTTATTTATTTATCTATTTTATTTTATTTATTATTATTTATCTGCTTTTCCTCTGTCCCGCACTTTCCACTTCTCCCCCTTCCTGGCATGTTTCCCCTCTTCCCTTTTCCCATGCACTTGCACGTTCTTCATGTCACTGGGCCTAGTAAGATCATTGTTTTTGTTCTCCCCTTTTCCCATTACTTGCCTTGTTGCACTCTGAAACACTTGTGTATGAGTGAAATATAAATAAAATACCAATTCAATTCAATTCAAATCCCTGCAGACAGCAATAGTTAAATGCTCAGCACATACTAAGCAGACTGATTTTATTTCTTGCAGGAACGAAGCCGCAGACATAGAAACCCAAAGGGTTGCGTAATCACTAGACTTTTCAGGTTTTGATGCTCCAGAGGTTAAGGAACAAATGGTTAAGATTATGGTGGTAAATGAAGGGTTCAACCATCAATCAAGAGCTCAGTTATTGGAGATTCAGGGTAGTGCACCACAGGAAGACCAAGAGCTATGGAAACAAAGGAGGTACTCTTTAACCCCCACAGAAGTATTATGGTGACAAGATAATACCGGAAAGCCGGTGATGCCAATAGTATTATTGAGGGTAGCACTTGAACAGCTGCACTACCTAGCGCATGTAACTAGGGAGAGTCTCGCTGCAGCTGTTGAAGACGACTGGTTCGTACTGAACCTGTTAGAACACGTTGCATTTTATGTAGTAAATTGCATCATATGTCAAAGGTTTACCGCTGGGCATACACTGCAAACAATTAGAGAAGTGATTCCTTGACCGAATGGTCCTTTTCAGTGTTTACATATTGGTTATGTTGATATGCTGTAAGTATGTAGTGTATATAGGTATCTGATAGTGGTCGTGGGTCCCTTCTCCAGGTGGATCGAAGCAGGTCCTTGTACACACCCTGATGCCACTTGCGCAGTGAAGGTTTTAGTACATCAAGTCTTTCCAAGATGGGGAGTCTGTGAAGTGCTACGATCCGATAATGGGCCACATTTTGTTAATGAAGTATTTGAACAGATAGGATTGTTATTGAATATTAAACATATATTTTCTTCTGCTTATCACCCACAAGCGAATGGGATATGTGAGAGACTCAACGGCCTCTTAAAGGAGAGAGTCGCTACCAAATGTAACTGTTTCGGTGGTGAGAATAAGAGTAAACACTGAAACACTAAGCACGTTGTATCTTTTTTTAACACATAACTTTTATTCACTTATATTCTTTCTTTTCTTTTATAGGGAAAAGGATACATGTTGCAGGATGGTCTACAGGGTCAGCGCAAAGAGACTCCTTCAACAGTAGGTATTCTGGTAAGTTTCTAAATTCTTAACTAAACTCTCTTTTCGTAGTTTCTCCTTTGTTTAAAGTCTATGGGCCTCATTACACGTAGGGGTAGGGGGTAGCCATGGTGCTATTAGCGCCATGGCTACCCCCTTACCGCATTCCGGGTCCGTGTTCCCGGAATAGGGACTTACCAGGTCATTCCGACCTTGGAGGACCCGGTAAGTCCCCATTCCGGGAACCATTCCCCATTCCCATTTGAGCCCCCATAGGGCTCAATGGGGCTGGAGCTAATAATGGGCCCGCTATTAGCAGGCCCGTTATTAGCCCTGAAGTCCCTTAACGGGTCCCTTCCATAATGCCTGGTAAAACCAGGCGTTGAGGAAGGGACCCGCTAAGGGACCTTGGAATAGCGTGGTAAGGGATTACCGGCACTGGTGCCCTTACCGGTGCCCTTACCGGTGCTGGTAATCCCTTACCATCTACCGCGTATTGAGGCCCAATAAGTCTTAATATTGTGTACTTCTCATTTTCTTGTTGTTATTTAATATACTGCTTATCTTGCTTCTACTTCTATCACCTCTATTTCTCAGGTTTCACTCTAGAAAAAAGTCAGTTGAGACCTCTTCACTTCACTGTATAAGCTACTGTGACACCAAGTGCGTTTACATAGGAATTTGTTCATAAAAATTGGCGCATTTATATTTAGAGGCAGAGGACCTTGTTAGATCTTCAGAACGTTCACAACAGTTTCATGTAGCGTACCTTAAACTGTTCGTAGTGGCCGTTGAAGGTTAAATGGGAGGTACCTTATTACAGTTCGATCTCCTCTTATCAAAATCCCTCTGGGTACATTGATATAGAGCGTTCCTTTCACAGTGAAGACCGGACTTCTTTAAACGTCAGCTACCTTGTGGGCATCTACGTTAGGTGATAGGACATTCAGGGACGCACCTAAATCAAGTCCTTGTTTATGTAACCGTCCCCCATTCTTCATCCAATGAATGGCCCCTCTTCAATTGGTTCGTTTATGTTCAGCTGGTTTGCTGCTGCTGTACGTGCTCTTCGACTCCGCCTACGCTTCAGACGATGGCTCGGTCTCTGTTTGGGTCGTTTTATTCAGCTGGTACCCAGATGACTGACGCGTCCCCCTTTCTGTCGAAGAACGGTCACACCCCCTCAAGGCCGGCTCACTCTCGGGCGTAATACGAGATATAACAGATCTTGGTTCCTTCTCACATCTTCAGATCGGAACGAACGTCCTCTTCATAAGTACATCTCACACAGTGCAACGGCGTTCCTTCTTCCATCAATAAAACTATATATATTTCTCTGTCGAGTATGCTCAATAGGCCCACTCATAACTGACACTTTCTGACTCTTCGCCTCCAGTCTCCTAGTAACGGAACATACAAAAAAAACATAGATTCCATTAGAAGAAAGGACTCAAGCTCTTCAGAGTGCTTCTGTTATTGGAGGAAAATATTGTCAATCAAACTTCCTGGTAGTGCCTTCTCAGACTTAACCCTTTGTAGAGCCGCATAACCTGGTATTGCCAGAGTCTGCTTTGATGCTGACAGATTCTGCTTTCATAGCAGAACTGTCACATAACCCCCCTTCTGGGCCCTTATGTTTGGGAAGGGAAGTATTGTGTGACAAAAAATCAGCTTGAGCCATCAATCTACCTGGATGATGAACTGTTTTGAAGGAGAAAGGTTGGAGAGATAGAACCCATCACAAAACTCTAGGGTTTGTGTCTTTATTCCGGGCAAGCCATACTAGAGGTGCATGATCTGTCATTAAGGTAAATTCCCTTCCTAATAAGTAATACCTTAATGCCTCTGTGGCCCATTTGACTGCCAGACATTCTTTTTCAATCGTTGCATAGTGCATCTCGTGTGGAAGTAATTTTCTACTGATGAATAGATTTGGTCTTTCAGATTCACCCTGATTCTGATATAATACTGCCCTAGCCCCGTTCCAGACGCATCCATATTTAGAAAAAATGGGGCTGATAAATCTGGACAGTGAAGAATTGCTTTTTCTGTGAGAACATTTTTAAGAGTATTGAAAGCTCTCTCCGTCTTCTTAGTCCGGCACTCTTTTTTTGGTGAGGCTGATGTCTTCAAAAGATTAGTTAAAGGTGTTGCTAGGGATGAAAAATGCGGAATGAACCTCCTGTAATACCCGATGAAACCAAGAAAGGCTCGAACTTGTCGGGCATTCATAGGAAATTGAAATCTCTGAATGGCCGCTATCTTCTCTTCTTGGGGTCTAATAACCCCCTGTCCTACAAAGTACCCCAAATACTTTGTATGAAAGTTGGGGATAAATGTCTTTTCAGGATTTACGTGAAGACCGGCTTGTTGTAAAGCGTGGAGGATGGCTTCCAAATGCAACAAATGTTCTTCCCAAGAATGACTAATAAGCACCAACATATTGTTCATGTCCTTTAAGGACTGAATTCATCAATCTCTGGAAAGTTGCAGGGGCACCATGTAAACCAAATGGTAGTACCGTAAATTGAAGAAATCCTGAAGGGGTGGCAAAAGCCGTTTTGTCTCTATCGGGTGGATGTAATGGTATCTGCCAATACCCTTTTGTGAGATCAATAGTTGTCAGAAACTTTGCCTTACCTAGTTTGTCTAAAGAATCTTCTATTATGTGCATGGGATATGCATCAAATTTCGAGATTTCATTTAGCTTTCGGAAATCCATGGCAAAACGTTAAGTTCCATTCGGCTTGGGCACTAGTACCACTGGAGATGACCATTCAATACGTGAAGGCTTGATTACCCCAAGCTCTAACATCTTTTGGACTTTTTGATTAATTGACTGTAACTTTGCTTCAGGTATTCTATAAGGTCTTAGTCTAACAATAGTTCTTGGTTGAGTGTTTGTGATCATAAACTGCATTTGTACGTCCAGGTAGAGATGAAAATGTTTCAGCATATTTATCTACCACTCTTGGTACGTCTAACTTTTGAGCATTAGACAAGTTCTGATTTACATTCAAAGCTTCTTTTCCAACTTTTTCTTGCACCTGTGGAAACTGTTCCAACTGTATCTCATTCGTATTGATCATTGCTATGGTTGTAGACGGATCCACCCATTTCTTAAGTAAATTCACATGATAGGTCTGTAGCGGTATTTTCTTATCAGGTTGTCTCACCTTATATGTCAATGGGCCTAAGACCTTTTCTACTACATAAGGCCCCCTCCAAGCTGCTAACATTTTATTCTCTGATGTTGGCAGTAGGACTAATACTTAATCTCCCTTTTGGATTGTTCTTAATTGGGAATATCGATTGTAGTATTGTTCCTGCTTTCCTTGTACTTGTATCAAATTTTCTCGAGCAATGGATTGTAACTTCTCTACTCTCTCCCTGAGTTGATAAGCATATTCTGTGAGAGAGATCTCTTGAGTTGGGTGCTCTTCCCAATTTTCTTTTAGTATGTCCAACAAAGTTCTCACAGGTCTTCCAAAGAGCAGTTCAAATGGGGAAAATCCTGTCGAGGATTGTTGGGTGTTTCATAGCATACGTAATATCCAAGGCAATATTCTGTCCCAGTTCCTTTCTCCTGGCTCTATAGTCTTTCACAACATCTGTTTGATAGTCTGATTGTATCTCTCAACCAGACCATCTGTTTCAGGGTGATAAACTGTGGTTTTCAAGTGTTCAATTTGTAAAATCTCACATACTTGTTTAAGAACAGGCGACATAAAGTTGGTTCCTCGATCAGTGACGATTTCCTTTGGTATGCCCACTCTACTTATGAATGGGATTAGTACATCGCAAATTTGTTGTGCATTAGTAGTCCTCACCGGGAATGCCTCGGGATATCTAGTAGCGTAATCTATGATCACAAGGATATACTTGTGTCCTCTTGAGGAGGGATCCAGTGGTCCCACAATATCCAGACCAATACGATTAAAAGGTTCGAGGACTACTGGCATAGGTTGTAATGGTGCTTTTTTAATATTTGCTCTATTTTTTTCTGACCTTCTTCACATGCCTCACAGAATCTGGCTACTTGGGCGTAAACTCCTGGCCAAAAGAATCTTGCCAGAATCTTCTGAATTGTTTTTTCATTCCCCAAATGTCCTTCTCCTACCTGTAAATGGGCCACCTATAACACTGCTCTGTAATATTTACTGGGTACCAGTAATTGTCACAGGGGCTTTCCCCCTGTGTTTTAGTGACCCGATAATACAAACCCTTTTCTTGTATAAAATAGAGTTCCTTCCTATGGTTACTCTCCTGTGCATTTGACCTAGCATGTTTTAAAAGAGGGTGTAATTCTTGGGCCATCCGAAAACTATCACCTCCTTCATCAATCCTCAAGTCTACAGCAACCGGTAAAACATTTCTTTCTCCCCAGTCTTTCTTCATCTTCCTTACAGTGGCCCTACTTTTTTTCTCTTCAACCATAGGGGTAAGAATTTCTTGATTGTAGAAAGGGGCACTTTTTAACCACTTTGCTTCCAAATTCCTTACTATTTGGGTAAAGTGGGGCACATCAGATCCGATCAGAAGAGACTCTGGCAATACCGGCATCACAGCTGCCCTAATCTCCAATTGTTCCCTAGCCACCTTCACTTTTATCTCTTTGATAGGGTAAGTTTTTACATCTCCATGTACACACTTAATAGGAATCTTTTTAGACAAATCCACCTTTTCACTTACCAGTTCTGTACTTACTACAGTTTGTAAGCTCCCTGAATCAATCATGGCTCTGGTTGGTTTCCCATTGACTTCAGCCTCACAGGTATAGAAATAAGAAGATCTGGGTGAGTGTGAAAGTTCTTGATAGTCTCCGCCATTAGGTACTTCAATTGATCCTACATCCATTGGTTTGGGTTCACTACGTTTGGGGCACATCCTGGCTAAATGGCCCCACTCTCCACACTCAAAACACTGCAGTCCCTTAGGAACAGCACCAAGAGGACGGGAACCAGGAGGAGCTTCAGTAGGCGGTCGTATACTTTCCCAATCTGTTTTTCTGATCATTGAATTTGGCCATCGTTGAAGATTTGATGTTCTATTGAAGGTGGTGGAGACACTTGTGGTGGGTTTCACACTCCCTGTATATGTTACTAGTCGACCTTGTCCTGCCTTCTGATAAGCTGAAGCAATGTTTACGGCTTCAATGAGACTTGGTCAATGATGTTGTCGTACCCACCGTTGGATGGGTGGGGGTAGTGCTTCAATAAATTGTTCTAGTACAATTCTTTCAGCCATTTCTTGAGTTGTGGTTGTGGCAGTTTGTAACCATTTATCGCCTAATTCCTTCACCCGGTAGAAGAGTTGACGGGGCGTTTCGTCTGATTGTAACTTAATCTCTCTGAATCTTATTCTATATGCCTCTTCATCATGTCCGAGGCGTTCAAGGACAACCGGTTTCACTTCCATATAGTTTGTATTGCCTGTTGGATTCGCTGCCTGGTAAGCGCTTTGCATCTCACCTGTCATAAGCAGAGCAATGTAATGACACCATCTATCATTGGGCCATTGGGCATTTCTAGCGACTCTTTTAAAATTCACAAAGAAATGCACAGGGTCTTCCCCGGCAGCATATTTTTGAAGAACAGAGGCCGGTACTTGGGAGTTTCTAACATTTGTAGCTTTAATTAATTGTGCTTGTTGCACCTGCAGTGCTTGTTGAAAGGTCTGACGATCAGCTTGTGCTTGCTGGCTTTGTAATAGTAAAGCCTGTTGTAAGAGGTGTTGCCCTTCATTTAGTGTTTTAATTAGGGCTTCCATGGTGTCCACTCTTATCCCACCGCTGCCACCAAACGTAACTGTTTCGGTGGTGAGAATAAGAGTAAACACTGAAAAACTAAGCATGTTGTATTTTTTTTTTAACACATAACTTTTATTCACTTATATTCTTTCTTTTCTTTTGTAGGGAAAAGGATACGTGTTGCAGGATGGTCTACAGGGTCAGCGCGAAGAGACTCCTTCAACCGTAGGTATTCTGGTAAGTTTCTAAATTCAGTCTCTTTTTGTGGTTTCTCCTTTGTTTAATGTCTATGGGCCTCATTACACGTTGTGCGGTAAAAATTGGCAATTACCGGCATGGCGCAATTAGCGTGTCCGCCCTCGCAAGAGGCCGCCAATTGCGTGCCATTACGAGTTCGTGGGCACGAGCGTAGCGCCATGCCGGTAATGACCTTACCGCCATGCCGCAAAAGTCCCCAAAAAGTTCCTTAACGGCATCGTCGAAAGCGCTGATAGCACTTCCGACCTGCCGCCACATGCAAATAGCGGTCACCGCCATTAGCGGTCATCGCCATTAGCGGTCATCGCCATTAGCGGTGACCGTTATTTTGCGGGACCGTTATTTTGCGGAACCGGAAATAGCGTCATCGCACAGGAACGGGAAAGAGCACGGCAGCCATCTTTAAAAACACAATCCATTGCCATCCTCCTTATCCAGGACACCTTACCAGGAAACCCGAACAAAACTCCTTCCAGGACAGCCTAAAGATGCCCAAGGCCGTGAAAATATCTACAGAGCGGCAACGCAAGGAGAAATTCTGCAAGGAGGAGCTTGTAATGCTGACTGAGACACTGGCGGCAAATGCACAGGTGGTCTTCTGCAACGACATGCGGCGGGAGGCCATCCTGAAGAAGAAGACCATCTGGGCAGAGGTTGCCACCAAGATCAGCGCGGTAGGCACCACCACCCGCACAGTTAAAGACTACCGCAAGAGGTGGGACGACCCCCGGCTACGTGTGAGGAACATCCTGGCCGTAAACCGCAACCTGGCTACGGGCACAGAATAGCCTATTAAGCTCCGTGAGTGGGAGGAGACCTGTGCATCCACAATTGGAGTGGAATCCATAGAGGGAGTAGGAGAAATGGAGCATGGCGTGCCCACTTCATCCGATGGAGGTGAGTGTATGCATCCAACAATGCACAGTGAAGTGTGATGGGCCCCCCAATCATGTGTGCATATGAATGTCGTGGATCCAGCCACCAACAGACATGCATGCATCACCACATATCCGTTCAAGCCAGATCCATTTATGCATGACCCACCCAACATCCCCATTACCTGCATCCACACTAAAGAGCCCCAAATGCATAGAACGGCATGACGTAATCATTCAGCATAAGGCAGGTCGACCCATGAATGATGAATATCCCCATTTCTCACACCTACAGGATCACACACAGAAACTGATGAGCCACGCACTGCGACACCTGCTCCCACATCCAGTTAAAAAGCCAGGAGGGATGCCACAGGGGATACCGCCACATCCTCAAGGGGAACCAGGAGGAGTGACCATGACCAGAGGGACAAAGGCAGCAGGGGCACCAGTTCCACACAGCCAGAGGCAATGCCTGCTGCCGTCGTGGCACCCACGGGAGTGTGTCTCCCAGCAAGTGAAGGCAGCATTGAGGGAATGCACTCTGCTGCCACCAGTTCAACGGGTGAGGCAGCAGCCACTGCCCCACTTTCGGATGAGGAGGAGGCACCTGGCATTGTGGATCTAAGCCAGAGCCCCAGACCAACACACTCCATACTGGCAAGCCAGAGGTTGTCTTCAGGTCCGGGTAGCCAAGGAGGGTCACCCACCCCACCCTTGAAGGGTCATGGAGCCCCCGGGTATTCTCACCTGAGGCCAGTGCCATGGAACAAGGCGCATCAGCCATCCCACCAGCACCCACCATGCAACATGACCTCTCAGCCATCATTCAGAGGCAGACGGAGATCACTGGGCTAGTAGGGCAGCATGTGCCTGAGGTAGGCCGTCTGAGGGAGGACCTTAGTATTTTTGCACAGCAGAAAAGGGAGGGCATGGAGGCATGCACCGACAGGATCTGCAACGAAATGGCCCAACTCAGGAAGGCCATGCACCGTATAGCAGATGCAATTGAGCGCCAATGCCCACTCACAACCCAGGATGAACCGGCCACCACCTCCTCTGGGAGTTCCCGGCAAACTAGCCCCCTGCGCCGGTCTCTGCGCAACCTGAGGCGCACCACATCACAACCACCAAATGGCGGGGCAGGAACTGAGAATTAGGGCCAGCAAGGACTAGGTGCCACATGTTGAGAAGGACATGTTCGCGCCATGAGGGTCACATGGGAGTGCTGTGGGGGCAGGGGGTAGGGGTGTTTTTGGGAGTGTTGTGGGGGGAGGGAGGTAGGGGTGTTTTCACAGTTGGGGCCATGCACTTATTGTTGTCTTTTGTTCACAATACACTGTTGAAAAGTTTACACTGGCTTGGTATTCATCATTGTGTGTGTGTACTGTAATGGGGAGATGGTTCTTTGTGGGACTGACCACATGTATCAGGGCAGTAATACCCATCTTTATGCATAATGGTCATACCTTGGATGTCATGGAATCTGATGCATCAGATGCTGACGCACATCGTGTCCCTCCTGGACATTGCCACTTGCATGTCCCTGCGGGCCTTTTCAGCCATCCTCATCACCATCCACATCATCCTCATCTTGCGCTTGCATGTCAGGTGGCATAGACACATTCCGTCTGATGTAAATTTAGTCCCGCATCACACATGCCATGGTTGTCTTCGGCACTTTGTCATGGCCGTACAGGAGGGCTTCGCCTGGCACGCTTAGGGACCGGTGCTGTGTGTTGTAGAGGCCGGATGCCTGGTCCATCACAGCGCTGGTACGGCTATGTGCAATTTTTTTTTTGCCCTGCTGGTGCTTGCTGCGCCTGTCTTGCCCTACTCCTACTCGTACTCCTCCTGCGTCTCCTCTGTGCTGCCTGTTGTTGATGCTGCCGCACTGCAATCATATCCTCCAGCCCATGTAATGCGGGCAGTATTGGAAGCATTTTTGTGTGGGAAGCGGTGTGGGAAGGGGTGTGGTGTGCCCTTTTGTGCTGCCACAGTCTCCATCGCCTACACCTGTGCTGGATGAGTCCACCTGTGGTAGGTGGACACACTGCTCAGGTCTCTTAACGGGTGGTTCGCGATGCCGGTATTAGCGCCATGCCGGTAGGGGGTTTTGGGGTCTTTCCCATGCCGCTATTGCCATGTCCGCCTACCTTGTGATGCCATGCCGCTATTTCCGACCTGGGGGTCGCGCGCCCACGGACTTGCCGCTATTAGTGCCACCGTACTTAATGATGGCGTTAATAGCGGCAAGTCTGGGTCGTAATTGGATAGGAAATTTAGCGTTACCGGTATTGAATTACCGGTAACGTTATTTCCTTACCGCCGTCCGTGTAATGAGGCCCAATGAGGCCCAATAAGTTTTAATATTGTGTACTTCTCATTTTCTGGTTGTTATTTAATATACTGCTTATCTTGCTTCTACTTCCTTCCTTGCACCTCTATTTCTCAGGTTTCACTCTAATAAAAAGGCTGTTGAGACCTCTTCACTTCACTGTATAAGCTACTGTGACACCAAGTGCGTTTACATAGGAATTCGTTCATAAAACTGGCGCATTTATATTTTAGAGGCACAGGACCTTGTTAGATCTTCAGAACGTTCACAACAGTTTCATGTAGCGTACCTTAAACTGTTCGTAGTGGCCGTCCGAGGTTAAATGGGAGGTACCTTATTACGGTTCGATCTCCTCTTATCAAGATCCCTCTGGGTACATTGATATTGAGCGTTCCTTTCACAGTGAAGACCGGACTTCTTGAAACGTCCACATCCTTGTGGGCGTCTACGTTAGGTGATAGAACATTCAGGGACGCACCTTCATTAAGTCCTTGTTTATGTAACCGTCCCCGATACTTCGTCCAACAAATGGCCCCTCTTCAATTGTTTTGTTTATGTTCAGCTGGTTCGCCGCTGCTGTACGTGCTCTTCGACCCATCCTATGCTTCAGACGACGGCTCGGTCTCTGATTGGGTCACCGGATTCAGCTGGTACCCAGCTGACTGACACGTCCCCCTTTCTGTCAGAGAACGGTCACACCCCCTCAAGGCCTGCTCACTCTCGGGAGTAATACGAGATATAACAGATCTCGGTTCCTTCTCACATCTTCAGATCGGAATGAACGTTCTCTTCATAAGTACATTAACATCTCACACAGCGCAACGGTGCAACTTCCTCCGTCAATAAAACTATATATATTTCTCCGCTGAGTGTGCTCAATAGGCCCACTCATAACTCACACTTTCTGACTCTTCGCCTCCAGTCTCCTAGTAACAGAACATACAAAAAAACATATATTCTATTAGAAGAAAGGACTCAAGCTCTTCAGAGTGCTTCTATTATTGGAGGAAAAGATTGTCAATCAAACCTCCTAGTAGTGCCTTCTCAGACTTAACCCTTTGTAGAGCCGCATAACCTGGTATTGCCAGAGTCTGCTTTGATGCTGACAGATTCTGCTTTCATAGCAGAACTGTCACAGTATCTGATAGTGGTCGTGGTCCCTTCTCCAGGTGGATCGAAGCAGGTCCTTGTACACACCCTGATGCCACTTGCGCAGTGAAGTTTTTAGTACATCAAGTCTTTCCAAGATGGGGAGTGTGTGAAGTGGTGCGATCCGATAATGGGCCACATTTTGTTGATGAAGTATTTGAACAGATAGGATTGTTATTGAATATTAAACATATGTTTTCTTCTGCTTATCACCCACAAGCGAATGGGATATGTGAGAGACTCAACGACCTCTTAAAGGAGAGAGTCGCTAAACTAAAATTGACACTAAAGAAGGGATGGCAATTTTACCTGCCCACAGCGCTATATGCCCTAAGGAATCAGCCTGGTTCGGACCACCACCTCCCACCCCACGAATTAGGGACAGGGAGCCGGATGAAAATGCCTTTGACTCCTCCATCGAGGAGCAGAAGTGAGGCCCAGATTTCTGCAAAACTGTTAGGAAATGACTTAAATTAGTACTTAAAATGTATGACCGCTAGTATCTCTGTCATTTCAGATCAACCCAAGTGCCAGGGGGGTCAGTCTCAGAACACAGATGAAGACCATTCAGCAGCCAGAGTTTCTAAATTACTATCGGCACCCAAGTTATTTATTGGTGATAAGGTGCTAATTCGGAACTTTACCAGAAAGTGGCACACGCCTAGATTCGTTGGCCCATTTGTTGTGGAAGGCATTACTCCTTCTGCAGTAAAGGTTCAAGGCAGAACAGCCTGGATTCATTTAAGCGATGTTAAAACCTGAATTGGAGAGGCCGACGCACCCCTAACGATCTTTTCTGAAGCAAGGCAAGAAGAAGAATTTCAGCATTTGCAGACTTGATCGATGACGAGGGAGAAGGACGATAAACCAACGGATTGATTAAAAAAAAAAAGGGAAGTGCAGAGTTTCACTTGGACTGTATCTCTCCTGAACACTCAAATCCATTTCTTGAGCCACAGAGTTCTGTGAAAATGAATTTTAGAAAATTGTTGACACATTGTGAATATGTTTGTGGCAACATGTGATAAAAAATTGAAAGTGTGAGCAATACGCTGATTCTTTTCATACAACACAATTGTTTGGTTGAGTTTATGGTTTTTACAAACAACAATGCCCATAGGATCCTACTTGCTGTTTTCATATATATACTTCGAGCTCATCCTGCTATTGTTGGGCATATTGTCGACATATATACTTTTCGGCATGATCCTAAAAATGGCCCTGCGATAAGGAGGCTGCTTATGGCAATAATTGAGCAGATTCTGCAGCTACCTGATTTACCTGAATTGCCTGATTAAAAAGGTTTTTTTTCTTCCTTAAAGTACTATACAGGCATAATGAAGGAACTTTGAAAAAGACATGATTTTAGAGAATGAGAAAACTCAAGAAATACCATAGTGGGACAAATGATGTTGATTGATATTTTGGTGTATAATATACACATGCACAGTGTCTATTTTTGTTTTCCTGTTTCTCCTGGTCCACACTCTTTACTTTATTGGTCCATGAACAGTGGAAACTTCTTTGTTCCTCCCTACTCTATGAACTCATGCAGATTTGCCCATTCTAGATGAGCCTAGATCTCTAGTGCTTTCTGCCTAGAGCAGAGCTGCATTAGAGTTGTTTCCATGGGCTGGAACCATTATGTTGGGAAGACACAAGAGAAATGCAGAGTAGGATGATAATGGGATTAACACATTTTTAGATAGTACAGCACATTTGGGTAGTAACATGTGGTATCAGCACATGAAAAAGGTGGGTGAAAGAACATCTAAGGAGGGTTGCTATGTGTGCTCTCTCGTACCTTATGCCATGTGTGCTGCCCAAACTTTAATTCCCAGAGAAGTACCAGAGTATGGTTCTGGATGTCTTGTCCACCTTGCCGCATGCATGACCCGAGGACAGTTCCAAGGGCATTGGGCCACCTTGCGATGGAGATCCAAATGGTCTTCCCATTCCAAGATGATTATATTAAGACTACACAGATGGAAAAGGAGCCTGCATGGAAGAGCAAGATGCTCACATACCCTAGGGCAGGACAGGATGAAGTAGTCATAACTGAAATGAGGAGAATCGACTGTGTGGATAAAGCAGAATTGGCTTGGATGCCTCGATGCTGGGAGAGAACACAGATGCTAGTCTATGGACAAGTCAGGACCAAAAAAGGATGGGAAGAAGGATTGATATCCTGTGCAGCTCAGCTCTTAAAGAAAGAATACGTACGAGAAGTACAAAAGATGAATGATGAATGTTTAAAGTCATGGGCCGAAGATGCCAAGCTGCTGACATGGGTAGAAGCTGAATCAGGACCAATGTTTGTAATCCCACTGATGAATGCGACCTTGTGTTTCCAGCGAAAAGGGAAAAAACATATAGGAGATAACATAGGTTGCAAGACTATAGTTCATGTTTCCGGTATGAGAGCAGGAACAGCAGTCCTGATGGATCGATAATGGGTTTGCGGGCCTAGAGCCTACATGAAGGTGTCCAAGGATTGGGAAGGAACGTGTTCCTTAGTGCTTGTCCATGCTCCAGCATTAGTGATTCCAAAGAGTGACCTGACTATTGGTGAATTTCTAAAAGCAGATACCCGTTTGAGGAGGAGAGCGCTTGAATTCCTCAACCGAACCAAGAGGGAGAATTATTTCTCTGCTAAATCAATAGAAGCCTTTGATGTTATTTCATATGAACATAGACTGTTCAGCAAGACTGCTTCAATTTTTACGACTATCTTTATGCCTGGGATGCAAACAATGGCCAATGCCAAATGGCTACAGATTACCAGATGAGAACTCTTGCAGACGATCAACACCACTATTAAGGGATTCAATGCAATCAAGGAGGAATTGAGGGCCATAAGACTGATGACCCTCCAGAACAGATATGTCCTTGATATGATCACAGCAATGGATGGAGGTGTTTGCGCCAAAATCGGGCCATCATTTTGCACGGTCATACTTTCTCACGATGATGAAAATGGGACCTTGACAGAGGCCATAACGCTGCTAATGGAGTTACACAATGAGATGGAAGATGAGACAGAAGACATTGCAGATGATGGCTGGTTCGCATCCATCTTCTCATGGGTTCCACAATGGTGGCGAATATCTTCAAGCTCTTGGGAGCTATACTCGAGATGGTGATGTTTGGATTCTGTGTCAATACCTTATAGACAGATTCACCAGACAAACAGCCTCTTGCCCCCTAAGAAAAGCTAACTCCAATCTTTTGTTAGTACCAAGATTCAAACTCACTAAATCTGGTGGGAGCAGCTTCGCTGTTAAAGCAGCACAATATTGGAACTCCCTTCCCCCTGCTCTAAGGGAAGATCTCCCCTACCGGCAATTTGGATCCAATCTGATTCAACGGCTAAAAGAACATGATGCCTAACCTCCACCCACTGACACCTGGGATATTATGTATATTTTGTACATCTGTTTTGCTTTATTTATGTGTCAAATGTGTATTCTTGTAAATTTACTGTATATACATCTGCGATTCTTTGACTATACATGTCTACAGCTTTGTAACCGTAGCTGTACATCCTTGTTTAATATGTAACTGTGACCTAAGTTGAACAACCCTCTTTTTGCCTTCGCACCCGAATACCCCTGGGTCTGGTGCGCAATAGAAATAAAAAAACAAACAAACATAACGATAATGATTACACAGTGTAAGAAGACAGCAAAGAAAGCAGCAGGAATGAAGATCATGATAGATGTCGAGTCAGGATTCAGACCCAAGGAGTTGACAGATGAAGAGATCAGAGACTGCATTAAGGCCAGTATCTTAGCACCAGACGGAACAATGATCCTGCATCCTAGGAACCACAAGAAGTATGTGGGACGATGTATTTACTGTAGCCCGAATGGACAATGTAGTCACATGACCTGGAGTGTTGATGGACAAAAAAGCACTTTTTCAAAAAAGAGTGTTGAGATGTGGAAACTGGTAAAGGAGTGGTCGATGACTCAACCAGAGGGGGGGCGGGGGATGTAGAGGAGTAGCCGAATGCCTCTACAGGAAGTCCCGCCCCTATTCTGCCTATATTGGAAACCGGAAATTGTAACATGTGCAACACCAGTAATGGTACCTATACCACGAAGAATCTTTGAAACAAGGTATCCTTTGAGAAGACCCTATGAGAAATACCCCTAAAAAGACTGATGGTCTCCTAAAAGGAGCGCCTGAAGAAGTGTGAAGATGTGAAAAGGAGAAACTAATGATGTCACGAAAAGATAGGAGTGACACAGTGGGAAGGATGACCAGAGAAGAGAATGCATAGGTGATATAGAATCTGATGGCGAAGTAAAGAATTAAGAAGGCTTTTATGTACGGAATGAAGATTGCACGTGTTAAGAGCGCTGCAGAAAACACAAGCCATTTTACAACTGTACACACGCAGAAACTCAAGTAAACTAAGTATTCATAAGGCTGGTTATAGGTAGTATATAGACTGCAGGCGGTGCGCCAACATACATGTATATAGTGAAGCCGTAGGCCCTTTAAGACGAGGTAACAGTATCTGAGATGGATGGGGATGCAGATCTTACTCGTACATCAATAATCAGACCGACTCAGGAAATTGGCAAAAACACAGGTGTTTTATTTGCAATTGTCTAAACAGGGAGTACAACGGGCACCAACGGACGCCACACAGTCATAAGTCTCAACGATTTACATGAACAAACACAGTTATATAGTAAAAACTCATCATGAGTGACATCATACTAGGGGGCAAAATAAGAAAACCTACTAGGAGATGTTATAGGCTTAAAGGAAACATCTATGTATAATTTCTATGGGGGACTGGACTGTGATTGGGTCTCGAAGGTCAGGTGGAAAGCTATGCCCACCCCTAGTGCAAGTCATTTTCCATGTCATACTAATACACAAAATTTTATTGGCTTCTCAAACTAGGGCTCTTTGCTACGTGGCCCTCTATAATTGGTTGGCATGCTTGTACCCTTCTGGAATATTCCACTTGCTAGCAGCATACAAGCTAGTACCCCAGGTGCTGGAGGGTTGACTTGATCATGCCTCCCCACCCAATTAGCCCAACATCCATTATCACTCCTGCTGTCTGCCATTCAATTAGCTATTTGAACTCGACCTTGCAAAGGATCACTGTGCCTGAGAATAAAAAGGAGTGTGAGCTTGGCCTTATCTTCTGCTCTATTTTCATCTGACCATGTGACAGGAGACCACGCTTTGAGCTCCTTCGTTGTATTTAATGCTATGAAATGAATAAAACCTGGCACTTCTAGTGTTTTTCCATTACACCTCAAACAGGAGCTTGGCTTGCTTCTCACGTTCATTGTATCTTCTCAAGCAGATAACCAGGTTCTTGGCGGCCCCAACTTTTAACACAAGGCCCTCTCGAATCTTCCTTCACTGTCAGCTGTTTTATTCTACTGCAACACACTTCCAGTCCAAGTTTGCTAAAATGCGTTGTGGAACATCCAGATTCTATACATATATATATATATATATATATATATATATATATATATATATATAGGCAGCACCGCCTTCAGTCTATTCACTACGTATAGCCAGCCTTATGATTACTTAGTGCTACTGCATCTGTACAATTATAAAACGGCTTTGCATTTTCTTCAGTGCTTCTCCTGTACGAGCCATCTTTATTTTGCTCATGAAATGTTACTCAATTCTTTACTGCACGATCAGATTCTACACGATCTATTCACCTTCTTCATTGGCATCTCTTCTGGGTGCGTCATTTCTGCTTCAGGTTACGTCACCAGTCTTCTCTTTCACTCATCTTCACACTTACTCTGGAATTTCCTTTGGAAGACTATAATTTCTTCACGGCTACATCATATAGGGTTTTTTCAATGGATACCTTGTTTCAATGACTCTTCGCGGTATAAGTACCATCACTGGTTTTGCGCATGACGCAATTTCCGGCAGCCAACATATAGGTAAAATGGGGGTGGGACCTACGGTAGAGGCACTTGGCTCCTTCTCTACAATAGAGTTCTAGACATTCGATGATACATTTTAGTAAGTCTCCATGAAGAACGGCGGATTGGAAGCCATGTGTTTTGCAGCAAAGAATAGGCTTGAGTTCGAAGCAAGACCAAAGAGACTGTCTGGCTTGATGGCAAAGACTGGAAGCAGCCAAGAACTGGTTATCAGCTGTGAAGAACAGTAAAACGTGAGAAGCCGAGGCATCCCTTGATACGTTGCAAGGAGAGAACACCATGGGTGCCAAGTTTCTTTATTAAGGACAATTTGATACCATAATACGAGCAAAGTCATGGTCTCTGATCATGTGAGCCGAGGGTGAAAATAGATGATGGGCATGGTGCACCAGATTGCAGATAGCAAGTGCTCACACTCCCTTATATTTCCAGAGATGAGAAGCTACTGTAAGGCCGAGTTCAAAGACAATGTGAATGGCAGATGGCATGAGTGATGAGAGATGTCAGGCTAATTAGGTGTGGAGATACAGTCAAGTCCACTTACCAGCACCCAAGGGTACCAGCTTACGTGTTGCTAGAGCATCGAATGTTCCGGAAGGGTACAAGCGTGCCAATCAATTGTAGAAGGCCATATAACAAAGAGCCTTATAGTTTAAGAGCCAATTAAGTGTTGAGTTTCTAATACTGTCGAAGATGACTTGCACTATGACTTGCACTAGGGGAAGGTATGAGTGCCCACATGACTGTAGAGACCCAATCACGATCCTATCCCATATTGAAAGTATATATATCTGATATATAGCTCAAAGAATAGTTTGTAGAAGTTTGTAATTGCTATATAAATGTTTTTGAAATTTTTAATAATTGTTCTTTTTGTAAAGGTTTTTATAAACCAAAACAAATAAAGATAATAATAATAATAAGACAGAGTTATTTGCCAACTTCCTGAGTCAGTCTTACTGCTTCTTGTAAGAAGTTATTCTCTGTCTCATCTATAGTACGACATGTTACCTTGAGTAAAGGGGCCTCTAGGGTTCAAAAAGTTCAAACAAGTTATTTATAGTTCAAGAGGATTACTGCCTCCTTTTGTGCTGCAATTCACTCCTGGGAAAAATGCCTCCCTTCCGCAGGCCTTTTTCCACAATCGATACAATTTCAAATCTTAAGGGCATGGGTTTTCCTTAGGATTCTCCTTACTAAATAACACAATTTGGGTGCGGGTTCATGACTCGCAAAACACTTGGTATACTTTCCTGCCAAGTTCTCTTGTGCAGTTCCTTTACACAATTTGGGTGCAGGTCCCAGACTTGCAAAACGCCTGGTATACTCCCCTGCCATGGGTGTGGATGCCAGATCTGCTCTTCGCCTTGTATACTCTGCTGCCAGGATTTTGTACAACACAACTCATTATGGGTGTGGATCCCATATCTGCTCTTCGTCTGTAATAACAAAATAAAATGTTGGACAAAGAAAGACGAAAGATAAACAAACAGAAAGAAAATGACATGGTGAACCAGAAAATCAGAAATTATGAAAGTCTGGCAAGAATAAATATTGCTGGATAAAATAAAGCCACCCCAGCCCACACCACAAAGTTAAAAAAAAACACAAGGGTGGGAGGCAAAGTCAAAAATGTCCACTAATAGAGCGCCTGGGCACCAATTTCGTTGGTGACGGTGCGCTATATAAATACCTTTAACATAACTAATACAGGAGTCAGTCAAACGAGGAAACAGGAGTGTCTAGCTGATATTGGGCCGAGTATCCCGTGGTTTCAATAAAATAAATGACTTTGCTGTAATTTATGTAATATATTTCGAGTATGTATATGCATTTCTGGAGTGAGGGATAAAAGGGGGTGGGGTTTAAGGTAGGAGTGGTAATGAAGGGAAAGAGGGGACCACTCCCCAAAAAAATCTGAAGTAAAATTTAGAAAAAATACCCATGGAGTAAATTACAACTAAGTAATTTCATTTGTTGAAATTACATCGAACCATTGTGAGGTTAGATACCAAAACCAGCCCTCGAGAAACCAAATTATCTAGTCCACTTAAATCATACTTTCAAGACAAGCCGGTCGGGATGGGACATCCATACGACCCCAGCTGAGGCCCAAACGCAATGCTCCTCTCAGTCTCCTCTCCTGTCGGCGCCGTTTCTTTGTGGTTTGTATGCAATTTATGGTGGGTTGTAAATACAGAGTATATATTTTTGCAGGAACACTGGTTCTTTATTTGGTCTTCGGCAGGTAGATTGAGCTAGCTGCACTCTGATTTTACATAGTTGCAGGTGTGACTATGCTCTTTGGAGGCCTGGCGGGAGGTTTGTCAACTGCCAATGACACATTGCAAAAGAGTGTTGTGCCTCTAGACACAGCTTTAAAGTTCTTCCTTTTTGCACCAGGACCTGTGCTTGGGACGGGAACGGCAATTGATGAAAAGAAGGATAGAAAGAAAAACAAACGAGAAAGAGGAACGAAAAAGTACCATAAGAACACAAACAGAGCTAGACAGACAGGGATGGAAGAGATAATAAGGAAAACGCACTGAACACCAAAAAGCGGACACAGCAAACAACAAAAGAATGGGGATAAAAGGAGCAAATGGAAAAAACGCAAACTGCAGTCATAGAGGAAGGAAAAATGTTGCGGAAAGGAAAGGCGAAATGGCAAACATTGAAAAGTGCTTAAACAAGAGGGGGAAAAGGAGAGCAAACAGTAACGTTCGAAACACAACTGCAGAACATGCAAAATCTTGGGACAATAAAAAGACACCAATGGTTTGGGGGTGTCGGGCTGATGCCCAATCATCATAAGGAATAAACAACACATTTCCCCTCCACTAAGTGCACCTCCCTGCGCCTCCGCCTCCGGTTACGAAGGGCAACACGGCTCTGACCTGGGACAGGAGAAAAGACAATAAAAGGTGCCTATGGCTGCACTGTTAACAACGGCCTGGCTATTACTTATTAGGCATACATTTTTAGGCAATTGAAGTCATTTTGGGGCAGTTCTTAAGTTTGTGATTTCAGACGTGATGGGGTTAACCGGTTTTAACATTGAGGCTTCACCAGAATAGTCACATTAGAATATGGTATCCAGTGATAAAGTTATCTGGGAAATGGCCACTAGAGGGCTACATTTCCTCAAATTTACACTCCAATGAAAATCGAGCACTTTCCCCAAATATTCTACAGCTGGAATTTATAATAGAAAATTATAACCGTCCTAAAATATGTGGGGGAAGGCTTTTAGGGGTGCAGGATAAAAAGTTCCCTACCTTATGATTTTTTCCAGGCACATTATGATGTGTGAATGAAAGTGAGATGCCCCCATACAAGTACGTGTGCCCCTCCCACAGTCTGTGAAGTTAGCTCATTAGCCCCAACATTTGAAGGGTTACATCCTCCCCCCTAAAATGTAGTCTAGTTGCACCCCTGTAAACAGCACGCATGATTAACTGTAAGGAAATGGCAAAGATGAGCAAAAGCCAACCCATTATATGATTCTTAATACACATCCGCCATCTAGTGGGCTAACATGCTCTTCCTCTATATTGCATACTAATCGCCGCGGCTCTGCTTTGTCTCGCTTGTAAATTCAAGGCTCATCAGAAATAAAATACTGCCGGTTTCAACGCTGCCAAACTTGCGATAACCGATGTGGATTTTTGGAAATAATGCGTGCACTATTCTGAAAATTCCAACATCGATTTTCCATTTTTATAATGCAAGCAAGTATGGGTGACAAGATGGGTGGGGATCAGAGATGCCCACGGTGTCACCCCCTTTCCTGGTCCACTGCAGACTTTCTTTTTTATGGAAAGCTCCCTTCACTAAAGGAAATAAATGTAAACATCTGCCAGTGATTTACCTCAAGCTTTACTAGGTGAATCTTCCACCCACTCTGAACCCCTCTAAGAGTAAAGCTAGACTACTCTGCCATGTTACCATTGTGGGAGTTTGGATGAACTTGGTTCGAAAACCTTGTACACCAGATTGGTCTTCGTGGTTGTTTAGCAGAGAGCTTCACAAAAGGCTCCATAATATTTCTAAACCCCAAACCCAGGCTCCCATAAACTCCTGCATACCCTGATCATCCCTGCCTTCCCTGGACCGCGGGAGCTGAAAAAACCTGAGCATAACATCTCCCTTGTGTTATGGGTGGACCAAAGTTGTTGTGGTCTGTGTGCTAGTGTTTCTTGGTGTGGAGGCGTCATGACATCGTCATGACGCTCCTGTAATAAAAGGGGCTCTGCTGGCACGTAGGAGTTAGTGCAACGGGGCCCCAGGAAGCGGCAACTCGTGTCTGCGTCAATTCTTTTGTGGACGGTCGCCGCATGATCGCGGCCTATGCAGACAGCTTGGCCTGGGTGCCCCCAGTGCTGAGGCTGTTAACCGTGGGGTGATCCCCAAGCTGAAGAGAGCTGGTCCGGTGATCCGGACATTGCAGGGTGCCCCCTGCCCTATGTCTGCTGGGTGCCCCCAGCGTGGCTGACCTGTCAGGTGATCCCGACACCATCAGTTGCCCGCCCTGGTGACCGGAGGTGGGCCACCACACCTTGTGCTGTTAAGGGGGGAGTGCAGGCATTTCATTGCGTTGAATGTTATACAGAAAGGCCCGAGACTCTGTTGCAGAGCTGAATTGTGCATGCACTCCCCCAAATACCCCCGAGCTAGCTCTGCCATATCACACTCGAAGTCCTCCACTCTTGGCGGGCGCCCGGCTGCTGGAAGAGCTGCAAGTGCTCCTGCGCCGGGCGCCCGCCGCTTTTATGCCCCAAGCCCCGCCTCCTTCCTTTGTTGCCCTTCGCGGGCTTTCCCGGGCTCTTGGCGCCCTTTCCCCTGGCTCCTTTGCCGCCCTCTCCCCTGCCCCTGGGGGGGGGGAGGGGCAAGAGAGCGTAAAGGAGGAAGGCCCCTGCCCCGGTTATCGGGGTGCCTCCTCCACTCGCTGCGCTCTCCCTTCGTCACCTTCATAACCTGGGCATTTGTCCAATAGCTATGCCGTTTGTATCCAACATTACTCATTTTGTCAGCCCCTTTTCGTTTCCCCTCCAGTAAGGTGCTGCATGAGACATTTCCTTTGGTTTGGCATAACAAGGCCGCAGATTTATTTTTACATATACATAACCACTGCAAACAGGTATTAAAAATTAGTTCCAAAAGGTGTGGCGACTGCTCCTCGTCCTGCTTCCCCCTTTACCTCCATATTGATTGCAGGCACAACTCCCCCAAGGCCTTCGAGTCTGAGAAACCGCCTGCCCCTGCAGGTCTTTGCGGACTGGGGGAGCGCCGTTTGTTGGGGGGAAGTTGAGCCCCAATTGCTACCGCCAGACACCCCCGCCGTTTAGGCTCCCAGAAGGCGCTGTCTAGAATGGGCGAAGCCCCTTCTGGTTTAGCAATGGCTCATTCGGAGTCTTTGTTTTATCATAGGTTGCCACAACCCGCCACGCCAAAGGTGGGTTACCGCCCACCGTGGCTCCCCCTTTCCTAGCTTATAACTCCAGTAATTTCGTGCAGATGTTCCAGAAAAACAGATCCATTCCCTGTTCCGACAAATGCACCCCGTCCTTCAAGTAGTACTCCTTGTTTTTCAGATTGATCAAACCATGTCTGATATGCTGAAAGCCTCTCCCTTTGCAAAACTTAGCCATGGCCCAGTTCAACTTCCTCCTTGAATTCTCCACGGCTGCCTGACTCTCGGCGCCCCTCCATTCGAGCCTCGAGATGATTTCAGACCACACGATTTCCGTGTCCCCCAATTCCACCGATAGCTCCTGAAATGAAGACATCATTTCCCTGAGCAAGATCCCCCTCCCCAGACCAGCCAAATCGTTGCCGCCGAGGTGCACCACCAGCACATCAGGCCTCCGATGCCCCCTCAGGAGACTGCGTATGTGCCCCTGTAGCTGTGCCCATTTCATACCCGGCACTCCGTGCCACTGCACCCGGTATTCCCCGGCGGTCAGCACCTCCTGCTTGGCTGTCCAGCTTCCCTTGGCCCTTGACACAAACGAATGGCCCACCGCCCAGGCAGACCGCCGCCTTCCCTGCTTTGGTGCTACTGCGAGGAAACAGGAGGGAGGAACCGTTAGTCTTACATTTTTTCAGGCCTGACATACTGTTTAAAACAACCGGACCTCCAACCCCCAATCTGTTTGATTGCCTCTGCTCCCAGGCCCATCCCTGACGCAGATGTGGCTGCCCCTATCCTGAAGGAATGCGTCCCATAAACCCTCATTGAGAACCCCGCCTCCACCAGTGTCCTGTCCAACACCTTTTTAAACTGAAACAGGCTTAATGCTGTCCCGTCGTTATGTACCAGAAAAGGGGCCTCGTCCCCCGTGTGACACCTTCGACTCAAATACCTGCTTACGCATCCTACTGGACAGACCGGACTATCCTGGGTACTCCCTAACGTAATCTTTCTGCCTTTCCCTGTCTGATCGGTCTTGGATCTCCTCAGAAATATGTATAACCGCTCCCCTTTCACCCCTATGTCACAGCTCCTAAGGAAGCTCAAGCCTTTACCCTTCTTGTTGGCTGGCACCAGCTCGCTTACCCTTAAAGCCCCAAAAAATGCCAGTGAGAAGGCTGCCGCGAACAATTCTTTTTCGTACTCATCCCTGCACACCACCCCCAAGCTCTTGATCAATTTGTGCAACTTCCCCACATCTATGGGCCGCCTCTCGTCGGGTTTCACCGTCACCTGTTTGGCCCAACCCCTCATTGCCATAACAATGTAATGCTCCCTAGTGGGGTCGGGCCTGCCCCCCAATTTATAGAAATGCGCAATCGCTGCCAGGTGGTAAGCCACCCACGCCCTGGACCTTCCTTGGTGCCAAGACCATCCCACAAAGGCACGCACCGGCCTTTCCTTTTCGCTCTCGGGCAGGATGTTGTTTTGAAAGGCCACGAATCGTTCCCAGCACACTTTGTATCTTCGCATAGTGCCTGGTGCGAGAGCCGTGTCGATCAGTGCGCTCCGATCTCCCCAACCAATCCCCACCACTGTGTCTGGAAGGGGGTCATCCTCGCGCTCGCCTCTGGATGATTTTCCCGGAACCTTCCCCACTGTAAACGAGAAAGAGAGTCAGCGGCCACATTCTTAACCCCGGGTATATGTCGTACCCTGACCTCCGCGTTCAGCTGCAGCAAGCACTTTGTAAGCTCCCTGAGTAGCCCCAACGCCCTACCATTCTTGCTTGTTCCTTGGTTGATAATCTGCACCACCGCTAGGTTGTCCGACCAAACTAGCACCTTTTTGTCTTGCATCTGTTCTGGCCAGAGCTTGAATGCCACCACTATCGGGAACAACTCCAGAACCGTAATGTCCCTGGAGATCCCCTCGGACCGCCATTCGGCCGGCCAAGCCTGCCCGCACCACCTCTTGCCCAGGATGGCCCCAAAACCTAGAGCCCCTGATGAGTCGGTAACCAGATTCGGGCCATTTCCTTTCCCCAGGGTTTCCTTCCACACCAACACACCGTTAAAATGATCCAAAAAGGTATTCCACATTTCCAGATCCTTCTTAACCTCCTTTCCCAGGCGCACGTGTTGACCTGCGTGCTTCAAGCCCACTGTTTTCAACTCTATGCTTCTAGCGAATGCTTTACCTGCCGGGATCACTTTGCCCGCAAAATTCAGGCTGCCCGCTAGGGACTGAAGCTCATTTAAAGTGGCTTTCTCTTTGCCCAACAACCCTGCAATTACCTCCTTCAACTTCCATACTTTGTCTCCCGGAAGCCTGCACACCCCTGCAACAGTTTCAATCCCCAAAAACACCAGTGCCGTGACCGGACCCATAGTTTTATCTTTAGCCAGAGGAACCCCAAACTCTTCCATCAACTCCTGGAATACCGCCATAAGATCCTTGCACTCCTGCGTCCCTTTCCTCCCAATAAACATGAAATCATCGAGGTAATGGAGCATCCCCCCAACCTTGCTTCTTTGCCTTACTGCAAATTCGAGGAACCTGCTAAACCTCTCAAAATACGCACATGAAATTGCGGTAAACATTTGTCGTAGAAGTACTCCTGTAACACCTTGAACCCCAGCAAATGATGGCTGTCCTTGTGAATTGGCAGCAAGCGGAAAGCCGACTCTATGTCGGCCTTCCCCATGAGGGCCCCCACCCCCGCAGATTTTACCAACTCCACCGCATCTTCAAATGCTGCGTAGTGAACCCTGCATTCTTCTCCAGAAATGCCATCATTCACTGACTCCCCCTCGGGAAAAGATAGGTGCTGTATCAGTCTGTACTGACCCTTCTCCTTTTTAGGTACCAGGCCCAACGGGGACACCACCAAATTTTCCAGTGGGGGTGTGCGGAAGGGGCCAGCCACCCTCCCCAACTGCACCTCTTTCCCTACTTTCTGTGTCAAGACTTCAGGCATCGCTAACGCCGATTTCAAATTACACGCCTCCTTTGGTCCTATTTGCCCGTGGAAAGGAATCTTAAAACCCCACCTGAAACCTTCCCATAACAATTTTGCATCACCCTTGTCACAATATGCATTCAGAAAAGGAATCATGGCCTGTAAACGTATTGGCGTTGGCAGCTCTGTTTTAATCATGCTTGCTTTTATCCCTGCTTTTTGCGCTGCCCCTAGCCTTACCCTCTCGGCTGGCGGGGCTGTGCCTCCCTGCGCTTGCAGCTTTTTAGTGCTTGAACCTGCATGCATTTCCATAGGAGCACCTCCCTTCTGCAAACAACCAACATTCTGGCAACTCCCCTTGGTAGTTGGACCGGTTGTTCCAAGAGGAGTTCCCACGAAAGGACCCCCTCCCCTTTGAGTAGGACCCCCTGCCCCTGCCCAGGGCTGGTCTCTCGCTTGCAACACTCTCATCTACTGGCCTGGATGGAACCACTTTTGTGTCTATGCGTCCTCCCACATCCACTTCATCCCAGGTCATTGCTGGCCATACCTGCATTTTGAGTCTAAAACCCTTATCATAATTACTCCATGCATCTCCCCCATGCTTCAAGTACTGCTCATGAATATACTGTTCGTACGCCATCAATGCCACGCCATCTTGTGGGAATTTCTCTAACATAATAGTGGCATAAACCCTGAACGCCCTCAACCAGGTATGGATATTGAGCTCTATTTTAGGCCTCTCCCTCTCCTTCTTCTCCTTTTCCCTCTCAGTGGGCTCACTGAAACCTTGTCCCGAGGGGACCATCCCCAACAACTCCATAATATCCATGAACTCCTTCCTCCATACCCGCTCTTTGTATGCCAGCGGGATGTGCCATGCCAATGCATTAATTGCCACTCTGGCAGGTGCAAATCCCGGCATGGGCTTCCCGTATATTGTGTTATTGCTGGCCAGCTCTTGCCCATGTACCTGTGGAGGAGCCTGTGCCCCCCACCAAGGTGTTCCCCCTATTTGTGGCGTGTAGGCAGTGTTTGCCCCCTGCGTCGCCATCTGCCCTGGATTCACCCCCACTACTGGCTGACTTACGCTTACCACGGGCTGACTCCCCCCCGGGCCAAGCTGCTCCATGACCCCACTTCCCCCTTGCGCCCCTTTACCCACTAGGTTCAAGGCATTATTACTAACAGGTAACTGACCATTTACACCCGTCCCCCAAGCTTCCATACATTCCCTGAACATACCTTTCACCATCTCCAAGGTGGTTGGCACCTCAGCTGCTACCGCCGGTGTGGCTACAGGTGTGCCGCGAGGACCTCCCATTGGCCTTGGAGCCTCAGCAGGAACAGGTGCCGGAGTGGCTTCAACCTCCTGCGCCCTCCCCTTTCCCTTGGGGTTGTCTTTCCGCTTCTGCGCCGCTTGCTGCTGGCTGTCCCTCGCTTTCTTGGTCATCACTCTTTTCCTTTTACCGACTGGCTCATCCTCTTCCTCGAGCTCCTCGATGTCCAGCTCCTCCCTCTCCTGTGAGTGCACTTCCACCCATGCCTCCTCGATGGGTGTAGGTGGAAACAAGAGCGGTGACTCGGACCTCCGGTTGCGCCCTGCAACCTCAGCCCCCACCTGTGCTGCCATCAACTGCATCCAGCTGTTGCCATATTTGTCCCCCGCCCTCCTTGCCATCATCAAAAATGCCTTCAGGTCATCCTTCTGCTGGTCCTCCTGGTTTTTCCCTTGCTTCTGCATGATTCCCCTTAGCCAATGTCCTCTCAAATCAATGTCCTACGTGTTCTCTTGCTTTCAAATGCAGCCCACGCAGCTAAAAGGAAATACTTTCAAATGGTGTCCTTCCTTTGCTATAGCTTTGCAATAGTTTGTAGACACGAACAATACTTTTTCTTCTTTTCTCCACCTCCCCTCGTGCCGCTCCTCGCAGGCTTCTGCCTTAGGACTGTACCTCTAAAAGCCCTTTGAGCTGACCGAGGCGTGCGCACCACAGCCTTCTCCTCGTTCCTATCTTCCGCTGCTGTCCGCGTCTTCCAGGTCTTCCCGCGGTGCTCAGCTGTTGCTCCGGTTCACCGCGCGTCTCTCCCTCGCGGCTATTGACCTCTCTCCTCTAGCTCGCCTCGCCGATCAGCTGCCTGGCCTCTGCCCTTGCTGGCTGCGAGCCTGCAGATCCTTGCCGCCTCGCCGATCAGATGCCCAGGGTTTTCCTCCGCGGAAAAACTTTGCCTTCCCCTCGCTTGCCGCGAGCCTGCAGATCCCGGCTGCCTCGACGCTCTGCTGAATGGCTTCTCCTCCTTCAAGAACTTCCTACGCAGTCACGACGAAAACGAAGTCCTCCACTCTTGGCGGGCGCCCGGCTGCTGGAAGAGCTGCAAGTGCTCCTGCGCCGGGCGCCCGCCGCTTTTATGTCCCAAGCCCCGCCTCCTTCCTTTGTTGCCCTTCGCGGGCTTTCCCGGGCTCTTGGCGCCCTTTCCCCTGGCTCCTTTGCCGCCCTCTCCCCTGCCCCTGGGGGGGGAGGGGCAAGAGAGCGTA
Source organism: Ambystoma mexicanum (assembly GCF_040938575.1). Taxonomy (NCBI): domain Eukaryota; kingdom Metazoa; phylum Chordata; class Amphibia; order Caudata; family Ambystomatidae; genus Ambystoma; species Ambystoma mexicanum. The sequence goes on from NC_090937.1 coordinate 1,108,270,841, forward strand.
AAGGAGGAAGGCCCCTGCCCCGGTTATCGGGGTGCCTCCTCCACTCGCTGCGCTCTCCCTTCGTCACCTTCATATCACACTCTCTCGGTGCAGGTGCCTTTATGGGACTCTAGAGATGGCTGGAGAAGGGCAAGCCGCTGCCTCACCTGGGAAAACCTCCTGGGAGTGTTGAGAGGATAGTAGTGATGGTTGTAGCAGAGGGCAGTACATGCATATATGGTCCCTGTGCACTGTATAGCATCTAACACTGCTCCTAGGGCAAGACGATGGACTGAAGGGACCTTGTGTGAACCTACTGTATTATGCCTAGATATTCTTCGGTTGTTGTTTGGAGACTGCCTGAAAGTCCACTAAGTGTGTGGCTGGTGGTGTTTGAGCTTTTGTTGAGGGTGGTTATTTGTCGACATTCAACTTACGCAGTGACTGTGGGGTGTGTGCCCTTTGAGCTGTTTGTTGTGGGTGTACATTTGTGAACAGTTTCTACCTGGAACGGCTTGGGAACGCTCTGATGTGATGTGACAGCCCCGCAACAGCAAGGTCTCTGGAGCATGCATAGAGTGTCACCATTGTACCTTCGGACAAATAAGACACGAGGTGGGGGAAGGAATCACTGCTGCAAAGCCATGAGGAAAAATGACACCCAGCCTCTGGAATCCGAAGTTCCTAAACAGGATTTTCCACCGTGCTGCCCCACCCCCCGGCCTACATCTAACGGAGGAGGAGCTAGGATAGAGGTAACTGTGGGAGGAGAGATTATAACAGTGATTCATCCCTAAATTGATGCTGTACAACCTGCACAAAACAAAAACAGCACTAAGGAGTCTGAGAGGAGTGCTTCTTCTTTAGAAAGCATGTGTGCCCCATATTATTTGAGGGAAGAAGCGTATTTTGCCTCTATGTTTTTGGTCATGCATTTTTTGAGGAGTTTTTACATACTTTAATTCTTATGGTTGTCCAGCTATCTGACTGGTGGAAATGGATGACTATCGAAATATATATAAACCGAACATTATTGATCACCATGTAGTGAACCTCAATTAACGCCATAAGATCAAGTCTCGGGAGATTGCTCAGGGGCAACGTGCATGCATTTGGACGACATGGAGCAACACAGGTTCGATCTCCGGGTCCGCGCTTAGAAACCTCTGGGTACAGGGACGTCATTTCACCAAAATGCCAGGGGTCGCGGAAGTGACATCACAATGCCACGCCCCCAAGAGTGACATCACACGAAGTGATGTCATTTGACCACGCCCCTGCTTACCATCACAGGAAATGGCATCACATAGCATTGTTTCTAAGTACACTACGAACAATATGGTCACTATAACCCTGTACATTGATGCACATTTCATACAGGAATGACTCACCATATGTATCGTTAATATCAGTGCGTATTGGCCCACATTACCAAATCACTGTGATTGCAAGCAGATGTCCAAGGCCAAACGATAATGATGCTTTAATATATAGCACTTAAGCACTGCTTGTGCCTTATGCCGCATGCCTGAAGGACACCGTTTCCTGGCTCCACAGAAGACAAGACAAAAGGCGTGTGGAAGTGAAAAGCACTTGCACTTGCAGTAACTTTGCAGTAACTTTGCAGTAACTTTGAAACAAAACATGTGCATATCAAAGATCAGGGACAAAAACAGCGATTTTGACTCTTGCTAAATGGAAACCACTAAAATCCTATCACCACCTGGACAGGAGCAGAGGGACGCCGTTGCTATACACTGAAGCCTACAGATGTGAAAGGGATATTTGTGCCTGTCAGGAGTGACAAATTACAGGTTTGGGGAGAGAAGGTGCCTGGGGAAATACTGCGAAGCTGCCCAGCACTTCTAGAATTCCTACAAAGTCCCCACTGCTGCTTTGCTTCCTAAACGAAGGGGAAAGCACAAGGCAGAGAATAATGTTGACTTATTAGGCGGGATCATAGTACAAGCAGGGACATCATTTCACCAAAATGCCACGGGTTGTGGAAGTGATATCACACGACCCTTGACCTCTGATGACATCACAGGAAGTGAGTAATTTGACCCCACCCCAAAGTGATATCACGGGATGCGATGGAACACAACCTTTCACCCCTTGACAGAACAGGAAGTGGCATCACATAGCATTGTTCCTAAGTACACTACGAAAAATATGGTGACAATATCACTATAATGCGATATACATTTCATACAAGAATGGATCACCATATGTATTGTTAAGATCAGTGTGTAAAGGCCCATATTACCAAATTACTGTGAATGCAAGCAGACGTCCATGGCCAAATGATAATGATGTGTTATTATATAGCACTTTCGTTAAAGCGCTTTATATTGAAGAAATATACAAACAATATCAGCCAACCTGTGTTGGTATTCATTTATCGACCTCAGAAGGATGAAAGGCTGCGTTGAGGTGTTTAAGAACAGACTAAATCAGTGACTCACCCCTGAAGTGTGCCTGAAATAAATCTTTAATGAGTCTAGCAATTATTGTATAGAATTCCAGAAAGACAAATGATTTGGTAGTCCTATTCTTTCTTATTTAGGGTCACTGCTGAAAGTGGCAGACTTGTGGCAGCCCTGTTCTTTTTTTTGTTTTGTTTTGTTAAGAGGCCTGAACAAGAAAGCCAGCCACTCCAGAAGCAAAGTGCCACATGCCACTGGCCACAGCCCAGGACCCTGCATTGAATAAAAAAACACACTTTAAAAAATATATATATTTTGTTAGGGGTAGCACGGGAGACCACAGGGGTAGCAAGGGAGGTCCCTAAATGATGTCTCTGCCCTGCTACAGTAGCATAGGCAGAAGCCAGATGTATGCTTCAGAGGGATATGAGCTGGCACAAAAGCAGGTCAAACACCAATAATACAGTGGCTCCAAAACAAAAGAATGTCCAACCAAAGTTCTACAAAAATAGGACACTTGAATTAAACTAACACTAGAAACACACTAATCTAAAAAAAATCGATGCTATCCATGTAAAGGAAGACACAGAATATGATCTGTAATGAAAATGGGCACCCTTGGTCTGACGGCAAGTGTGCACAAGCAATACTTTCAGCAGCAATGTCAGTTCACTGAAGATGTCTTTGAAAAAGGTAGCAAGTAAAGTATTGCTTGTCACTGGACCCTTTAATCTGTGTCACGACAGAACCACTTCACATACTTGTAAATGCTTGTTCCAAGGGGTCAGCAGCATTGAGACAGTTTTGTAGCTGTTTTCAAAGGGTCAACACAGCATTGGGACATTTGAGTTCGAGGTTCCAAAAGAATTGTGAATGTCGAGACAGTCGAGTTGGCTTGAGATCTTCCAGCGATGCAGTGAGGTCCTTTAGCAGTGATTGGAGTCAGCTTGACGACGTCCAACGATGTGATGCATTTCTTCTGTTGTAAAAGGCTTGAAAACGGCTGAAGGGCAGGTGGCCAATAGGTCGAGTCAGTGGCTTGACGGTTTGACAGTATTTAAAAAAGCAGATTGTATCAAAGGCAGCTGCAGGGGCTTGCAGTTGCTTTGGAAGCACCTTGAGGTGGTTGAGATAGCAAAAAAATTGATTGAAGCTGTAAAACACCGTATAGAGCTGTTTCCTGACTTCCTGTTGCTGGGGGAGCCCATCCAGGGTCTCAAAGGGCATGGTAAGTCCTTTCCTGTGTACCTTCCAGCCAGGAGGAATTTAGTGAGCACTTGTAGGGTTCGGTCACCTCCAGTGACCAGGTTACCGGATACCAGTCATCTCAGCTGTATTCGGCCTTGTCCAGCCAAATGTTCCTCAGGGATGATTGTGGGAAAAGCCTTGCCCTTTTCTTGGAGGTCTCTGTTGTCACCTCTGGCAGATGGCTTTGGAGTAGAATGTACTCTGAACAGAGTGCAAATGTAAGCCTTCTTCAAATGCCCAAAGATATAGTCTCATCCCCTTAAATAGGCAATCTTCTACAGTCTATGGGTTCCCTTCGTGTCTTCTGAAAGGGTTCCAATCCTGGCTGCTGTTTCAGAATCATCTGCCTGGTGATGTTATACCCAAAGAGCTTTGTCGGCAGGAAGTGAAAAGGGCTAGCACATTTGGAAGCCATGGCAGTATCCAACATGTTGATACCGTTATGTGGAATGATGCTTTTCTCCTGGCTACTGTACCTCCATCCCTCATCCTTCCTGTCTACATCAAAGAGTTTCTGTTAATTACCACCCTCATGTCATTTCCTTTGGCCTTTCAGAGCCTGTCCTTTAATGCACAGGACCTTTCCCTGACCCTTGGGGGCACTTCCTATATTCCTGGGAGGTGGCAACCCTTTCGCAGGGCAGACACATGATTTTTCTGTGGCCATATGGTCAGTTTTGGTTGAAACTCAAGACAGCGAATGCACAACAGGCCTTGATAGGAAGATTACGAGAAACCAGATAACAACAAAATGACCTAAAAAGGTTTGGCCAGTATTATTGTGGATTCCCAGAGACCACGTTTTTATAATCAGACACAGTGCCATCTGCCCCCAGGTTTTGGGAGTACACAATTGTATGATGTCATTAAGATTCAGGCATTCCTACAGTAAAACACAGGTCATTGGAGATTTCACTCCATCAGTCAGTTGGCTTGAATGCACATGTCACTTTGTACTGCCATATTACAAAATCGGTGATTGGGGTTACCAGACAGTCCAAGCAGAGTTACTTGCTTGCACTATGAATGGAGCATCTTAAAAGGGGGTCAGATTAGCAGCCATCCCTTTCAGCGGGAGATCCACCCACTTCATTGTATTACTAAAGATCTAAAAAGCTCAGACTATTCCACCTTTAAAAATGGCATTCTGACACAACTATCCTTTGTAGAAGAGTTGTAAACATTTGTAGAGTGACTCTCCTCTGTGAGACAGCTATACAAATGTTTTAAGAGTAACTCATGTCAATGGAAAATGCATTAAAAGTTTTTCTAAGTTACCCAATGCTTTGGTACATCTATACAATGGGCCTTATTACTACCCGGGCAGTAAGTACCGGTCATTACCGGCATGGAGCAACTACCGTGTCCGTGCTGGCAATAGACCGCTAAAAGTGGCCTATTACGAGTACGCGGGCACGAGCTTTGCGCCATGCTGGTAATGACCCCACCGCCATGCTGTAAAAGTGACAAAAATCTCCCTTTCCGACATCGTACGTAGTGCAAATAGCACCACCGGCATCCAAGCCATCGGCATTAGCGGTGACCACAATAGCGGTCACCTCTATTAGCGGAAACTGCTATTAGCTAATAAGCGGAACCGGAAGTAGCATCATCGCACAGGAACGGGAAAGAGCACGGCGGCTATATTTAAAAACACAATCCATTGCCATCCATCACAACCAGGAGCCATCTGATCCCCAGAACTCTACCACACCTCCAACACTACCTGCTGCATCTCACCATGCCGAAAGCTGTTAAAAAAACCACAGCGCCTGTGCAAGGAGCACTTCTCCCGAGAGGAGTTGACCATGCTGGCGGAGACGCTGCAGGAACATGCAGATGTTGTGTTCTCCTCCGACATGTCCCGCCCTGCAGTCCAGCGCAAGAAACAGATATGGGAGGAGGTTGCCCAGAAAGTAAGTGCCGTTGGCACCACACCCCGCACTCCCAAAGATGTATGTAAGCGCTGGGACGATCTGCGTTTACGCGTGCAGAGCATCCTCTCTGCCAACCGCAACCTGGGGATGGCGACAGGCGGAGGTGGGGACTCCCCCATCAAGTTGCAACCATGGGAGGAGATCTGCACCAGCACCATAGGGACGGAGGCAATTGAGAGAGGGAGGGACATGGAGCGAGGAGCCCCGTCATCGGCCGATACAGGTAGGTGTCCCAAATGAAACAATGCTAATACCAACACAATGATGTCCACCTGAACTGACAGTGCAATGATGTAGAGCAGGGTCCACCAGACACATATGTACAAGACTGCCTACAGGCAGTGCACAGCATCATTTTGTCCACATGCATAATGCACCCAATATGTGTTACAACCCAGATGCTTCCATGCATCACCCACCCAAACGCCAAGCAACCCGTATGTCATTCACCCAATGTCAATTAACTGCCATTCCATATGAATGCAGCCACCCCAATGCATGCCTGATGCCTGTAGACCCATCACTAACCCTATCCTTCTATTGGTCCCCCACAGGCACGCATTCAGACAGTGGTGACGAGGACACTAGGGAGGATGATGCCACACCACAAAAGAAGGCCAGGGGCAAGGAGGGAGAACACCGCCCCTCGACTTCAAGGGGTACAGGCCAACCTGCACCACTGCGGAAGGGCAAGAAAACCCCAGAGGCCACAGCACCAATGTGCACTACGGCCCCCACAATAGTACCCACACCAGCCACCAGCACCCAGGAGCCAGTGGCAGAAGGCACAGCATCGGCTGCCAGCAGCACAGTGGGAGAGACAGCTGCCACAGCAGCCGTTTTTGGACGATGAGGCAGATGTTCAGGCACATGGCACAACTACCGGCACAGCCCCCCTGCATTCACCACAACTCTCCCCATGCAGCATGCAAGGGCTGTCTCCTGGGGATTCATGGCCCGGCAGTTTTAGCCCCACGCCAACTGTGCATGATCAAGAAACACTGTTTGAAACCCCTCACACATCCACCACTGTTCCAACCAGCTAAGAGGGGATCAGAGCTCAACTAGGACCAGCCCCGTGCGTAGGTCTGGCAGGAACCTGCGCAGATCGGACAGGGGTGCACCTGTTGCTGGTAGAGGGGGAGGGCTGTAGGTACAGCCAGGCATACTGGTCCCATGTGGACTAATGGTGCATGTCAGTGCACACCATGTGTGGGGAAGTGAAGGGGGGAGTTGGAGGGGGGAGGGGGAGAGTGCGTGTGGGGGAGTTGAGGGGGGAGGGGGGAGAGGGTGTGTGGGAGAGTTGAGGGGGTAGGGGGGAGAGAGTGTGTGGGAGAGTTAAGGGGGAGGGGGGAGAGGGTGTGTGGGGTGGAGGGCTTGTGCACTTTGTTATATTTCTTTAATACACCTGTTGGGAAATCATAATTCACATGTGTGGACATTGCTTATTGTGTACGTGTGCTTTATTGGTGAACAGTCTACAGTGTCCATGTCCCTGATACACCCAGTGCCCTGAGTGCCACCTCCATGTCACACTCCCCGTCCATGTGTGCTAGAAACATTGGTTGATCAGAGTCTGACGCATGGCACCTCCCTCCTGTGCATCGCTGCCTCTCTGAAGTGCAGCCACATCTCCACCCTCCTCATCCTCATCGTCAGGTGGTTGCAGTTCAGCGTCAGGGGGCAGAGGCACATTCCGTCTGATGCACATATTGTGTAGCATGACACATGCCATGACGATCTTGGCCACCTTCTCATGGCCGTACAGGAGTGCCCCACCAGTCCTGCTGAGGCAGCGAAATCGTGCCTTCAAGAGGTCAAATGTCTGCTCAATCACCACACGGGTACGTGTATGCGCACGATTGTAGTCCTCCTCGTGCCTGTTCTGCGGGTTCCGGACTGGGGTAAGGAGCCACCTCTTCAAGGGATAGCCTGCATCACCTGCATGTGGGCAACAATGTGTATGAGTAAGTCATCACATCATATGGGACCTGTATCAATGACACCATAGCATGCATTCATTTACTGTTCGCTACCTCATATCCATGCATGAATACAGACACACGATGTGACTGCTATGTGTGTATTCCTCCTATGGACAGGTGTGCGTGCCATCGTCTAGTGGGCGCACGGGGGTCCTATTCCTTGTGAGTGATCATGCACTGTGTTAGTCCACGCTGGTGCTGGTTGTTCCCATGAGCTGGCTGATGTGCAGTCATTTCTATGCTTTCACCCTGTCACTGTTGATGGCAGCCTCATGATGCTCTCACTATTCACAACAGATGGTGACATGCAGTTTTGGTGGACCTCTGTGTTAGTGTAGTGGTGTTTTAATGTATTTGGCCCTCATGTGACTCCTTTGTACGCAGTAATGGAGGACTGTCCTTTCTGTTGATGGTGTTTGGTGCTGTGCATTGGCCATACTAATTGCTTGTAGCTGCATTGTGTTGTGGGGTATACGGTCTAATTATCTACAGTGCACATGTTGATGGCTATGGGATGGTTGCAACACTGCATCATTTTCATGGTAGGGCAGCTTACGTCTTGCACTTTGGGGTCAGGTGTCAGGTCCAGTCTGGCCTGCTTTGGGTTATGAGCATGGTCCATTCTCCCAGGCACTCTCAGACAGGTGAAGTATGCATCTCTCCCCTCCCACATCTCAGCCAGGTGAAGTATGCATCTCGCCCCCCCCACATCTCAGCCAGGTGAAGTATGCATCTCCCCCCCCCACATCTCAGCCAGGTGAACTATGCATATCTCCCCCCACCACATCTCAGCCAGGTGAAGTATGCATCTCCCCCCCCCACATCTCAGCCAGGTGAAGTATGCATCTCTCCCCCAATCACCTACCCACATCGCAGTTCCATGTGCCTAACATGCAACTCACCGAGAAGCCAGGATCTCTGCCCCGCATGTCGCTCCATGTAGCGTGGTGTCGTGGAGTTCCGCAGGACCATTGAATCATGGGTTGATCTGGGGAATCGGGCACAGCTATGTGTGATTATCTTGTTTGAGTCACATACCATTTGCACTTTGATGGAGTGGTATAGCGTACGGTTGCGATACACTACCTCCATGGCATGTGGGACCACCAATTCCACATGGGTGCAGTCGATGGCGCCAATGCAACCAGGGATGTCGGCCAGTGAATGGAAGCCAACTTTGGTGCTGGAGATCTCCTGGGCTGTCCGTGGTAGGTAAATGTGGTCGCCTGTGTGCTTCAGGAGGGCATCAAGCACTTGGTTCAGCGTACGTGAGAATAATGGTTGTGATATGCCATGCATGTGCCCCACTGTGTGCTGGAGGGTGACTGTGGCCAGGAAGTGGAGCACAGATGCTACCTTCAGTAGGGGTGGGATGGCGGTGCGTATTTCAATCAGGCTGATAATGTCATGTATCATGTCCACAATGGTGGTGAAGGTGCCCCGGTCCAGACGGTACAGGGTGTGGATCTGCTCAGGGGTTAGGTTGAATGGACTGGCTCTGATGCAAGGGATTGGGGCTGCCTGCGTGGTGCCACTGGCTGCACTAGTGGGGCATGCTGTGCCTGCCTCACCCTCCTTCTCCTCCTGCGTCTCCTCTGTGCTGCCTGTTGTTGTTGTTGCTGCTGCTGGAGTTCCACTGTAATCATGTCCTCCAGCCCCAGCATTGCTAGTAATATTGAAATCATTTTGGTGTGTGACTGGGTGTGGGAAGGGGTGCGCTGTGCTCCTTTTGTGCTGGCCCAGTCTATATTGCCTCCACCTGTGCTGATTGTGTGCACCTGTGGCAGTTGGGAACACTGCACATGGCCGTTTACGGGTGGTCCGCGATGCCGGTATTTGCTCCATGACGGTAAGGTACTTTTCAGGCTTCAGTAGGGCGTTATTTGCATGTCCGCCTGACTTGTGATGTTCCCCTGTTTACGCCATGCCGATATTTGCGACATTAAGGGTCGTGTGCCCGCGCTCCTGCCGCTATTAGCGGCACCGTTAATTACGGTGCCGCTAATAGCGGGTTGGCGTGTCATAATCGTGCGGAGCGGTAATCGATGCCGGTAATCCATTACCGGCATCGTTATTCACTTACCGCCTGGGTTGTCATGAGGCCCAATATGTTTAGAGGGACTGTTTTCAGTCGGGGAGGGATATACATGTATGTGGGAAAGCTGTACAAAGTGAATCACAACTCTGTGTAAGTGTTGTAAATCTCTGAGAGTGACTCATTCGTTGGAGTGCTCCAAATAATTCTATATCAGCTCTCCTTTCTTGCACAGCTGTAGTAATACTCGAGTGACTGCCCTCTGTGAAAGAGCTGTAAACAGGGACGTAATTTCACCAAAATGCCAGGGGTAGCAGAAGTGACATCACACAACCCTTGACCCACTGATGACATCACAGGAAGTGCGGGTACACAAAAAATCACATAGCATTGTACGCTACGAAAAATATGGTTACGATATCACTATGATGCGATGTACATTTCATACAAGAATGGATCGCCATATGTATCATTAAGATCAGTGTGTATAGGCCCATATTACCAAATTACTGTGAATGCAAGCAGATGTCCATGACCAAATGATAATGATGGGTTATTATATAGTACTCATTTGTCGACCTCAGAAGGATGAAAGGCTGAGTTGAGGCATTTAGGAACAGACTAATCAGTGACTCACCCCCTGAAGTGTGCCTGAAATAAACCTTTAATGAGTCTAGCAATTATTGCATACAATTCCAGGAAATCACATTATTTGGTATTCCTATTCTTTCTTATTTAGGGTCAGTGCTGAAAGTGTTAGACTTGTGGCAATCCTGTTCTTATTTTTCTTCTTTTTTGTAATGGGCCTGAACAAGAAAGCCAGCCTCCAGCAGTAAAGAGCCACATGGTGCTGGCCACAGCCCAGGAGCTTGCATTACAAAAAGGTTGCAAGGGAGACCTCGGAGGTCGCAGCTGCGACCTCTGGCGACCCCTAAATGACGTCCCTGAGTACAAGAGCACGAGACTCCCTAACCCACACTACCATGACATAATGCCACAACAACACACCTCTTCTCTTTTAGCTCTGATTAAAAGCAGTGGCTAGGAGGCATTCGCCTTTACACAGTAACAACCAGACACGTGTTTCCCAACAGGATAGCTGTTTGGGTCCGGGAGAAAAAAAAATAATGAGGAGGCGATATTAAAATGTCTCCTCACATAAGAAAAGAAAACAAGAGCAATCATCAGAATTTATCAGCCATAAAGAAGCAGTATGTTTTCTTGGCACATAGACAGCCTGCTGCTCTAAATCCTCAGCGGCCGAGAAGAGAAAGATGTTGCTGCTAAGGAAATGCCACAAAGACTGCATCTTGGTCGGGCAGAAATTCTGTGACTGGGCCCGGGTTGCAAAGGAGTGAGGCCTAAAATGAAATGGCAGGCGTAGCAAAGGGTGGCAAAAGCTGGCCTCTTTAATCTTCTGCTTAGCAGTCTCACGACAGATAGAGCACAAATCAAGCACTTTCTCCAAGGCATTGCTTTTTTAAAATAAATATTATTTATGTTGCTACTCACGACACACAGCCCGAGGACGGTGGCACTCAGCAGCGCAGACCAGCCTTCAAGCTCTGCTGCCAGCTGCAGTTGCCAAAATCCGGGCAATGCTCCATGTCCCAGTGCGGGTGCCCTGCTTACAGAATATGCAGGAAACATAGCGGAGGCGAGGTCGGACTCGACAAAGTTCATGGTTGCCAGGCAACCATGACCTCGAGTGCCAGCCTCCAGACCTAGTGGAGCCGCGCCTGCCCCCAGGCAGGCATCATGGAGCCTGCCCTGCAAGTCGCTGTGTGTACGATTCTGCCCGCCAGTGACTTGCCTCATAATTCTTTTAAAATAATCAGAGGTCGAAGGCACTGGCAGGTTGACTCGTGTGCATGGCAACCCGCAAGGCAAACTCCATGACCTCTGCAAGTGCAATGCAGGAAACATAGCAGAGGCGAGGTCGGACAAAGTTCATGGTTGCCAGGCAACCATGACCTCGAGTGTCAGCCTCCAGTCCTAGTGGAGCCGCGCCCGCCCGCAGGCAGGCATCATGGAGCCTGCCCTGCAAGTCGCTGCACGCGTGATTAAGCCCGCTAGTGACTTGCCTCATAATTCTTTTTAAAATAATCAGAGTTTGAAGGCACTGGCAGGTTGACTCGCGCGCACGGTAACCCGCAAGGCAAGCTCCATGACCTCTGCAATCTTTTTGCGACCCCTGATTATTTTAAAAAGAATTATGCAGCAAGGCCTTAATCAGAGGTCGCAAAAAGATCACAGAGGTCGCAACGGAATTTCCAGAGGTTGCAGTTGCGCCCTCTGGCGACCCCCAAATGACGTCCCTGTCTGGGTATTAAGCGGGTTATAAATAACCTATCATTTCATATCATACATGCTTCTGTAAATGACATCTTAAAGTTATGTTTTACTTCATCATGTTTTTGCAGATGATGTCTGGCGAGAAGGGCGTCTTGGAATTCAGTTCTAATCATCGGGGTAGGACTATGAATAAAACCCCACACAAGGCTTCGGATGTCTCACAGACGGATCAGCATTTGATATTTTATTTTTGATTTTTAGATTGGTATTTATGGAATGGAATGTGCCCCCCTTACATTCTCACATAATTCTAAATATTCTATATATTTTGTCACAAGTGTTGACCTAAAGATATACCTCTAATGGGACTTTAGGACTCGGGGAGATAACATTTCAGGTACATTTTAACTCTCTCCTGACTACTACTATGATTCTGGCATATTTAGATTACATCAAGTAAAAAGGGTGTGACCTATGCTATAATACCTTAGGAAGGGATTTCTACATATTCATGAATTTCCGAAGGTTATGAGGGTGCATTAAAAGACAGAAAAATTGAGCCAAAGGAGCACAAGTGAGGAGAGATGAGGCATGACTAAGCCTAGGAAAATACATTTGGCCAAATCACTCTAATCATTTTTACTGTATTCAGGAGTGACAGATCTCCTGAAATTTTAAGAGATTCTGGTATTTTGAAGGTTTAATTTGGCAAGGATTTAAAATCTGTTTGCTGCAACGCGCACAGCAGGCCTTCAAACGATAGTGTCAAAACAATTGGGGGTAGCGGATTGAAGACAAATTAAGCAGAATATTTAAAAGGAGATGAATGTATGCAAAAAGATGTTATGGTGCCTACCATTTTGCTATCTGCCCTACGACTGGCAGTCTGCAAGACAAGCAGAACAGAGTTGGGCGAGGAGAGGAGGGATTCAGAAAAGAGATTCAGGAAACTGAGTTCAGAAAGCAACATTTCCACAACTAAACAAAAACAAAAAAAAGCTTGGCCTAAACAAAACAAAAAGGTTTCTCTAACAAAAGATTTAAAAACTAGGAAAAATAGGCTTCTCAAAACAAACTGGCTTTCCAAACTGGAATAAACAATTAAGGCTTTCCATCTAAAATAACAGGTTTCAAAATCGACATGAACACAATCCCTTTCCTTTTAAATAACTCTTTTTATTGATTTTAGTTATAAGTACATAACAGCATGAAACAACCAGCAAGGTCACATGTTATACAATCAGCAGCATTACCATGTATTATGTCACGGCAGCACAGGGGTATCTCAGGCAGATCGGGGTCAGTCTCTCGGGTGTAGGGCTTCTGACCCGTTAAGGAAGATCGTTAGGTGCCCGTGCCTCTTCCATCTGGGGGTGGAGGGGACAGGGGAGGCGATTATCCAGTACCCTCCCATTTCCCCCAGACTTTCTGGAATTTCCTTGGGCATCCTCTGGCGTTATAGATTTGCCTCTCTAAGGATGCACATCTGTCCACCTCGTTGGACCATCGGTCCACACTCAGTTTTTCAGCCCATCCTCAAGTTGCAGCCGTTTGTGGTTTACCCACGCCCAGTGCCACTGCCAGGAATGTCTTTTCATGTTTAGTAAAATCCACCTCCCCAGATGCCCGGTAGTATCAGTTTCGGATCCTGTGGAACAGGGGCCCTGAAGAACCTGGAGATTCCACTAGTGAATTCCTCCCAAAAGCCCTGCAGTACATTGCAATCCTAGACCATGTGATAGAAGGTGCCATCTGCCCTTCTACATCAAAGACATGCCCCATTGTCCACCACTCCCCATCGCGCCATCGCTGTTCTGGAGTAGTATGATTGGTGTAATACTCTGAGCTGGATCAGTCAGAACTTGCCATCGATGACTATCTCTCGAGGAAACATTAATGCTTCCACCCATTCTTCCATCTCCAGTGGACCCAGGTCCTTTTCCCATTTCTCTCTTAGCCTGGCCGATCTCGGGCCCCAAAGGAGTTTAGGACCTGATAGAGTGTGGAGGTAACCTTGGTCAGGATACAGTCCGGAGAACATTGGTCTCCAGGGGGAACAGCTGGGAACTTTGACCAGAGTAGGGAATTGGGCATTTATGGCGTGTGTAAGTTGTATGTGTCTGTAGTGGTCCATAGGTTGTAACTCAAATTTCCCCTTTAAAGTCTCAAAATCTAGGAGACGCCCATCCTGTACTATGTCTGCGCGTGTGCGTATACCTTGTCTCTCCCAGTTTGTGAAATGCCCCATTTTCTGGATTTCAGGAAGATGCTTATTATGCCAGAGAGGTTGGACCAGTGTCGGTCTCCCTTTCCACCAAATGTAATGATGGGCCTCCCTCCAAACCCGGCAGATATGCAGTGTCATTCTTGCCATTCCTACTGTATGGGAGGAAAGGTCTTTAGAACCCTCCTCCCCTTACACTCCTCACCTACGTGAGGCTTATGACTTGCCGGCAGCCATCTATGCTCCTGGGCCCGGGATGCAGGATGGGTGAAGCCCGACGCATGAGACTGCATGGCTCACCTTGTAGCATGGTACAAACTCCATTTTGTGACACACTTAGACTCCATTTTGAGTACAATAACTCGGGCCTCCGTGGAACAAGCAGCCTGCAGAGCTGCAGCTCTCCCCCACTGGACCGCGCGCAGCGAGCCTGCACTTCCCCCAGCCTCCTCCCCATGGCGGCTTCCCTGAAGGCCTGTTCTCATGAGCAACTAGGCGCAAACAAGTAACAGAACAAACACTGTATCATTTACCTTCCGCAGTACATCATTGCCCTGGTGGTGACCGGACCTTAAGTTGGGGTCTGAGAAAAAACAAAGCTGTCCCTATCAAACATGCCTTGACCCCCCGCAAACCCCCACATCCATGATATATCTTGTGTATAAGCCCCAACCTTGTTCCCCGTTTTGAACTGTCAGACATGAATGTTAAGCCCGTGTGCCACCCGATGGCTCTCGTTTCGTGTTATGAGGTTGCATGACTAATGCAGAGGGCACTCGATTTGGTCACTAATAGCCTTTCATTTTTAGTTAGGTGTTTGTTATACTTTGAGCAGACTTCAAACTGTAGATTGATGCCCCTCGTTCTTTTTTTGACAGGCGAGGAGTGTTCTAAACACACAAGCCATGGCGCATTGTTGCTGGGCTCTGAGACTGGATGTGGAGTACTTACACACGTTCAAACCCTTACCTTCAGTGTATAAAGGCAAGAGTTTTTCTCAGACAAACAAATACCAGTCTAAACCTTTAATACAGTCCCTTTGGAGCCAAGTAGACAGAAAATAATGGCTGTAAAGCTAGTTTTCCAGATCCCTATAGTATACATAGAGTTGATCTTTGGTCAAAAGAAATACAAGAATGAGGATAACGTGGACTATGAACTATTATGATATGAGGTAGATATCTCTATAGAAAACATAGAGTATGAGGTTGGTAACATTGATATATTTTTGTACCCTCTCCCTCTCCTGTCTAGGTCCCTACTAGATGTAGATGCTAAAAGAAATTAAAATGTGGGTGGAACAATATATTGTCACAAGGTTCTCCCTTTCTCACCTGTTTCTCTTTTCTTGTGAATCTCTTGGGCGTAGCTTCCTTCTTTCTTACTGTCTGTGACTTGTATAAACCTGGACGCGGGTCTTCAGAGTCCAGCGTGAGGTTGTAGTCTTCCACTAGGAAGCGTTCAGTATCCGGGCGAGGAACCAGGAAGAAGCCGAGTCGGTCCGAAAGGAGTCGGGCTCCGACTCCGAGCACAGGGATTTTCCAGGAGATTAACCATGACAACAAGGTAAGGGAAAAGGAATGAAAGAGTTCCAGGAAGGAAGGAAACAAGGTATCAAGAAGAGCGCGAAGCAAACTTCGGAAACACACGTCTAACTACACCAAACAGTAGCGTTGAGATGCGAGGCGCTGCAGGGGCGTGGCCTTTTTCTATGAAGCCGTACGTTGCATGAAAAGGCTGGTGTGCTGCACTTCGGAAGCGCCGGCCATGATGGTAGGACCGCAGAGTTTACAACGGGGTGCATCATGGACCATGAAGTTCAGAACGGGCGAATTCGACAGCATGCCTCCTCCCAAGCCCCGCACCTCTGCGTTTGCCTGGGTGGATCCGATGAAATCTTTGTAATAGACGAGGGGCATTCATATTTGAGACTGGTTCCCAGGTACGCTCACTGGGAGGGTATCCTTTCCATTCAACCAGATACTGAAGTTGGCCGCGTCTGTATCTAGAATCACATATCCTGGAGACCTCGAACTCAAGTTGTTTATTGACGAGTACTGGATGGGGTCTTGGAACAGTTTGGTTGGATTGTACGAACGGTTGTAGCAAGGAAGTGTGGAAGACTGGATGAATCCTTTTCCACGAATCCGGAAGCTGGAGCCGATAGGCTACTGGATTAATGATTTCTTTTATGGAGAAGTGTCTGTAATACTTGGGGGGCAATTTATTTGGTCGTAGATGTCTGGGAAGAAGTTTCGAGGAAAGCCAAACTTTGTCTCCGACCGCGTAAGGAGGGCTTGGTCTTCTTTTGGTGTCTGTATAACGTTTGACATCTTTCCTGGCCTTTTCCAGCCGTTCTTTAGCATCTTTGTGGACATTGATTAATGTTTCGATCCAGGAATCAACCGCAGGTACTGGGGTTGGATGAGGCAGGATAGATGGTAGAACTGAAGGATGAAATCCCTGGCTACAGAAGAACGGGCTGGTTTTGATGGCTGAATGATCTGAATTGTTGTAAGCGAACTCAGCTACAGGAATCAGAAGTGACCAATCATCCTGGACTTTGGTGGAGCAACAGCGAAGATGCTGCTCTAGAGTCTGGTTGACTCGTTCTGTTGCTCCATTGGTTTACGGGTGATATCCTGATGACAATGCACGCTGAATCCCCAATATTTGACATAGTTGCTTCCAGAATTGGGATATGTATTGGGGGCCTCTGTCCGAGATCATTTTGGAAGGTAGTCCATGAAGTCTGAATATGTGTTCCAGGAAAATTCCAGCCAATTCAGATGAAGATGGTAGCTTTAACAAGGGTGTAAAGTGAGCCATGTGTGTAAACAGATCGGTTGTAACCATTATGGTCGTGTACCCTCTGGATGGGGGTAATTACACGATAAAATCTGTGGCGATGACTTCCCAAGGTTGTGTTGGCATTGCTGGTTGGTGTAAGAGACCTGCTGGTCTTCTGTTATCATGTTTGTTCTGGTTACAAACTGCACAGGATTGGACATAGGTCTTTACGTCGTCTTTCATCCGTGGCCACCAGAACTGTCTCTGTAAAAGACGGAGGGTGGTGGTGATGCCTCGATGTCCTGAATGGAGGGTATCATGACATAGTCTTGTGATCTTACGTCTGATTTCCTGTGTGGGTACTGCCAGACGGTTTTCCTTGAACAGATATCCGTCTTTCAGCTGAAGGTTCCTAAGATTATTCGTTTCGTATTCCTCCCAGAGTTCGGAAGAAAACGTCTTAGCCCGAATGTTCTCCAGGAGAGAAACATCTTGAGCTACAATTACAGAGTCAGGAAACATCTTGGGAAAGGAGCGTGCTTCGAGAGGTTCGTAGTCAGGGCGTCTGGACAAGGCATCAGCTATGATGTTTTGTGTTCCAGGAAGGTGAAGAATGTGAAACCGGTATTGGGCAAAAATAAGGCCCAACGGGCCTGACGGCTGTTTCTGCACTCCAGGGATTGTAGCACTTGTAAATTCCGATGGTCCGTGCGAACTTGTACTGGATGCTTGGCTCCCAAAAGGAGATGACGCCAGTCAGTGAAGGCTTGTCTGATGGCTAGCAACTCCTTCTCCAGTACGGAATAATGAGTTTCACTGGGAGTCAAGGTACGGGATGAATAGGCAATGGGATGTTCCATCTTATCATCAAGTTCTTGTTTCAAGACTGCTCCGATGGCGTAGTCGGATGCATCTGTCTCAACTAGGAACAGTCGATCTGTATCAGGTTGAGCTACGATGGGAGCTCGAGTGAATTCCAATTTCAATTGTTGAAATGCCGACTCCTCAGCTGTGGACCATTGTAACGAGTGTCTTTCCTTAAGAGTGTTATAATAGGGTGTACAATGTCAGAAAACACGGGTATGAATTTCCTGTAAAAGTTAGCAAGCCCCAGGAAGGATTGAATATGTTTCACAGTAGTAGGAACAGACCAAGACAGGATAGAGTCAACCTTGGAAGGATCCATTCCGATACCTTTGGAGCTGAGAACAAACCCAAGATAGTGAACGGTTGACACATGAAAAGACATTTTTCAGGTTTGGCCAGGAGCTTATGGTCATGTAAACGTTGTAGAACTGCCTTAACGTGTTCTTGATGGTTCTGAGGTTCCTTGGAGTAAATCAGTATATCGTCTAGGTATACAATGACGAAAAGGAACAACATGTCAGAAAAAAACCCGATCCATGAAGCGTTGGAATACTGCGGGGGCATTAGCAAGACCAAAGGGCATTACCAGATACCCAAAGTGGCCAAAGGGAGTTCTGAAGGCTGTTTTCCATTCATCACCTTCCTTTATACGAATGAGATGGTAGGCACCCCTGAGAACGAGTTTTGTGAAGATGACAGCACCTCTCACCGTTTCCAGGATATCCGAAATAAGAGGCAATGGGTAGCGGTCCTTGAGGGTGCATTGATTGAGGCCACGGTAATCCAAACATGGCCGAAGCTCCTTGGAGTCTTTTTTAGGGATGAAGAAGAGAGAAGCGTGAGCTGGGGACTTGGAAGGTTGAATAGATCCATTTGTTAAATTGGTGTCCAAATATTCTCAGAGGACTCTCTTTTCTGGTTCAGACAAAATGAACATTCTTCCAAAGGGAATCACCGCTGAAGGCTCAGTATCAATGGCACAATCCTAAAGTCTGTGAGGTGGAAGAGATTGAACAATGGCTGTTGAAAACACATCTGAGTATGTTTGGTATGCTTGGGGAATCTGGATGATGTTGGAGACAGTTGCTGACGATTGCTGAGGTTCCTGGGGTTCGTCTGAAGGACTTGGCAATGTGGCAAGAGATAAACAATAGGACATGCAATGTTCTGAGCCGAGAAACAAGGATCCTGCTGCCCAATTGATGTAGGGATTGTGCTTCTGTAACCAAGGCATGCCCAAAACCAAGGGGTAATGAGCCGACTTAATGATGTCAAAGTTGAGGATTTCCTGATGATTATTTATTGACAGTAGTAAATCCTTGGTTTGGTGGGTTATGGGTCCAGAAGTCAAGGGTCTGCCGTCAATGGCTTCGACCGGTTGTACTATCTCCTTGGTTTCTCGTGGGATGTGATATTTGAGAACCCAATCATGGTCTATGAAAATGCCCATGGCACCACAGTCCACTAAAGCCAGGATGGGATAGGATTCCTTTTTGGAAAAGGATAAGACTGTTTGCAGGATCACAAGATTGTTATGTCCAGGAGCTTTCAAGGAGGGAAATGATGAGGAGCATACATTTTTCTCCCGAAGCTGTGCTCCGCCTAGGATCGGGAGCTGGCGTTTCCCGAATGCCGAGGTGGCGCTATAGGACATTCCCTTTCAAGGTGTTTATCAGTGGCGCAATACATGCACAGTCCAGTATTGATCCCACGGATCTTTTCCTGGGGGGAAATATGTCCACGGAAGGTTCCTAATTGCATTGGTTCAGGTTCAGAGGCTGGAGGAGTGGTTGCTTCTTTTGGACCAGGATAGTTCGTGGCTGGTTTAGGAGATGTTGATTTGGATTTCCTCTTCTCCGCCTTCGTTTCCTGAATCCAGAAATCAATCTGTAGAGAGAGGTCCATGAGGGCTTGAAAGGAGCTTGGGCGGGCTACTCTGGCTAATTCGTCATTTATCTCATCATTTAAACCTCTTCGAACGAGGGTAAAGCTGGCATCCCGGGACCAATCAGCCTCTTTGACTAACTGTTTGAAGCGTGTCACATACATGAGCATGTCCTGGGTTCCTTGTTGGAACTCGAGCAGTCTTTCCTGAGCACTATAAACGAGCTCAGGGCGATCAAACATGGCCTTAAGGGCTTCCACAAACCCATCGTAATCATCCAGGAGAGCATCACCAGCGTTAAGTAAGGGAGTTGCCCAGGTTAAGGCATTGCCCGTGAGATGAGATATCATGAAGCCAACCTTAGCTCGTGGGGTGGAAAAATAGTAGGGTTTAAAAGTGAAATGTACCAAGCAAGAATCTAGGAAGGCACGTAGAGTTTTTGACGATCCATGGTACTTGTCTACTACTCCGCCTAATAGGACACTCTCCTTGGCAGCAGAATCTCTGGACAATACCAGCTGCTTTAATGCAGCATTCTCAGCCTTAAGATTTTGAACTTCAGTGGTTAATTCTTGCATGCCTCTCATGAGATCCTGGATTGCGGCTTCCATATCTGTCTTTGGATCAAGTTTGAGGCATCTCAATCTGTCACAAGTTTCTCCCTTTCTCACCTGTTTCTCTTTTCTTGTGACTTTCTTGGGCGTAGCTTCCTTCTTTCTTACTGTCCGGGATTTGTAAAAACATGGACACGGGTCTTCAGAGTCCAGCATGAGGTTGTAGTCTTCCACTAGGAAGCGTTCAGTATCCGGGTGAGGAACCAGGAAGAAGGCGAGTCGGTTTGAAAGGAGTCAGGCTCCGACTCCGAGCACGGGGATTTTCCAGGAGATTATCCACGAAAACAAGATAAGGGGAAAGGAATGAAAGAGTTCCAGGAAGGAAGAAAACAAGGTATCAAGGAGAGCGCAAAGCGAACTTCGGAAACGCATGTCTAACTACACCAAACAGTAGCGTTGAGATGCACAGCGCCGCCGGGGCGTGGCCATTTTCTAGGAAGCCATACGTTGCATGTAAAGGCTGGTGTGCTGCGCTTAGGAAGCGCCGGCCATGATGGTAGGACCGCAGAGTTTACACCGCGGAGCATCATGGACCATGAAGTCCAGAACAGGCGAATTCGGCGGATCATGACATATATACCCAATTGAGATAAGAAATTGTCTGGCTATTGGTGAACAACAATTTCTTGAAATTATGAATGTCACGGGCTACAAATGAGCCGGCAATTACTCACGCCTATATTGAATGTAAGTAAGGGTTGAATGATGTTTTTTGTTTCTCCGTGTTTTTACAAAGATATGCATGTAAGAATAGTGTTATGGTGAAATACATAGTGTACAATTTCTGGACAAGGTTCTCCTTCTTATGAGTGTGGATTTTCAGTGTATAAAATAAGATATGTGCACTCTCCCCAACATTGTGTGAACTAATGAATTAAAAACAAAAATGAGTGTTTTTCCATTTGAGAAGTATTGGAAACCTAAGGGGGATGTATAGATGATCTGAAACCACTCCCAAAAGATAACATGCTGTTCTTAAATGTTTTTTCTTTTTAGATATGTGCATATTTGTATATGGGGTATACAAAAGTATTAACACTATACTGAAGAAATGTATCCCTCCTGAAGAAGGCCATTAAATCAAGGGTTCACCAAGCGCTAGAGATAGTGCCCAATTTTACCCAAGGGCCGAAACATGTTGACTATTTTTATTAGACTAGAGAACAACTGAAGTCTAACATCTAACAGCTACAACTCGACGTAGTTCGTTGTATTGATGACAAAGAACCCCACCACAGATAAATCTGTGTTTTAATTGTGTTGTGAAAATCGTGAAAAATCCATGTTCTGTTTTTATGTCTATATAAATATATATATTTTTTGATATTGAATAAAATTTGTTTTTGATAAGGAAATACTGGAGAGTGGTTTATCAGCAATGTTAAACTTGTTTTTGACATGTCACGCGACAATTGATATGTAGTTTGAAGTTGAAGGAGAAAATGATGTCTTTTATTGTGCAGTAGAGAATATCATCCAACCCGATATTTATAGGCAGAGAGTGGGGTAATCTATTTCTCATTTTTGTTATATTTAGCCACCTAGTTTTATCCGTGCTTCTAAGCCATTTGTGAGGAGGATGAAATAGTTTCAAAATCCATAATGTTGAGTGTTCATAATAAAATGTGACGACCCTTGCCTATCCCAGAACATATACATGTAAAGTTATCAAACCTGTGTATATCTGAATCTGTCATTATTAACCAAAGGTCATTGTTACTGCGAAATGTTCTAAAAATCAAAGTACAAAATCCCCTTGCACGATATGATTTTCCATAATACACACAAGTGTACACGTAGGTAATTAAGTGTTGCAACATATACAAGACTTTTAAAGTATTAAGCACCACCTGTTGTCAATGAAATGCTGCTTGAAGCAATTGTTTAACCCTTGGGGATGTACACAAGTCTGATCATAAGTACAACGTTGTAACCTATCATAGATGTATACACCAACCTGGTTCTACCTCACGTTCTATGCTAGTTTTCCCCAAGTGCCCCCGCAACAAGAATGATGTGATGTTAACAAAAGGTTTTTTATTGATTCTGTGAACACAGTACTCATGAACCATGAAGAAATATAATACAAATAATTCTCATAAGCTCATATGATCATTGACATATACCCCAGTTTTCCGTCTCTATAAAGATGTGCATTCTACTTGATAATGTAGACCCACGAAAAGTTACAAGGCCATCTCCCCCTCCTCCTAGAGAGCCGCGTAGTCCACTCCCACCCTCCTCCCTACAAGGCTCGGCTGGGGCTTGAAGGTCCCTGGTTTACTGATGTTAGAATAATACAGCTACACCTCCCTGCATTCCTGTTGGGCCCGCACTGAGTATTTACCTTCCCCCATTCCCCCTGACACCCAATGCCACCATAAAACCACTGTGTACCGCCATGCCCTGGTTAAGAAGAATTATGAGCAACACGGCCCCACATCCCACCGCCTTTTGAGGTACCAGCTATGTGCCCCTCTGACCCAATGGTATTTCAGTTCACCCTAACCTCGACTGGCCATGGAGACAGTTATTCACTCTTGTACTAACATAACGTAAAACTGTCTCTTACTACATCTAACAGAGTAGAATGATAAAGGTACCCTAACCCGTGCCCCTTGATAAGACACCTGGACCCATGACACTGAGCCCTCTGTTAACAGCGATTTTATGATGATGTATTAAGGAAGCCCAGAGTTGTATACTGTTTCTCTCTGTCTCTTTTATGGTATTAGATTAATGAGTTGTAGGATTTATATGATAGATTGAAATAAAAGTTAGTAATGGATGTGTATGCGTGGCCACAAGGGCAACATGTTAGTGCAGCTGTAATGTATCCACACAGACAGCCCGTGACCTGATACTCCACCCCGACGAGGCCAGCTGACCCAAGCACTCCGGGATGCCACCACGTGGATCTCCGCCAATCATGGAGCACCGCACCTACAGTAAACATAGTAGCTAGTCTTCACCACCCAATCCCCATGACTATGTGCCCCCTATAGCTTACATCATCAATGATGTATTTATGTAATAAATATGAATGTCTTTCAATTGTCTGACAGAGCGCTCTCGGAGTTTGCAGAGTCCTCTGCATGCCCTATATTGATTTAGATAAAGCCTTTTATATCTCACCCGCACTTGGTCTTGGTCTCATTCCCCGCTGGGGTGTGTCCATTATTGACTCCCATTGTAGAGTTTAACAGCCTTTTGGGGGGCGCTCACTTTCACTACCAACCTTTCTTTGTCATCGTACAATATCTGTAGAGGGGGGGCGAACCTACACTGTTTAACTCCCCCACCGATGTGTGGGAGTGCAGGATCTCGATGCATCCATTCGTTCACCACCCCTGTTTGCGCCGCCCAATAACAGGTGCAGAGACATGGCAATCCAATGCTTCCCTCCCACAACAAGCGTTGCACTGTCGTGAGGGCAACTCTGAGTTGTTTCCCTCCCCATAGCAATCCCCAGAGGACACTATATATTGCTGCAAAGGTTGTGTGGGGGATGGGGAGTGGTGCGTTCTGAAGAACATATAAGAGTCTCAGGAGCATCATCATTTTAAACAATGCCTGTCTACCCATTAATGATAGGGGGAGGGACTGCCAATGAGAAACAGCCGCTGCAAATCTTTCAATCACTGGCTATAGGTTGAGTTGGAGGTAATCGTCTAAGGCTGGGCTGATGCGTATACCCAGATAGGTGAAGCCTAGGATCGATACCAGGTAGGGACAGTGTTCGGGAATTGCTGCCTCTCCTCCCTGGAGTGGGAAGTAAACTGTTTTTTGTTTATTCACTTGGAACCCACTAAAGTTTTGGTATTCTAAAAGAATATGGGACACTACCGGACAGGAGATCGTGGTGTTGCTAAGATAAATAAGAAGGCCACCAGCGTACACGGAGACCCGGTCTTCCCCTCCCCAAGACCACAGGAGCCCAGCCAAGTTTCTATCCATTCTAAGTCTAATTGCCATCGGTTCGATAGCCAGGAGGAACAACAGGGGGGAGCCGGGGCAGCCCTGTCTAGTTCCACAGCCCAGCGGCACCCTCGCAACCGCCTCTGGGGAGTCATAAAGAAGTTCAACCCAGGACGTGAATCCGTGCCCAAATACCATCTGTCCCATAATTCCCCACAAGGCATGCCACCCGACTGAATCAAACGCCTTCTCAAAATCCACAGCCAGGAGTGCCAGTGGGTCTGAGATTACAGGGGCCCGATCAATAGCAAGCTGGACCCTGCGTAAGTTCATATGGGTGGATTTGCCGGGCATGAATTCCGCATTGGTCCGGGTGGACAAGGGATTCTATCACCTTTAGCAGCCTGTTAGCTAGGATTCGTGCAAGAATTTAAGCTTCTCTGTTTATCAGTTATATTGGCCTGTAGGAGGTGCAATGTTCTGGGGGTTTCCCAGGTTTGGGAATCACCACTATGCATGTCCTCCTAAGGTGCAAGGGAAGTCGTCCCCGTTCCTTACTTCGCAGGAACATGCAATGTATATGCCCCGTTATGTCACTTCCTAGTCACTGCAAGGTTTCTACCGGGAAGCTGTTGGGCCTGGGAGTTTTGCCTGATTGGAGCTGTGAGAGAGCGGTCTGAATTTCCTCCACTGTAATCTCGGACTCGAGATTTCTCATCTGTTGTTCGGAGAGGCGAGGGAGTGTGACAGAGTCTAAGAATTGCGGGCTGCCTATCCCGGGCTCTCTTGATGGCGGGGAGTAGAGTTGTTCATAAAAGGCAGCAAAAGCCTCCGCTATGTCGGGGCCCGCAGTTAACAGTTCCCCTTAACTCGATAAGATGGCCCATACTTGTCCTTTGCTTCTTTCGTGCCTTTCTAGCCAAGCCAGAGTTTTACCCGCCTTGTCCCCTGTTTCGGATATTTGACTCCGGATGGCAGCTTGTGCATGATCTAGGGCAATATTTCTCAAAACCTCCTAAGCTATCACTTGGGCCTCCTGTGCGGCCTGGGTCCCCAGTTCCAGAAGCTGTTCCTCCTTTCTAGTCACCTGTCTTTCTGCCTCAGTGATCTCCTGAGTGTGTTGCCTGCGGTGAGCTGTCACTAAAGAAATGGCTTCCCCTCTGAGGACTTTCTTGTAGGCTTCCCACAACGTGACTTGGCAGGTCACAGACCTCTCATTCAGCTGAAAGTATTCTTTGGTCTTCTGAGAGAAGCCCTCTGCAATCTCAGGTATGCCCAGGTAGTATGTGTTCAAACGCCAAGTGGGATCTGGTTTGTCTTGTCTGCTTTTAAGTGTTACCAGTAGGGGGGAGTGGTCTGAGACCCTTCTTGCAAGGAATACTGCGGACAACAGCGAGTGGGACATATTTTGGTGGACTATAGTATATCCTCGAGAGTGATTTCTGTGCGTTAGAGTAAAATGAAAAACCAGCGTCAGTGGCATGCATTGCCCTCCAAGTATCCACCATCCCCAAGGCCTCCACGAAGGTGTATAGTTTGGTTGGGGTGTTCCATTTCCTATTTCCGCTATTTGACCTGTCTCTGCCAATCTCCATGACTTCATTAAAGTCCCCTCCCAGGACCCACAAATCTGCCGTTCCGCCAGCAGCACTGTCTGTAGCTCATTCAGGAGCTCCATTGTGAGTGGAGGGGGGGCGTAGGCTGCAATAAGGCCCCAGCTTTCTCCCCACATGCCGCCCAGCACCACCACAAACCGGCCCCAGGGATCGGCATGTACCTTCCTCAGTTGGAATGATACCCTATTATGAATGGGAACCATCGTGCCCCTTGCCCCTCTTGAGAATCCAGCGTGGAATGCTTGCGGGTAGTTAGACCTCTTAAAGAAACCACATTCTGTGCCCATCAAGTGGGTTTCTGTGAGGAGGGCGATGTCAGGGGAATGGCGGTTTAGAAATGGAAGCACTAGTCTTCTCTTTATGCTAGAGCCAAGCCCATTTATGTTCCATGTCATTAGGGATATATACACATCACCTGCCATCTATACTTATGTGACATCTTGTTAGGTCTGGAGGGGGTATCGTGAAACATAAACTCCCCACCTCCATAAGTGCCCCATCCAACCACCGTCTCCCTGCGCTCCCACCGCCTGTGTCATAGTCACACGTTTCTGACCTTGCTGTTGCTTCATGACCCCGTAACGTAAACCATGAACTATTAGCATCCTAGAACCCCTAATCCTGGGTTTCTACACCTAGTAACAGACAGAGTGGATTAGGTGCGGGATCTAGGTTTTTGACAGTTTTTTGTAGTGCACCATTGTTCACCCTCTCACCCAGTCCAACCAACAGTACCCCATAAACACCCCCCACCCTGCATTACCACCAGCTAGACGTACCTGTTGCCCAAACTCATGAAACTCTAAACTTGTGAGAACATATTCGGGGTGATCCCCGGGAGCCAGTCCAACTCTCTCCCCCTACGCCCCCCTGCCGGGGCTGCCAGTCTTAGGATTCAAAAAGCTGAGTGATTGGAGCCTTGTAAAGGGTGGGGGTCCCCTCCATTGTGGTCATCGAGACCCCGCGCTGGGATCATTGTGCGTAAATACACCTCAGGTGTTTTCAGCTTGTCTTGGGGATCCTCCACTCTGTCTTCTTGTCGTGGCGACAGGGTCTCTGCTTGAGTCGGGCTCCATCCGTCTGTCTCTTCTAGATGTACGGTCCCTCGGTGCTTCCGGTTGTGGGCCAGAGAGAACCTGCATTTCCAGCCAGTCCCATATCTCACTCGGATTGTGGAACACATGGATCCTGTTGTTGTCGTAAAGCTTGAGTGTAGCCGGGAAAAACAGTGCATACTTGATGCCAAGGGATTAATGTTTTTTCTTCACTGAGTCGTAAGATTGGCAGTACTTTTGCACTTCCCTCGTGTTGTCTGGGAAGAAACCGTTTTAGTTGCCATTGTACGTGATCGGGCCTGTTGCCTTTGCCATGTAGAGGAGTGTATCCCAGTCTCTGCAATTCATGAGTTGGGGGATCCCCATATGCAGAGGTGCACCGGGTATTGGTCTCCCATTATGGACTCTATGCACCCATTCTATAGAGAAAAAGTTTGAGAGCTTTTTGGGTGCCATGAGATCCGAGAGCCAACTTTCCAAGAAAAACTCCATAGAAGGTCCCTCTTCCTTTTCTGGGAGGGCGAGTATACGCAAGTTGTTCGCTATCTTCTGAGCGTGTCTCGAAGGTGGTAAGCTTCTGTGCAATTCGCTCCAGACGTTCTTCCATTTTCTTTATTGTGTCTTCGCTGTCCGATATGCGTTGCTCTGTTTCCACCACCCAGAATGTCAGATTGCGCAGATCCTGCTGCAAGAAGGAGACTTCAGAGGCCAGTCTGTCGATTTTAGTCTCCACTAATGTCCTGGATTCTCCGATGGCAGCCATAATGTTTGTGAGTGATTGTTTCTGGCCAGTATCCCCATTTGCTACATCTTCTCCCGTGTTGTCTGCAGCCCCACAGGCATTCGCTGGGGTACTCGTTGTGTACCGGTCCATTTTGTGCTGTGCCGCCCCTTTGCTGGGCATGTCTTTGACCATAGTCTAAGATTTGTTGTGTTTCCTCTGGAGTTCAAGTCCCACGTGCACCTAAGTATAGGTCCTCAAAGCAATCTGTCAACAAGGTTTTCTTCTTTTGGAGTGAGGTGGGGGGGGGGGTAGAATCCACCCAAGCCTGGAACCTAGGACTCAAGGGGTCCTGATAATGCCCCAGAACACTGCTGCAATGCTAATTGGGAGCCACAGAGTGTCAGTCTCCTGTCCCCACTTCAGGAGCCCTTACTGGGTACTGTCTTTCCTGCACTTCTGCTCACCCACTGGAGCCTGGAGCTCAGCAGGGTTCTGGTTCCCACTGCACAAGTGCGTCACCCACAGACCAGTCTCTGATTCATTCGGTGTAATGCTCCCTCATGTGCTGGATCCCCGCCTTGTTGCCCCTCCACGCTGCGGCGAGGGCTCTCCGCAGGTGATATCCAGCAGAACCTTCAGCATAATCAGCAACACTGCCTGTTTGCCCTTCCGTCCTTTAGGGCTTCAGAATTATATTGGAGCTCTGCGGTGCGGCCCCAGTCTGCACAGTTCCAGCAGGTGGGTTGCCGGGGCCAGAAAACCGAAATAACATCTGGAAATGCTGATTTTTTTTTTAATGTATTGCTATCCTTATTCCGCAATAGGTATGAGAGGTGATCAATCATCTTTTGATGGAAGAACTATTATTAGGACCCAAGGAGGCCAGGCCAGGTCGAATCCTCAGGTATAAGCCTGCATCCCAGGACAGCTGATCGCTGCTCCCCACGCCCGGCTTCCTCCAGCCATCCATCCTTTCCTCCTTCGACCTGCACACCTCCCCTCAAAATACCAGCCATACACTGCTCCTTCGCCTCCCACAACAAAGCCACCATGATCATCAAAGAGAACTCGATCATGAGCCCCTCTCACATATCCATATCGGCTATCTGGCACTGGGCTGATAAACACTGTGCATGCACTGTGCAAATGAAACACATATCTGCACAAAATTAATGGTTTTATCACCTAGGGCAACAAGAAGGGAAGAAATAGCACGCAGCATGGGCCAGCATGACTTGGGATAACAGGCCTTTACCATCCAAGCCCCTTATAGAACACTGGACCTTACACTACATTACCATCCTGGTGGGGGGTGTCAGCCAATCAGGTGGCAAGGAACTTGGGCTTGAACTGCCGGTGAAAGCCTGCATTCCATGCCACCTGACAGGTCGGCTCCTCCTGCCGCCATCTTCCTCACACCCTCCATCCCCCTTTTTTTTCCATTCACCAACCCCTTACCTTATTTTGCGGGCTGCCACCACATCTGCTCCTTCCCCTTGCCTCCCCGCAGGCCATACTGGAAAGGGAAGAGGGGCTCCACATGGAGCCATCTTTGTAAAGGATTTTCCTTCGTACAACAGGACGCTCTGTGCATCCCGTTGAACGAAGGAAAATCCTTTTTTTCAGCAGCCCGGGTTACCGCTTTGGTAGCCCGGGGTGCTAATGGCCTCAAGCCACCAATCCAAGTGCTGGAATGGGGGTTGGGTAATGGCCTGGAGCCCTCGTTAATGGCCCTCACAATTTGCACGAGCAGCTACTTGAGCTACCGAGCCATTAACCCCCATTCCAGCCCTTGGAACGAGGGCTTAACACCACATTGTAACATTGGAATGTTGGCAGTTCCAATGCAGACAGTAATGGTGGTATATGTTTCTTACCCCCAACAATCTATTTTTTATCCTTTGTCTCTCCTTGTTGAAAATATAATATTCCACCCTGATTGGGTGGAAAGTTCTAATAGCAATAAGGACAGAATTTGCATTGATAGACTCTGCGTTCTGCTGTTGCACCCTAACCATACAATAGGTTGTCTTTTGTAAAGTATTATAGTCATATTATGGAACGTGCTCTTGTCACCTTGTATTGGTGTAGGAAGGCATTATGAGTTTTTAGCAAAACATATTGATGATTTTATTTCTTTTTGTCTCCTTTTATGTGAATTTTACTATAAGTCTAACACATTTTAAATGCTCATTCTTCTGAAATGTCATAAACCTGATGTATTTTAGTGTGTACATTTTAGATTGAATGATATTGTTTGTAATGTTTTTCTTTGAATTGTGAAAGGTTTGAATTATAAACCATAGCACAATAAAATAAATTAATAGCAATAATGCCCCCTCCTCGGGAAGTTCGCTTGGCCTTTTTCTTTTTAAACGTGTTTATTTTAAACAGGCAGGTTATGGCAATACAAAGCTTAATCACTTGCGACATGTAGCATACAGTAATACCAATTGACGCTCCTCCCACTCCACCCTTCTGTCTCAAGTTCCTTCTTCACGTCCCTGTAGGGGGTCTCCATCCTGTATAGTTCTCCCGGCCAGTTGGGGCTTGAAAGTCAGGGCTGGGAACCTTTGGTCAAACTCCAATACCGGACCCCAGATGTTGCGAAAGCGATACAAGGTGCCTACCCCAGCAGCCATCACCTTCTCGGCGATCAGGATGTCCCAGACTTTCATCCACCAGAAAGGCATGAGAGGGCCTTCCGTCGTTTTCCAGGTGCGGGCTATCACGTTCCTGCCCGCAAGTAGGCATTGTGATAATAGTTTGGCCTTGGGGCCAGACCTGGGGTAGATCCCGGGGATCGGTGCTCCAAGGAGGATAGGTTCGGGGGCCAAGGGCAGTCGCACCTGAGTGATGTCTGCTATCGTCGCCAGGCATTGTTTCCAAAAGGCTTGGGCCTTGGGGCAGGACCACCACATGTGGAAGAAGAAGCCTATTTGGCCGCATTGCCTCCAGCATTGAGGGTTGATCGTGGAGTTCATGTGGTGGAGTATTAGGGGAGGGTAGTACCACCGGAGGAGGATCTTGTAGGCGCACTCTCTATTCGTGATGCAAGATGAGGAGGTGTGAGCCCGGGACCAGATGTCAACCCACTGTTGGTCTTCAATCGGATGGCCCAGGTCCGCCTCCCATAGGGCCATATACCGGGTCTTGGAGGTTAGGAAGTCCGTTTGGAGGCGCTTGTATAGAGTGGAGATTCTTCCTCGGGGCGGGAGCTCATTAAGGGTCAATTCGATGGCTGTGGGGGGACGAGTAGCCTCCTGGCGAGTCTGTGGATGGGTGCACCAGTGGCGTAGCTGGATATATGTGAACCTATCTTGTTCCTGGATCCTAAAGAGTTCTTTGCATCGCTCAAAGGTGCAGGGTTGGCCCCCTTCAAAAGGTTGACCCAGGGTCTCTAGGCCTCCTGCAATCCAGGCCTTAAAATTCCGGGGAGACAGACCAGGAGAGAAGGTCGGGTTCATAAACACTGGGGAGAGGGGGCTGAGCCCCGTCGGGATCCTCTTCTGTTTCAACGCCTTGTCCCACACCAAAATGGTGTGTTTGGTGGATGCCAGGAGATTCCGCCACTGTCGCCGTTCTGGAGGGGGACATGTGGTAGAAAGCATGGCGGGAGGGGTAACTGCGCTTGTTCGAGGTCCACCCATCTAGGGCGGTTGGTGAGGACTTGCCATGATTGGATACAAGACAGGTGAGCTGCCATTTGGTATTTCTGCAAGTCAGGGACCCCGAGCCCACCCAATTTCGCGTTGCCCAGCATTGCAGATTTAGGGATCCTGGGCTTTTTCCCCCTCCAAATAAACTGCAGCATTTTCTTCTGTAAGCGTTGAAGGGCTAGCGCCGGAACCGGCACCGGGAGTGTGGACCATACATACAGAAATCTCGGTAGTAAGTTCATCTTACAGGCTGTAATACGGCCCATCAGCGATAATCTCCTGTGTCGCCCAGCGTCTCAAATCTGCCTCCAAGGTTGTAAATAATGGGGGAAAATTAGCCCGATAAATATCGCTTGGACTGGCTGGGATCTGAACTCCCAAGTAGCTAATTCCTTTGATCGTCCATTGTATTGGGCACAGCGGAACTAGGGCTTCTCGGGCTTCTCGGGTCAAGCCCACTCCCATGGTGACTGATTCCCGGTAGTTGACTGTGAAGCCTGTGACCCTGCCATAGCTCGTTATCTCAGCCAGGGCTTGAGGGAGGGAGGAGCGGGGTTTCGTGATAGTCAGGAGGACATCATCTGCATAGAGGGCCAGCTTGTGGTGTGCCGGGCCTGATTGAAAGCCTTCGACTGCAGGATTCAACCTGATCCGCTGGGCAAACGGTTCCATAATTAAAGCGAAGAGAAGTGGCGACAGCAGGCATCCCTGTCGGGTTCCGCAAGTTAGGTTGATGGGGGAGGAGAGGGTGCCGTTAACTCTGAGAAGGGTTTTGGGGGCTTTGTAATTTGCCAGCGTCATAGTGCAGAACTCCGGGCCAAATCCAAAAGCCTCAAGGGTGAGCCTCATGAAAGTCCAATCCACTTTGTCAAACGCCTTGGTCGCGTCCAGGCCCAAGAGCACCAACTCCCGGGAATCTCAGGGGGCGAGTTCCACCAGATCCAAGGCTCTTTGAATGTTGTCGGCCGTGTAGCGGTGTCTGAGGAAGCCACTCTGATCCGCACTGATTATCTCCGGCAAGAATGGAGACAGACGAGATGCCAGGATTTTAGAGTAAATATTAGCATCTATGTTGAGCAGGGCAATGGGTCTATATGATGCAGGGTTCTTCGGATCGCCTCCAGGTTTAGGTAGTAAGACCGTACTTGACTCCTGCATGGACAGGGTTACAGTGCCCGTGGTCCTGAACGAGTTAAACAACTGTACCAAAGGTGCTAATAGTTGGGGTTTGAAAATCTTGTAGAACCTGGTTGTATAGCCATCAGGGCCAGGGGCTCGGGATTTAAGAGCTTTTATTGCCTCGTCCACTTCTTCATCAGTAATCAGCGCCTCCAGAGAGCCACAGGCTGTTCTTTTTAGCCGGGGAAGCGCTGCACCCCGTAAGTATTCCTTCTGTTCCTCCATGTCCTGCGCTGGAGCGGTCATCACCTGAGTCGGGTGGGCCGCATCGAGCTGCAGTTTGTCCTGGTCAGCGTAATGGACCTTGCCTCGTTGGTCCCGCAGGCCCACAATTGTATTGTTCCTCTTCGCCTTGGCAAGTTTGGCCACTAGTAGCTTATTTGCTTTGTTGTTTTTAGCATAATAAAACTGTTTTGCTTTTGCCATTTAGTGGGCAGTGTGTTCAGCATAGTGGGCCTCGATCTTTTTCTGTGCTATCCGGATGGCCCGCTGAGTTTTAGGGGTCCAGCCCTTCTCCTTATGGGTCCTTTCTGCATTTTTAAGATCTTCCTCAAGGCCCTGGCGAGTTTGACGCTTGTGTCTATGATAGGCCACTCCTTGCGCAATCAGTTCACCCCGCACTACTGCCTTCATTGTGTCCCAGGTGTTGGCGGTAGAGGTGTCCTCACTAGGGTTCTCCTTAAAGAAGTTGGTGATCGTGGTTGCGATTGCGTCCCTGAGTGGCATCTTGTTGAGAATCAGGTCATATAGAGTCCATCTGCGCTGTTGGGGGTTAGCTGGTTCCTGCACTCGGATTTCCAGGGTCACCGGAGCATGATCAGACAAGATTCTGGAGCCAATTGTCACATAGTTAGTAAACGTGAAGATTTGTGGGGACACTAGGAGAAGATCTATCCTGGAGAAGGTTCGGTGGACATAAGAATAAAAGGAAAAGTCTCTTTCGGATGGGTGGAGTACTCTCCATGAATCCACCACCCCCAAAGTTCTAAATAGTTGTAGGAGAGCCAGCGCTATGGTGAGGTCTCCAGCACTGGGTGGGTGTGACTTGTCTTTCGTGGGGTCCAGGACCCCATTGAAGTCCCCTCCAATCACTATCTGGCCTTCCAAAAACGGGGAGAGACTTGTACTCAGGGATTCATAGAACAGCGCCTGGCCTTAGTTGGGTGCGTATACAGAGATTATAGAATAGAGTTGTCTTAGTAGTAGGCATTTCAAAGCCATGTGCCGCCCCTCCGGGCAGCTTATAGAGTCTAGAATCTGAGGGTTCAGACCCCTCCCAAAGAGGATAGCTGTGCCACCCCTCTTGGAGTTCCCAGACGCGAAAGGTTGCTTCGGAAAGTCTCGGGAGCGCAGGCAGCTGTGGTCTGCTGGCAGCAGATGGGTTTCTTGTAGCATAGCCACCGCTGCACCGTCGTTCTGAAGCTTCTGTAGGATGGACTTGCATTTGGCGGGTGAATTTAGTCCCTTGACATTCAGGGAGATGAACCTCAGAGTTCGATGTTCTGGTGGCAGGTCCGGGGAGGCTGATGAGTCCTGGGGGAGAGGGGGAGATGTAGAGGAATCAGCCATCATGTCGCGGAGTGTGTAGCCATTCCCCAACCTGCCTGTGGGGTTTTTTCTCGGGCCGCCAACGGGAGGACCGAGTTTTAACTGAGGGTGGCTGACCTTTTGCGGGTCTAATGCCTC
Source organism: Ambystoma mexicanum (assembly GCF_040938575.1). Lineage (NCBI taxonomy): Eukaryota > Metazoa > Chordata > Amphibia > Caudata > Ambystomatidae > Ambystoma > Ambystoma mexicanum. The sequence continues at coordinate 1,108,304,963 of NC_090937.1, forward strand.
CCTTGGCCAACGGGGCCATCGAACAGTGTGTAGCCAACATGGCTAACCTTATGAGTAATCTTAGTGGTTTGTGCCAAGGACTCATAGATGGACTGTGCCTTGGAACCGGGCATGGGCCGTGGAATAATGCACGCTGCTTAAATAATAAAGCTTATCTGTGTTCCTGAGGGTGCAGATCGGATCATGGTGCCGGACTCCGAGCCGGGATCGAGGTGGAAGCTCCATCATGGGGTCGCATCTGGCTATTTCCTCTTCCGGAATCTGGGAACCCTCGACCAAGAGTCTTGTATGGGATTAGGGGAGGCCACCAGGTTTGAATCAGCCGCTGCTTCGGAGGGCGGGAAAGACGAGGGTTTGGAAGCATCTGGGCGCAGGATGTCGGTAGCATCTTCCAGGTGGCTAATTTTCCTGAGCGAGCCCTTGTAGGAAAATTGCAAAGCTGTGGGAAAGAGCCATCTGTAGCGGATTTTTTGAGCCTGAAGAAGGGCAGTTAAAGGACGAAGGGCTCGCCTCTTTTGAAGAGTAAGCAGAGAAAGGTCCTGGAAGATCTGGAGAGAAGTCCCTTGGAATGTAATTTCGTCTTTGGAGCGGCTTATTGCCGAGATGGCTTCCTTTGTAGTAAAGAAGTGCACCCTAGTAATGACGTTAGGGGGCCATCCGATTCCACTCCACGTCGGGGATTCAGCCTGTGGGTGCGATCTAGGAGAAGCAGTGAATCTTCGAGGTCAGGGAGAAGAGATTGGAAAAAGAGGCCCACATATTCAGCTAACCCCTTGTCTGGGATCGAGGTGGGAACCCCCCGAATGCGGAGGTTGTTGCGCCGGGCCCTATTTTCGAGGTCCTCTTGCTTGTATTCCAGGATGTCGCACTTGTCCAGCAATTGAGCGTTGGACCTCAGTTAGCGCGGAGGCATGGTCTTGAATATGATCCTCAACAACTCCTACTCTTTGTTCAACCTCTGAGACCTTTTTGTCTGTGCTTTCCAGTTTAGTTGTGAGTTCCGCCATACAAGAGCGAAATTCTGATTTGATATCCGCCATAAATTCACGAATATCTCCTTTGGTCGCCAAAGGTCCCTTGTTATCTAGGGATTCCCGTGAGATAGAGGAGCAGGAATCTTGTTTTTTAGCTTTGTTGGAAGCGGTCAACAGAGTTGCTATGTCCGAAGACTTGGTGGTCTTTTGTTGCTTGGAGATCGCGCTAGTTGTTAGAGGCAGGACAATGGGCGCTGGGAGCGATGTAGCGGTGAAGAGGAGCGGGACCGTGGGCCGGGGCGCCCCAGGAAGAGCTCAGGGAGAAGCGCATGCGAGCTAGGCCTACCTTAAATCTCTCAAGGGGCTGCCGCTGAAGGCTCCCACCGCCAACCGTTGGGGGGAGGGTCTCCCATCTTCGCTCCAGGAATTGAATAGCCTCTAGGGCCGTTACATATGTCCATGAGCCAGAAGGTAGGCCCCACCGAGCATCCAGGTGGGCCACTAACGCAGCCGCGTAGATCTCCGTCTCGCTTGGCCTTTTAACTTGGGCAGTGGGCCTTTGCTATCAGGATACCCTCAGAATGCTTTCTTTCTCCAATTGTAGAACTCGAAACACAGGTTGACCTGCTGCTTGGGGCAAAAGGTGGAATCTAGTAAAGATTACGTTGCTTGATAACTGTCCAAATGTGCCTGGAGCTTGAATAGACGTAACATATGTTCATGCAGTAGATTTCATTCTGGGCATAAATGTCTATGCAATGGAGCACTTTCCATTCATGATGGAAGAACAAGGTTAGGGAGCAGAGAAAAAAGGGAGTGGGGATCTAATAACAGGAGAGGGAGGGCAATTGTCAGCAATGGATGTACAAGAAATCAGGGGAGGAAACAGTGGCGATCAGATAACTCAGTTTCAGGTATGGTGGGGAGTGGACAGTGTATGGACCTAAGTGCTAGAAATATAGGTAGCCATTCCTTGAAATATAGAAGTGAGGAAGTGAGTCTGATGTTGATGGGGAGAAGATTCCAGAGTCTTGGGTTGCAGACAGACAAGACCTGTCTTCTGTTTGTTTCCTTCCTGGACCAGCGGGGTTCAAGTCTGCACATGACCTTACGTCTGGTGCACCGTAGGGCTCCAGAGATGCTGAGTTTCTGAATAAAGTAGCTTGGGAACTTCAGGGTGACAGCCTTGTAGATGATGCAGCAGGATTCAAAGATGATACAGGCTTGCATGGGAACCAGCGAGATCGTCCTCAGCTGGTTCAAATCCTACCTTGCTAATCGCCACCTGTTTGTACAAATGGATTCCTCCAGATCACCAACTCTACCCATCTCCTCTGGAGTCCTGCAAGGATCCCTCCTCTCCTCCATGATCTACAATCTTTACAGGGAACCGCTTGGAACCCTCCTTGCTCCACACAACATCCACATCTACTAATTCACAGATGATATGCAGCTCTACCTCAAGATATCCTCCATCTAAGACATCCACAGGGTCAAGGCCACCTTAAACCCACAAGCTGAACCAACCTAAATTCAAGCGAACCAGAGCGGGAGGCTCAAGTTTCCCAGTCCTCGCTGTAAAACATTGGAATGCCCTCCCATAACCTCCAAGAGCAGAACATTCGTACTGGGCCTTTTCGAAAAGCCCTAAAAAATGGGTTATTTTCCTAAACTAATCAACTAGCACCCTGCCTTCACTACAGAATCAGTCATTTGGGTGTTGATATTGTCTCTGTAACCTATTAACTAATATAATATAGTCATGTGTGCAACTGTGTGTACCTATTCTTTCTGTACCCTACCTATCCATATGTACTGATGTACTTCGTATTCAATCTAAGGACTTTTCCCTTCGTATGCGATAAATGTAACTGGATCATAGTGCCCTGATGCCTGAGGGCTTGTGTGTGCTATATAAATCCAAAAATAAAATAAGGCCTGCCTCTCATTGATCCAGTCGTGGATTACCTGAAGCTTCACCCCTCCAAGACTGATTTCCTACTGCTAACCAACATCACTGAACACCAGGACATACAGACCTGGCTCTCTGCTGTGCACCTCTATGGATTAGAACCCCAGCTGGCCACCTTCACCAAGTCCCTTGGGGTTGTCATTGACAGACACCTCTCCTTCAAACAGCACATAGCAAGGAAGACACAAATGGCCTGGTACCATCACTGAACCCCAAGTAATCTGGTGATTAGCGGTACGGCTATACATATGACAGATCCTATGAATCCACCAGCCTGAGAGATGACATTTCTTTTAGCTGTATGGATACCCACTGATTAACTAGTTTCTTGATGACACCCTGTGTTAAGGGGATGTGTACCTTTAAAGTATTCTGGGTAAAGTTCAGAAATAGCTCAGAAATATCGATCACCAGATCGTCAGAGGCTGTAGCTAGTATGGCCTTGCATTGTTGGATGGTGACATATACAAGCATTTTGAGCAGTGCAATGTATCTTTGTATGCGTGCTGACATGTTGAAAGGTGCAACAGCTACTGACACAGTACTGTGGCTAAGGGTTTTTTCTAGAGGTTTTCGATACTTTTTTAGAGGTGTGGACATTGGGTAGACCGGTTGGGAATATATCAGTGCGCAGTCTATAATACTCTAGAGTGGTTATTTTTCAATCAACTAACGAATATCCGTATGGTTTACTAGTACCGTCTTCAAAAGCCTCCATGAAGAAACGTGTTTTGGACGGATACATCTGTTGAGCTATCATGGCTAGTTGTTGTTTATCATGGGGGATTTTAAATAACCCTATATAACTAGCATTTAGTGTTATAAATCTGTTACTCCTACCCTTGTTGAATAAATTCTGCATGATATAGCAAATGCTTTGGTTGCGGTGATGTGAGCACTGAGTAAAGGCTTTTTCTAGTTCAAAACGCTGACCACCATCTGTCATTAAATCATCGACGGTGACCATATTCGCCATGCTCTGTGGTAGTAGGTGCTAAAACAACATAGATTCTCCTGAACAAAATGAAAAATGTATAATCATAGAGCTAATCAATACGGTACACACGTGAATAATATTGTCCCTACATATGCCATCAAAGTACATGAAGCAAAATACACATGCAATTCCTCACTAAGCCAAACTCAACAAAAAGTTAAACATACAAAAAATAAAGAAATAATTACAATAAGTGCAACACATGTTTATTATCAAAAAATATATATCTTGCATGAAAATATAGTGTAAAAACATATCAATCTAACCTCACGTTTAATATATACAGTGGTCAACATAAACACACATGCATATACTCAAGACAAATATTTTTTGGACAACAACTGTGTGTGCCAAACAGTACATAATGGCAGGGAAATGCATCTGAGTGTATGTTTGCAAAGAAGACTTGCCTCAGTGAACACATATATGACCAACTAGATGACACAACCAATGCACAAAATATCCCGATACGGGGTGGCCTCAAATGTTGACTAGGCAGAAATGAGCAAAACATGTTCTAATTATAACCCTAAACAAGACTTCCTCAGGGCCAACTATGTTAGAAATAATCATAAATTGATGGGGGAACACTCTTCAAATCTGAACCCCAATATTCTGCCCAATACGAATAACTGAAACAAAGCATAAAATCAAAAACATCATAATCAATTCAAATTAAAACAACACACCTCAATATGACCATCACCACAACCTCATAGGTGAACATCGTCATGAAAAACACCCAATAAATTATCACCCAGTGGGGAGTGTCCTATGTGCTCAATTACATCAAACCATTTCCAAAAACTATTTTAAAAGAAAACCAATTTGAACCAAAAAGGTCCAGGCCACCCATGGCTACCTGCTAAACAATCTGTTTGCATCCAGTACATAGCAGACACTTCTTAATGAATATAAGTTAGAGGACTCAATTTCCCACAGCCTTTACAGTTATGTATGGAAAGGCAGTCAACAACAAGAAACACAGAAAGAAACAAATGAATCAAACTTACATAGCTGTCGAAAATCTTTAAAGCACAACAAAGTGCATCTACTAAAAAGCAGATATACATCCCCTTCCTGTTATACAGGTGAGCTGCAAGCCAGTCCCTCAAAAGTTCACATAATGTTGATCACAGAGCATTACATTTCAATCAAAAGTCAAAAAAAGTCAGCATATGAGCTGAACTACTCGGTCGAGAACTGTAAATTGTAAGGAAACATGAAGAGTGTCCAATTAGATATACCAGGCCCATGCGTCAAGTTTGAAATACAATGCATGTGCGTGTCAGGCTCAGACATTGGGGCATAAAGTCAAAGAAAAATGAATGGAACAAAACCTATATAATAAGTGCGCTCCAAGGCATATGCCTGCTAGAAGTCTAGATCGGTCTCAACCAGTAATGGACAAGTTAGAAACCCGACAGCACCTGATAAATGAATCATGTGGCCCATGCACATCTAGTAACATAACAAAAAAGGGATTTGCATGGAAGGTCTTGAAAATATCTGCACAGACATGTGGCAATCTTGAGCAGACGGACGCCTGGGGTAGTAGGTGATCATTGTTGAGACTGCACGGCATACCTTCTACAAATTGGAGGTGTTTAAATTGGTGTTGTTAAGTTGTATAGAAAGGCTGCAAACATGTGTGACATCACGGTGTGTGCATTTTCTCGATGTTTTCTGACAAAATAACTCTTTCCAGAGCTGGAAGTTCCAGCCTGCACACACGCACGTGAGTGTTGTAGTCTGATATCCATAACACCTGGTAATCAATAACATAACAGGTGTATTTGTAGAGCACACATTCTCCCCCCAGAGGGCATCTTGGTGCTGTTGAGAGATAACAGATGTTTATTGTTACTCAATTGTACTCATTTCAGCAAACTCAGAAGAATGAAGGGCTGAGTGGACCTGTCAGGATTCGAACCCATGACCATCAGATCAAGCACAGGCTCCTGTAGTGGATGCATTAGTCCACTGAGCCACAGACCTGGCTCGATAGCTCTAGGGATGTGACAAACCTCCTGGTTTGTAAAGTACCCGCACTAATTTCACATTGATTTTTGTTGAACATGATACACGGCTAGTAATAGCCCTAGAGTTGTTACGTGCATCGCCCTGTGTATTTGACAGTACAGCGTTATGCCGTTCACGTTTATACTGACAGTTGTTTTAGGCCCTGCAGCTACAAACTCCACAATGTACTTGCTGGGGGCTACTAGCTCTAAAGTTAGATCTCGTGGGAAATCGCTGGTGGCTAGATTGATATCCCCATGGGGACTGACAAAGATAACACTATCAGTATTCTGATACAGAACCCTCTCCTGAAATTGCTTCATCATACCATACAGCTTCAAACGCGCCTGAGCTGTTGGGATTGTGGTCATGAATATATTGGTATTTTTAGAAGTTGTTGGATATTCCTTGGCGTATTTCCAGCAAAAATAAGCTATTTCATCATCTATGAACACGCAGCTGCTCACGTCATAAAAACTATTGAATAAATATGCATGTAGCTCATCAGTGTCTGTGATGATGACTGTTCAACAAATTAACTCTTTATGCAAACTTACTTGCCCCATAGTGAATTAAGACATAGGGCCTCATTCTGAGTTTGCCGGTCTGGAAATAAGGGTGCTGGTAGCAACTTACTGGCACACTTTCGGGACCGGAAAACTACAACTCTGCCTACCAGGGCCGTTGCGCCCATCAGGTCTAACCTGGCGGGCGCATCAGCCCCGGTTGGCAGAGTTGTTATGAAAGCACCGGCATTGTTAGCAGCGGTGCCGGTGCTTCCATGTCCCCATTTCCATAGGACTCCATGGGAATGGGGACTTACAAAGTCTGACGCCTGATATCCCGGGCCGTCGGGACTTGTAATGTCTTGGTGGCACTGGGATATCAGGCAGTGGATTCAGTGTTACAGGGATGGCTGCAGCCCGCCAGTAGCAACGGCTGGTTACCGCCGTCCTCTAATGAGACCCATAGTTTTGCCAACAGCAGCCGAGCAGGGTTGTCCTCAATGTGTTGCATATGGAACGTATGCCCCGATGGTTGTAATAATCATCCAGTAAACCTGTTTAGTGGCATAATCCACACGCCATGACATAAAGCCAGAGGCTCCTTGTTCCTGCTGTAGGAACATTTGAATGTATTCTCAGTAGAGCGATACAGTGTTTTTAAAAAAATTACATATCTTGTGTATGCACCCAGGTCAATAGACACATTTTAAAGTGGCTTCCAACTTGATCGTACACCAAGTGCCTGTCAGCACCCGCTCTTCATCCGAGTGTTTACACCCAGCCTGTTTTGTCTCGATGCATGCACAACAAAGCAGGAACATTAGCTCTTGTCACCACATATATAGGGCAATACAGGTAAGTGAAGGCCTCAGGGTGGATAGGTCTCACACTGGATCAAACCAAAATACTGGTCTAGATCCCCAAAATTGTCACAGATGATATCTGGGTGTCCTAGAGCATGTGGTGTTTCATTGTTCGCAGCCAGGTATAGGCTGCTGAAATCTAAATAGAGTATTTGTTCACCGTCTGAGATGCGATGGTGTAAATTTAAAGCATTCATACGAACTCCGTACAGTGCATCTTGGGGTTGTATAGGGTCAAGCAGTTTCTTCTCTTTAAGAAAATGACACACTTTTGGGTTGCTTTGTACCATTGCTCACCACTCATGTTCCCAGATACTGACAACACTCACTTCCTGACTGGATAGGAATGTCTGTTTCAACAGGGTGCATCTATACAACTGCTATTGTATAGATGCACCCTGTTGAGTATTGAAACCCCTGACGAGGTAGCATTGGGGAAAACCCTGATAAAAATAACCCTTGTATTCATAGGCTGTTTCCACACCCTGAATCAAAGCATATTCGTCCAGCTGGCATTTACCGTAGTTATTCTAAAAGCTACCAGCTAGGGCATGTTGTATCGCAATGTTTTTGGTCTCTGCTATGTATACAAGTAATTAAATAGCTGCTGAGGAATAATGTTTTTGCAAACCTTCGTATGAACTTTGGGGCAGCAGCGCAATTGTTTCAGTCTTTAGGTGCAATTGTCTGTAGACCTGAATGCAGCAAATAGCCAGTGTGACACTTTTAAAAGGATTGATGTATGACACATGCAACCTCCCTAGGATAGGTTTTTCCTGACGGGTCATTTGCATGATCCCGTCCCTGAACAAATGACACACCTGTCTTCAAATGTTGATATCCTCTTTATAGTAAACCCTTAATTCCTGGTGAAAGTCAAATACGCTATGCTCATTTGCCTTATACCATTTCATGAATTTGTCTTTCTTGTTAGCTAATCATGCCAAATTGATCAGGGCACCGGATCGGGCCTGCATAGATTTGATTAGCCACTGTGTTGAAAAAGATGTGGAAAGAAGCCCTTTAAACTGGGAAAGCTAAAAGCTTTTGGGAGTTTACTGAGTTTCATGGATAGTAAGTTCAAGGAGCCGATAAAACGTATTTGCAACATTGTGTCATGACCCCTGCCCCGAGCCCTAATAGGCAAGCCATTTGGGCTACGTCACGACCCTCCATCATGGCCTTAAAGGCCTCGCCACCTCACCCAAGACTCTCTTGGAGTCAATCCTGGCGCCTTTGGCGCCAGGCTCATATGTGAAGTGAAGAGAACTTGAGATCTGGGCTTGCCAATGGACTTTTGCACAACATGGATGCCCCTGCAGGGTTTATAGTGATGTTACCGAATTACATTATGTCGAAAGTCATAATGTCGGAAAAAAAGTAAAAAATAAAACATTTCGAATGTCTATTTTTGTTTATTTTTTGTTTGACATGGGGGGGTTACCCCCAATCCCCCTTTTTTCTAATTTTTTTTTAGTTTGGCCCCTTTTTTGTTGCAGAGCACACAAAAACATATAAATAAAAAAATAAAACATTTGGAAAAAAAATTGACATTTTTTTTCCACATTATGACTTTGAACATAATGTTTTCGACTTTTTCACTGCACACCCCCCGCATAGCTCAGTTCAATGAACCGAGCTATGTGATCTAGTGTTCTAGGTGTGGTCAGGCCTAGGGATACCTAGGATACCTGGTGGCTATATAAGCCACGCCCAGGCTGAGAAACAAGCTTTGCGTTACTCTGCGCTCTGCAGCGTGATGCTCACCACGTTCTGCTCGTATCTTCGCCAGCATTCCGGAGCCGAATACCTGCAAGAACAAGAACACCATTAGTATTCACTTACCTGTGAGTGAATCCTGCTCCTGTCCACCGCTCTTGGGTCCGGAGAACACAGCATATCGGCAACGTCCCCTCGATCTTGAAAAAGCTGCTACCTGAGAAGAAAAAGAATGAAAAAACAGCATTAGTAAGCGTTTATTCTCCATTCAATTGCACGCTTACCTTGGTTTAACTCGCTCTTGGCCCACGTCCACTCCGGGCTACAATAACGACCTGCAAGAGAGAAGAAACACCGATTAGCACACAAAAGATCAAGAAGGCGGCGCATGCTACTCGTTACTCACCGCTCTCCATCTTCTCAGCAGCATCCATTCTGGGACATTGCAGCGGCCTGCAAGGAAGAGAGAAAGACAGGTCAGCACAAGAAAAGTGTTACGCTCACATGATATCCCCGGGGGCGCCTGGAAGGCTCTGAGATCTGGAACCCTGGATGCATAGTTGCCTAGTGCTGAATAATGAATCTGCAATTACAGAGGGGAGGATTTGTGATAACTGTCTCTAATGGGTGAATCTCCCACTTCCCTCTGACCGATTCCCTGGGTTCTTTTATCACCTTATTTATTTGTAGGGTGAGCTATCCGTCCTGCGTTTCTTGTGCAGGGGCGCTTGACATTTGTTGGCGAGCTGCCCGAGTTGCTTCACTGGTGCAGTACGCCTTCCTTGGGCCCAGGCCTGCTGTGACCCCGAATCTGCTGGTAGGCAGGTAGATTTGTTAATTGTAAATCTTTGTTCTGTTTATGGTGGGAATTCGTTAATGTCTTTATCTCCTTCTTTTCAGGTGCAAAGGTCTTGATGCTGGCGTGCCGGATGGCGAGGCACGTTTTCTAGGTAAGAGAAAGCGCGAAGCGCAGCACCTTTATTGTCTTTTAAAGCTAACCTGTGTTTTCTTCTTCTTCTCCTCACAGGCCGCTGTGGTGCAGCCAGTGGATGAGAGCGCGATGAAAAACAGGCCCGCGGAATCAGTTAAGGTAAGTACAGCGCTGTGCAGTTGTTTAATATTGAAAGCGAACCTGAATGTGTCTCTTTTCCTTTGCAGATGTTGCTGTGGTGCTCCGGATGGAAGCGTGGCGTAGCCGATGGAATTCAGGTAAGACTGATAGAATTCGATGTTTTGGAAGCGTGCGTTCTAATATTGTTTTTCCCTTTCTCTTTATTGCAGGTCACAATGTTCGAACAGCAGCTGTGGTAGCGGTTCGCCGGAAGTCCTTAAACTAGTACTCACAAGTGAGTGATGTTTCTTCTTCTCTCGGTCTCCACAGATTGCAGCCCAGTTGAGATGCTCAGTGCTGGATGGTGTTTTCTCAGGTAAGACATAATAATCTTGATCTTGTTCTTGCAGGATTACAGGAAGATGCTGAAGACCAGGAGCTGGACACGGTGAGCGTCACGCTGCGTGTTGCAGAATAACTCGAAGCATGTTCTGCAGTCAGGGTGTGGTTTATATAGCCCAGGTAAAGTAGTACCAGGGAAAGTAGTTCCAGTTCTGCCACACCCAAAACACTAGACCGCATGGCTTAGTTCTTAGAACTAGACTGTGTGGGTGCTTCCATGTTGGATGTAAAGGCCCATGTACATAAATGGGACCTAGTTCCAACAGCCCTTCCTTCCTACATATGAGCCTGGTGCCAAAGGCGCCAGGACTGGATCCAGGAGCCCTTTTGCAGTGGTTTTAAGGCCCTCGGGGTTCTGGTGGGAGCCTGCTTGTGGCACAACTTGTGCCCCCTCACAGTGGTCATGACAAAAAGGCACATAGCACTGCGCATTGCGCTTTCACTTACCATCTTGTGCACAGCCCCAAGCAGCACGGCACCACTAGACCCCTTCTTGCACCTAAGGAAGAAGGAGAGAGACATTAACAGGGGCAATTGCAAAGTAAAGGACAAACTGCCAAACCAGCAGACTTACCTGGATGACTGGATTCGCGGCAGGTCTTGACTCAGAGGGCCCGCACCAGTAAAGCAACTAGGTTGTGATGTGCCCATACCAACAACGCGCCCCTGCACAGAGAAGTAGGACGGAGAGCGCACCATACAATAAAGCAAGGTGAGGAGAGCACTAGGGGGGGAAGTTGGGTCCAAAGGGAGGTGGGCTCCAAGCAAGAACTGTCATGATGCCTACCCCCGGGAAACCAGACCAGGTCCAGCAACCCTGGAAGCAGGCATCAAGTTATTTTGAGCAAGCCCAAAAGCCCCTGCTAGGGGCTGTTTGGGTGCGGTCCGGCGCCTATGGCGCCAGGCTCAAATGGAGAGTCAGTCCTGGCGCCATAGGCGCCAGGCTCATAGAGTAGAACCTGATGCAGACCATGCTGCAAGCTTACCTGGTGCAGACCATGCTGCAGAGCTCCAAGCCAAATGAGGCTTGGAAGGGACTATTTTACCTAGGGATCATTTTTTTACTCAGGTGGGGCTGGGGAAGGATACTTACCTGGGACTACTTTGGAGGCTATTTAAACCACGCCCGATGAGCAGCACATGCTTCGCGTTATTCTACATCCAGCAGCGTAACGCTCACCGTGTCTGCAAGCCTGCATCCAGTCTTCTGCCACGCCTGCCTCGAGTCTGCAGCTCCTAGAAAAAGGGAGGAACAGAAGGAGAAAGGTTAGAATAAGAGCAAACCTTCGATCCTTACCTGAATTCCGGATCCATCGCACCTTCGAGCTGGAAGAAAGAAGCATTAACGCGCGCCGCCTCGCCTGCTGCAGCGCCGCTCTGAACTCACCAGCCTTTGCAGCATCCTCACGATCCACCGCATCCTTCTGCACGTTCCCGCCGCATTCTGGCACCTAAGGGGAACACAAGAACAGCAAAGGTGAGCCAAGGAAATAAACAGAGGCAATAGTAACTGCCCCCATAGACTTACCTGACTACCGCCGGGGGTAATTTTCCTCTTCACGGGTCGGCGCAGTCTCCATTGCATCCTCGCCGCACCCCGGCCCCTAAGGGGAACAAAAGGACGACAAGGTGAGACAACGGGACAAATAAGGGGAACTCTTCTCACCGCAATAGACTTACCAAATTTTACCACCGGAGGCATAATTCCCCGAACTTCATATTTTCTCGCCACACCTGAATAAGGGAACAAGCAGCTTACATTCTGGCCTTATTTTATTGTACTGTGTAGGATAAGCCAAATCCTTAACTGAACTTCGTCAGCTACCACGAGGAACTCTTCGCTGGGGTCAAGCTGCAAACTGCAAGGAATCGGACAAGAGTGAAAGTCAGACATGTCAACTCTTACAAACTACATATTTTTTGGAGTCAATATTGTTCTGGAACTCACCAATTCCTTCGAGCCAGTGAAGCAACTGGTTATCAACGCGCCCCTGCGCTCAATGAAGGATGGAGAGCTCATCTTTTCAAACCATCAGGTGAGACTATAGCGGGGACATCAAAGGTGATCTGTGGGGAGAACAGTGGGGGTGGGGGGGAATTTACGCTTAACTCCACGGGTGGTTAATTCCCTTTCTCCATTTGCAGAAGAATATTCCTACGGGCCAAGCAAACGAAGCTAGGTGGGCCAGTCCATCCGGTCATCTCGGCCCTACGCGTCACATTGGTGGAGACCGCAGCTGTCCAGTTCAGACCGACGCCTTTGTGGGAGCCAGGTGAGCGTAACAGAACGCGAAGCCAACCCACAAATTCCCACCCGGGCATTATGGATACCTCAGAGACTGACCAATTGGCCCAATTACTAGGGGAACTGAGGGCTGAAGTGCATTCAGCCCGTCAAGAAACTAATGCTCTTAGGAGAGAACTGATTTTGTCAAAGGAGCTAACTGATGACCTTGCTAGGTAACTATTGCAAAGCCAGGCTGGACAAGCACCCCTACCTGGTTTCGGGGGTAATCCAGCTCCTGTGTTATCGAGTAACCCTGTGCAAATAAACCTACCAGGAAATATTCCATTAGCTCCACCCGAACGCTTTGCCGGAGATCCCAAAAGGTTCGCCGTGTTTATGAACCAATGCCGCCTGCACTTTTTATGCAGACCTGGAGCCTTCCCAAACGACCAAGCCAAGGTAGCCTTTGTATTGTCATAGCTCAGCGGCAGTGCAGCTGATTGGTCAATTCCACTAGTCACTCAGGATGACCCAATTCTTCGGGATTTTCAGGGCTTTCAAACTAGCATGGAAAGACTATTTGCCCGGCACTCCCAAGGACAGGCCCTGGATAATGAACTTTTGTCCCTACGACAGGGTAACCAGGACCTTCTATCCTACATCGCGACCTTTAATAGGTTGATAGTGGAAACAGGATGGCCTGAGGTAAAAGGAATCACGTTATTTCATCGAGGGCTTCGAGGAGAACTCAAGGATGTCCTTGCTCAAGTCGTGAACCCACCTCAAGACTGCGCTGAATATATAGACTTAGTGGTCCAGTTAGATCATAGACTTCAGAACAGAAAGGTTGATCGAGCCAAGTTTGAGAATCGGGTGTTGGTCAAAACTCACGCTAACCCCAAAGGAGCAGATGCTTCAGAACCCATGCAAATCAGAGGGGTTAAAGGACCCTTGACCCAGAAGGAAAGAGAAAGGAGATGACAAATGCAATTGTGTCTATATTGTGGAACTTCTGGGCATTTTCTACGGGATTGCCCTGTAAACCCACCCAAGAAGGTGGTAGGAGCTGCTGATAAAAGCAATATGGAGTCAGACTCGGGAAACGACCATGCCCGACAAGCATAGAGGTCCGCTTGCCGAGCTTGAAGAAGGATACTCAGACCTCGCATTTCATCATACCAATGGTCCTTGTAGATCCAAGGCAGCCATCGCGTATGCACGCAGTAAGGGCATACATTGATAGCGGGGCCAGAGGAAACTATGTGGACTATGAATTAGCTTCCAGGATGAATCTACCTCTCTGCCGAAAAACCACCTCAGATGTCATCACTCCAGTCGATGGAACTGAGATTGCCTCTGGGCCTGTAACTCATTCCACCGCAGAGATGACACTATTGGGTCAGGATGGGTATCGAGATACTATTGTGTTTGATCTAATCAAAGCCCCACAGTTCCAAAAAATACTGGGGATACCTTGGTTGGAAACACATAATCCTTGTATTGATTGGCGAGAGAAGAAAATCACCTTCCCGGATTGTGCACAAACCTGTTACCCACAGAGAAATCAGAACGTAGGCCTGGCCACAGTAACCACAGCAGTCATGCAACTACCTCCAGAATACCAAGAATTCCAGGATGTCTTCCAAAAGGAACAGGCAAACACCTTACCTCCTCACAGATCGTACGATTGTCAAATCGATCTCATACCCGGTGCACAAACCCCTTGTAGCAGGATCTTTGCCCTTACGGAACCTGAGAACCTTCACCTACGACAATATCTAGACCAGTACCTTGCCAATGGCTTTATTCGCCCATCCAAGTCCCCTGCATCTTCAGCTTTGTTCTTTGTGCCCAAAAAGGAAGGTGACCTCAGAACGTGCATAGACTACCATGCATTGAACCAGATAACTGTTAAGAACCGATACCCATTGCCTCTGATCCCTGAACTATTAGACCAAGTGAAGGACGCTTGTATATACACTAAATTAGATCTCCGGGGGGCATACCATTTGGTACGTGTAAAAGAGGGCGACGAATGGAACACTGCTTTCCGCACTAAGTATGGGTTATTCGAGTACCAGGTGATGTCTTTCGGGTTGTGCAATGCACCAGCAGCCTTCCAATACTTCATGAACGATGTTTTTCGTGAACTCATTGACGTTTGTGTTGTTGTGTATATCGATGATATTCTAGTATACTCCTCTTCAGAATCTGACCATGTGAAGCACATCCGAGCAGTCCTTGAGAAATTGCGCCAGCACAAACTATACGCAAAACTAGAAAAATGCATTTTTCATGCCACAGAAGTTGAATTCCTTGGGTTTATCCTGACCCCAAAGGGAGTCCGAATGGACCCAAGAAAGGTGGACACAATCCTTAAGTGGCCATCACCAAGTTCAGTTAAAGGAGTACTGGACATGCTCGGTTTTTTCAATTTCTACCGCAGATTCATCCCAGATTTTTCACATGTAGTACATCCCATCACAGCACTCTTGTGAAAAAATAAACGATTTATATGGACTGAAGAAGCTGAGAAAGCCTTCCAAGAGCTGAAAGCGAAATTCACGTCTGCACCTGTGTTAAACCACCCACGCCCTGAACTTCCATACATAGTGGAAACTGATGCATCCAGTCTAGCCATGGGAGCTGTCCTGTCTCAAAAGGACCTTGAAACTGGCCAGCTACACCCAGTAGCATTTCGGTCCAGAAAGTTCTCGGCACCCGAGTTAAACTATGCGGTTACCGACAAGGAGTTATTAGCCATTAAATCTGCCTTCAAGGCTTGGCGGCACTATCTTCTCGGTGCCAGGCATACCATTACTGTGATCACTAATCACCGGAACTTACAGTATTTAAAAACAGCCAAGGCCCAATCATCACGTCAACTCCGATGGGCATTGTTCTTTGCCGAGTTTGATTTCGTGATAACCTATCGACCAGGTTGTAAGAATGGTAAAGCAGACGCCTTATCCCGAATAGGGATGGGAGAGGCAGAAGTGAACCCAGAACCAGTACCTATAATTTCCGAACAAAGGATCCTTGGCATGATTACTCTACAGACACTAGAGGACATTCAGGTAAAGATCCAGCAACTCTTTGATCCTACAGCCCTGCAGGACTGGGTAAAGAAAGGCCTGGACTACTCTGTCACCAATGATCTACCTTATTACCAAGGGCGACTGTTTCTGCCACACAAGGAACTACAAGAGCAAGTAATTTCCCGTTATCATGATACCCTAATGGAGGGGCACCCAGGTATTGCAAAAACTGAAGCTAAGATTAAAAGACAATTCTGGTGGCCCACCTGGCGAAAGGATATTAAATCATTTGTGATGTCTTGTGGCATTTGCGCCCAAAACAAAAGTCAAAAGAAAAAAACAGCTGTACTCTTACAACCTTTAGACATTCCGCCTACACCATGGTACACCTTATCATTAGACTTTATTACTGATCTACCTCCTTGTAATGGGTTTAACACCATTCTAGTTATTGTGGATCTTTTTTCCAAGATGGCCCACTTTATTCCTTTAAAAGGACTACCTTCAGCCTTAATCCTGGCCAAAGAATTCCTCGAAAACATTGTTCGCTTACATGGATTTCCGTCCGTGTTAGTCTCTGACCGGGGCAGTCAATTCATTTCACAATTTTGGAAGAAATGTTGTCAATTGGCGCAAATCGACGTGAGATTATCGACCAGTCACCACCCCCAGACCGATGGTCAAACGGAGAGGACCAACCAGACTCTTGAACAATACCTGCGTTGTATGTTACATCAAACTGAGAGTAATTGGAAGGACATCCTTTGGATCGCCGAATATGCATACAATAATTCAGTACATTCTGGAACTGGACAAAGTCCATTTCATACCCTATATGGGCACCAACGTCGAACCTCAGACCTTGACTCACCCCAACACTTAGAAATGCCCGCAGTGGACCATCTACGCGCTACGATTACACAAGCCTTTAAGGAGGCAACTGCACATTTGAAACAGGCGAAGGAGAAATATAAGAAAGATGCTGATCGGCATAGAAGTGATACTCGACAGTACCAGATAGGGGAACAAGTATGGTTGGCCACAAAACACATACCTTTCAAGGGAACGCGGACCTTTAACCCTAGATATTTGGGACCTTACTCTATTAAGGCCATCAACCCGGTGGCCGTCAAGTTGGACTTACCTGCTAATATGCGAATTCATCCCGTCTTTCATGTGTCACTTTTGAAGCCAGTGCAACCAGGGACAAGACTAACCAAGCCACCAGACCCCGTCCTTATAGACGGGGAACCCAAATTTGAAGTTAAGAACATCCTGGACTCCAAGATGGTGAAGTCAAAGCTTTTTTATTTAATCGACTGGAAAGAGTACTGGGAACCCAGTGACCACGTGCATGCACCTCGATTGGTGAAAACATTCCACTGAAATTTCCCAGACAAACCAAAACCACGGGGAAGAGCGACTTTAGGAGGGGCCTTGGGGGGAGTGCTGTCATGATGCCTACCCCAGGGACACCAGACCAGGTCCAGCAACCCCAGAAGCAGGCATCAAGTTATTTTGAGCAAGCCCAAAAGACCCATGCTAGGGGCTGTTTGGGTGCGGTCCTGGCGCCTATGGCGCCAGACTCATATGGAGAGTCAGTCCTGGCGCCATAGGCGCCAGGCTCATAGAGTAGAACCTGATGCAGACCATGCTGCAAGCTTACCCGGTGCAGACCATGCTGCAGAGCTCCAAGCCAAATGAGGCTTGGAAGGGACTATTTTACCTAGGGACTATTTTTTTACTCGGGTGGGGCTGGGGAAGGATACTTACCTGGGACTACTTTGGTGGCTATTTAAACCACGCCCGATGAGCGGCACACGCTTCGCGTTATTCTGCATCCAGCAGCGTAACGCTCACCGTGTCTGCAAGCCTGCATCCAGTCTTCTGCCACGCCTGCCTCGAGTCTGCAGCTCCTAGAAAAAGGGAGGAACAGAAGGAGAAAGGTTAGAATAAGAGCAAACCTTCGATCCATACCTAAATTCCGGATCCACCGCACCTTCGAGCTGGAAGAAAGAAGCATTTACGCGTGCCGCCTCGCATGCTGCAGCGCCGCGCTGAACTCACCGGCCTTTGCAGCATCCTCACAATCCACTGCATCCTTCTGCACGTTCCCGCTGCATTCTGGCGCCTAAGGGGAACACAAGAACAGCAAAGGTGAGCCAAGGAAATAAACAGAGGCAATAGTAACTACCCCCATAGACTTACCTGACTACCGCCGGGGGTACTATTCCTCTTCACGGGTCGGCGCAATCTCCTTTGCATCCTTGCCGCACCCCGGCCCCTAAGGGGAACAAAAGGACGACAAGGTGAGACAACGGGACAAATAAGGGGAACTCTTCTCACCACAATAGACTTACCAAATTTTACCACCGGAGGCATAGTTCCCCGAACTTCATATTTTCTCGCCACACCTGAATAAAGGAACAAGCAGCTACATTCTGGCCTTATTTTATTGAACTGTGTAGGATAAGCCAAATCCTTACCTGAACTTCGTCAGCTACCACGAGGAACTCTTTGCTGGGGTCAAGCTGCAAACTGCAAGGAATCGGACAAGAGTGAAAGTCAGACATGTGAACTCTTACGAACTACATATTTTTTGGAGTCAATATTGTTCTGGAACTCACCAATTCCTTCGAGCCAGTGAAGCAACTGGTTATCGACGCTCCCCTGCGCTCAATGCAGGATGGAGAGCTCATCCTTTCAAACCATCAGGTGAGACTATAGAGGGGACATCAAAGGTTATCTGTGGGGAGAACAGTGGGGGCGAGGGGGAATTTACGCTCAACTCCACGGGTGGTTAATTCCCTTTCTCCATTTGCAGAAGAATATTCCTACGGGCCAAGCAAACGAAGCTAGGTGGGCCAGTCCAGTCCGTCATCTCGGCCCTACGCGTCACATTGGTGGAGACCGCAGCTGTCCAGTTCAGACCGACGGCTCTGTGGGAGCCAGGTGAGCGTAACAAGAACAGGCAGTAAGACTGAACCCAATTCCTGTGTTTTCAGACCCAGTTCTCGGCCGAACAAGAGTCCAAGGGAGGGGTTCGAGGTCAGAATTGGTCCAACCAGACTGAGTGGCGTCCCCGTGGATATCAGGTGAGTGTTACACATTGCAAGCATTGACATGAGTTTAGCACCCTGTGTGATCAGTTTCACTCTAGTTCACTTGTTTGATTATAAAGTAGCCATCGTACCCTTGGCATCATGAGCTAAAAATGTGTAGGCTGTGAATGTTGGTGTTACAAAGGTGGTATCAAAATCACTCCCACATGAACCACCCACCCCCCCTCCACCGATTACCTGTTAGATGTCTGGCATAAATGTAGTTTAGCTGGTGAGTTATATCATACTGCCTGTCATACAAAATATGATCCTCGCTTTTCTTTTGAGGTCTACAAGGTGTCATATAACACAGGTGTTCAGCCATGTTGACAGCAAACACTATGCATACCGGAAACATTTACCCAAAGTCTCCGTTTGTACAGCTATGCAGTTCAATTAAATCTAGGAGACTATATGCCAGACACAGATTTAATGGCCTGTGATTGAAATTTAATAACCATCTACTTTTAGATTGTATAATATGACTGTGAATTCGTTTTTTCAAAGGTTTGTAAATACCTCCAGAGCGGGGTCTGACAACTACTGCAACAATTCTTAATGGTGCAAAACACATCATTTCTGTCTTATTCTACATGAGCCTCCTCAGATTTCGAGAAATTGTCACGACGCAGAAGGCATTGCACGTGGATCACCTTGTAAATAAGAGCATGGTTAAACCATCACCATCCATGTGTATCTGTAAAAATCATCAGGTCCAACAGTTTCTAATGCACACCTGACTATTGTTTCTACGGCTTCTGTTATAACAGCTAGCTTGCGTCCCAAGGATCGTAACCGAACGAAGTTTAAAAATCAGAATTCCTTGTAATACTCAATGGGTGCAAATGTTTTATACGCCTGTTGATATGTCCACACAGTTTCTAAGTAGACAGGACCACCAGGCTGTGGGGTTTGGGGATGTGACATATTAGGACAATCATGTCTGGATATAACCAACTTGGTCTTTTTGAAGATTTTAAATAACCAACACCACTGAGCTCTGGATCTATGCCATTTTAAGGATCGTTCAATGCCTTTATGGTCCCTCTGAACTGGATATCCACCCCTACTCTGTAGAGACGTACTGACTGTAACAGTGCTTGTGTTTTCAACTTCACATGTTGTATACATTCTTGTTACATAGGGTGCTAGTTAAATGCAAGAGACCAGTGCAGAAACGGATCATCGAACACCGCTCAAGAATCCGGTGCAAAACGACCACTGCCCCACTTGTCTCCCACTACATCGAATTTCAACACAACCAGGATGACATAAGGTAGTGGGTTGTGCAGAGCAGTACCAACACATGCAATGCTCTGGATTATAAAGAGGCGTGGTGGGTGTTCACTTTACAAACCATCAACAAAGGGTTAAATGAGGCTGCTGTGACATCTCCATTTGAGTGAATACTGTGGCTACAGACGTGAACGCATTACTTGTAAAGTCCTTATATGTGGATTGTAACTGCCTTCTGCCTACTTGTAAAGTCTTTAGATGCTGATTGCAACTACCTTCTGCAGTACACTAACTCACATCGGCAATGAGGCACCCCATCAGATGCCCTTTTACACCACTGCATGCATTTAGGGTCCTGGGGTCATCATTGGTCCAAGGCACTAGTCACCCCTCTGCATCAAAGGACGCAGCACAGAACAACCATGTTATTGTAGCCGTAGTGTACCATTCCAGTTATATGAACATTATCGTCCGGTTTGGGAAACACGCCATACAAATGGGCACTATAATGCACACAGAGCAGTAGGCAGTTTCACATGCACATGCAATGCCAAAATATAGAAATTGACATGACTGGATCCGATGTGGCAGATTGTAAGGGTGACATTCAATAGTAGCGCACAAAGTCATCTACTCCTTTCAGGGAGCGTCATTTTTGCCAAGACGACATCCACGTCGGTACTCATACCACAAATGAGTGGCTTTATGCCACTACTCACACCCAGCACTGCGCGACATGCAAAATGAGATTAGGCGTGCCATTTCCATTACAGCACTCGCTCGCAGTCCGCCTGAAGCAGATGGCGTCCACGACAGACATGAGGCTCAAGACTTCACTTCGAGGTAAGCAAGTGCACCTGCATTCCCCAACTCACGGTGCTTTGACAACCCAATCCTATAGTTACAGTAAACAACAGTAAGAACTGTATGATCACACAAACCACTAGACACAACTTCCACCCTTCCACCTCATCTTTTCACCCTTACAACCAGCAGAATTCAGACGCTGATAGTGTTATCCAGAGGCGAAGAACAGTAGCCTGAATTCTACGGTAACTGACAGATAGTCACTAGAACAATGCTTGCACTTCGACATTCTTCTTTAACTATTTATACTCGGATGTCTTCCATCCCGCAACATAGGCCTGACAGTGCCTTGTTTCCTCCATTGTCCCTCCATAGTTCCTGCACGAATCTCCCAGAACGGGCCACCCACGAGAAACACAGCGGGTGCACCCTGGACTGCATACTCACCATGGACATCAGCTCCAGCTTGTAGGAACAACACTGGTTGAAAATTCACCTTCACACAGGGGACTTTCTAGCACTTCAGTGGTGCCCACTAATGCATTGAATTTACCTAATCATGCCAGCATAACACTGCCCATGGAGTCCTTCAAACTTGTTCACAGCCAGGCCACCCACACTAACCACTTCTGTACTCTCTCTTTCTTAGAGACACGACCACAGGCCCAGAAGAAGGTAGCTTTCATTTCTTGTTGAAACAGCTATGGACCAAGATCGCATAGTCCGCAAGCAGTCCATATCACAGTAAGGGAACCTGTTTCCGATGTCGACCTAGTATTGGTCTTTCTGTAACTCGACCTATCATTGGTCATTATGGAATTTGCATCGTGACCATTTATTGGCCATTTTTTAGGACTGCAACATGAACACAGTTAGGGCAAACGGAAGATGTACATTTGGATTTAACTCTGTGTGAATGCTATGTGTATGTTTGAACATCTGACTGCATCGTAGTTTATTCTACTTTTTGGCTGCACTGAAGTGTTACACCTGTGTAGTTTATGGAATTATGTTTTTATGTTTTGTAAACTCCTAATTATCCACAAAAGTCTATCAAGATATTTTGCACACCCACTTGTGTTAACACAAACGAATGTTTGAAATATGTGAAATATATGAAAGATTCATGAAAAAGAATAATTTGAAAAGAAGGCCTTAAAATAAATAAATGGCGGTATCAGGTGGAACCGCACATGTAAAATGCGACATATGTGTTCTCTCCAAAGGCAAGACTAATACCTTTGGGGCTTCCTTTTGCCATGACCTGGCTCATCTAGGACTCGTTCAGGTTTTATACATGCTGATTCATTCCAGCCACAGAATAATGAAATTGATACATACTGGAGTACAAGTATGTTAAAATGAATGAGTGGAAAGACTACGCTCCAGTGTTCCGTACTTTGCCTGTGGAACCATACACATAGCACACAATGCTATGGAATTGAGTATTCGGTCCAGAGAATTGCTGAGCCCACTCTAGACATCGTGACAATGGCCCTCATTACGACCCTTGCGGAAATCGGAAAACGATGGCGGAAATGCAATACCGCCATCGAATAGCGCTCGGTGCGACTATGACCCGTCACCGCAAAGTACGAAGCCATTAGCGACACCGTAGTGAACGCCAACGCTAACTGCACCAAGCACGCGCGCGCGCGCCATGCGAAACCGCAAACACCACCATGGCGCAACGGTACGCCAATTCCGACCCTAGCGGACATGTACCTAACGCCATCAGGCATGGCGTAATGTACCATTCCGCCATGGTGAGAAGTACGGCATCGCGAATCAACCGTAAACGGCCCCACTGAGTGCCTGTACACCGCTCCCTGCCCACAAAGTACAACTCCCCGTAGGCGCAATGAAGCCACAATGCAACCATTGAAATGTACAAGTCACCCATGCATGGCAACGAACAAAAGAAACACAAGAGGGGCCAATGGGAGCTGCAGGGCACAGATGGCACGAATACAGAAGCCATCCCAATGGACATGACCACAGTCCCCCACCAAGAAACGCACGCAAACACAGGCACCTGTGACCAGCCATATTCCGAGAATCACATCATTCCACCAGTCCACCTGGCTGACCGGCATCTGTTACACAAAACCCAATCCCCCGCCCCTGAGCATGACAACATTCAAACTGTCATATTGGCAGCCCCCATCCCTGACCTCACGGGCTTAGTAGGCAAACGCGCACAGTACAGTACCACGCAACTAAACTCCGAAGCTGGAACCCAATGCAGATCTCCTCACAATACATCGCCCCCCAAACAGGCATATGCCACATCACTTGCAAAGAATAACGCTACACGGGCCAAATCAGAATAGAAATTTAATGCACATCAAAGTCACCAAGCCCATACAGCCATCAGGCCATGAACTCCTAAACACCAATCACCATTGTGGGCTGCATCCGCAAGAAATGACCAGCCACTACTTGTGTGTCGTCCTGTTCCCTCATGGTACACAGAGCCACATTCACGTACGAAAAGGCAACATGGAAGCGCACAGAACCGCAGGGCCGTCCCAATGGGGAGGCACTAGTCCAGCTGAAAGGCCGAAATGTTGCTCCGAGCCACCAGTACTGCGTAAGGGCATGTGGGCCATTGGCGATCGTCCCATAAGATCGTAATGCTGCTCCACTGATTAACACGAAGCAGCAGGTGTCGGGAGTAAAACCCATCTGCAGGAGTGGCATACAGATGGCAGTGGCAAAAGGGGAGGAGATACCTGTCAACCAAAAGAAAAGAAAAAGAACAGAATGGCCATCAGAACTACATTCCAACAACTCACTTCAATGATCACACGAAATCCACAGCCATATGCATGCTAGCCCACTCCAAAGGATCATCACCACCCCAAAACCACTTGCGACTCCTAACCATCTATATCGAGGTGCAAACACCATCACAAACGAGTGTACCTGTGCATGCGTCTGTCAAAACAGAATCCATCAGATGGGAATGTTAATGTGCATGGACACAAGTGTCTGAGGGCGTGTCGAGACAGGGAGGGCTCAACAAGGCCAGATAGACGATGGTCCCACCATGGCAGCCCTGCATCACATAGCGTAGGGGAGGCGGATAGATCCCAAGAAGCCCTGTACATGGCAAACTCTGTATCAAATCCCCTGCCCATGCATCCATTCATCATTCCCTCACCCCGGAATCAAAACGCCTGAATAATTACTCACATAACATTAGAAACATCCATTGAGTCTGTGCGTTATGCAGCCTGCAAAATCCACAGTGCCCCAGCCCGTAATTCCAGTGTTGTGAAGTAACATGTATGTGGGAACGGCCGGCCTCATCGCCCACGTAGCAATTGCGCATCCCAAACTATTCATATCAATCATTGCTTCCTCGCCATGGGCCCTGTCTCAAGGACATTGAACAACAGAACGTTATATTTGCAGTCAGACCTGTGGGCATCTCCTCGCCGCTAGCTGGAAACCGAAAGCGCCGCCCTTGGAATTCCACATTTGCAACATCACGCCGAAAAGGCATCTGTGGCCGTTCAAAATCACTAATTATTCCATCGAGTGCGGCTGTGTGTGAAAATGTCAACTGCCTTCACCCACAAATGGGACGCCCCGCCCGTCATTGCAACTCGGTAAAGTGATGCATGAGGGCCCACCGTTACTCGAGTACTACGTTCCACTGACCCTTCACAAGTCTGTTCGCGACTGCACAGATAGTATGTGCAACAATGGGACCACAGCAGAATGAACATGTCAACCAATGTTACACGGCCATCGGGTACAAATACATGATTGCAATAGCAAGATGCCATTCCCAGATTTGCAGCGTTGTGCGCGGGACGTGCTCGGCCAAAGGGGAGAGCAGCTTGCACAGGTGGAATTAATCACCACAGGTGGAGGCCATACAGCCTGAAAACACATAAATTGCACAGCCAGTCTCCTCCCACAACCACACCGAAATGCTACCGGCAGGACTCGCGATGTTGGCCCTGGGGGACCTGATAGCACTGCAACTACTCCAACTCCAAGAAGAAGACGAACACCAACTGCTACCGGCCGCACGAAGGAGACGCAGGAGGAGGAGGAGGCCAAGGCAGGGCCAGCAAGGGCCGCCAGCACAGCCACTACCACCACGCAGGCAGCCCGCAATCCCACGCCTCCGAGCACATCCGTTCAACCTCACTGATGAGCAGATCCACACCCTCTACCGTCTGGACCGGGACACCATAGCCGCCATTGTGGACATGACACAGGCTGACCTTGTCAGCATGATAGATAGCCCTACCGCCATCCCACCCCTACTGAAGGTGGTGTCTGTACTCCACTTCCTGGCCACAGGCACCTACCAGCACACAGTCGGACAGTTACATGGCATTTCTCAGCCACTGTTCTCACGGACACTATTGCAAGTGCTCGATGCCCTCCTGCAGCACGCAGACGACTACATCTCTCTACCACGCTCGGAGCAGGAAATTACCAACACAAAAGTGGGATTCCATGCACTTGCCGGCATACCGGGTTGCATTGGTGCCATCGACTGCACCCATGTGGAATTGGTCGTCCCACATGCCATGGAGGCCCAGTACCGCAACAGAAAACAATTTCATTCCCTGAATGTACAAATGGTGTGTGACTCCAACAGGATCATTACACATTGTTGTGCCCGATTCCCTGGATCAACCCATGATTCTATGGTCTTGAGGAACTCTACAATACCACGCTACATGGAGCGACACGCAGGGAACAGATCCTGGCTACTCGGTGAGTCTCATTACATGCATGATTATGTGGGGAATGTGATTTTGCAATGACCTGGCAGGAAGGGGGGGGGGTGTGCGTACGTAGCAATGGCATTCCACATCATACGTTTCTCGTCCACATACAGGTGATGCTGGATATCCACTGAAGAGATGGCTCCTCACACCAGTCCGGAACCCACGGGACCAGCATGAGGAGGACTACAACCATGCCCACTCACGTACCCGTGTAGTCATTGAACAGGCATTCGGCCTACTGAAGACTCGTTTCCGCTGCCTCAGCAGGTCTGGCGGGGCACTCCTGTACCGCCATGAGAAGGTTGCAAAGATGGTGATGGCATGTGTCATGCTCCACAACATGTGCGTACGTAGAAATGTGCCCATGCCCCCTGACGCAGAACTGCAAGCACCTGATGATGGTCATGATGAGGGTGGGGATGTGGCAGCACCTCATGGAGTCTGCGAGGCACCGGAGGCCCGTGACATTCGTCAGCATCTCATTGATGCATGCTTCTAGCACTCACGCCTGGTGGCTGATACATGGACACGGGACTCGTGGCACTGTGCGTGTCTGGGACATGCACAACATGGACTGTACGCCTATGATGGCCTAGTACACAGAAATCAATGTCCACACATCTCATTGGTTGATCGTGCACTTTTTATGGCATATGTGATGTCATGTTGAACACCCTATCGACCCGCCACCCAAGTGAGCCCAACACACCCCCTCCACCCTCCTACCTCCCCCACGAACCCCAGTGTCCAAAGATGCTCATTGTCAGTGGGCTGTCGCTATTGCAAGCCCCCTCTGCGGGTATCAGGGGCACCCCTGCCTGTGGAGCGCAGGTTCCTTCCAGATCTACGTTGGGGGCTGCCCTGGACGGAACTTGCAACGGATGATGTGTCTGCCTGCTCACGTCCATGCATGTCCCTAAGGGTTTGCGAGAGCTCAGTGAGCACACGGCGCACTGCGGCAAGTTCGGCACATACGTCTTTGGACGTCGCATGCAGTTCCCCCCTCAGGCTCTCGGTGCTTCTCTCCATTTGGACTCTCAGGCTCTCGGTGCTACTCTCCATTTGTGCCCTCAGCGTCTCTGTGCCTCTCTCCATTTCTGCCCTAAGTGTCTCAGTTGATGTTTCTATGTCTGCCTTAGTGCCCCCACATTCATCGGCATGGTCCTTGAGGAGCGTGGCCATTTGCTGCTGTTGCACGATTAACTGGTCGAGGGACTGTTGCCTCTGCTGGGCCATGCCCATTTGCGGGGGTGTCACAGAGGGGCTGTTGTCCTCATGTTGCCTTGCCACAGGGCTTGGGGGGGATGGCCAGTCGTTGTCTTGTGGGTGCCCCTGCGTGGTATCCTCATGTTGTACGGGATGGGACAGACAGGGGGATTGGGACAGGTCATGGATGGATCTGACTTCGACATCCCCGTTTTCTGTGTCGGAGCATGCTGCCATCAATGGGGTGTCACCTATGGTGCTGCTGCCACCAGAGGCAGTGCCTTCTGTGGCATCCATTGGGGGGACCTGTGGTGGTGGTGTTGTGGGCATGCTGGCTGCTGGGGTGCCTGTTGATGTTCCCTCCTCTGTGCTGCCACCTGATTTGTGCTGCTGCCGTGTCTTGATGCGTGCAGCTGAGGTGGAGGGTCTCTGGCCGTTGGTCTTGGCCCTCTTTGCAGGTGTGCTGGTAGGGGTGTCCTGTAGCTCGTCGTTTGGATCGGACCCTGTGGTGGAGTAAAGGAGGGCGAGGGTTAATGATGGGTCTGTGCGAATTGGAATGGCATTGTATCACATGCTCTGGGGTGGTACCTGAGGGTGATTTGGGTCGGGTCCTTGGAGGTGCTTTGATTTGTGTGTGGAGTGAGGGTGCAGTTGTTTGGCAGCCTGCAGTTAGGGTGTGCCTGCTGCACGTGTAGTGTGTGTATTAGGGGTTTTTAATTATTTATGTATTTATTGTGGGTTTTAACGTGCGCTATCAGGCCGATGTGTGTGGCCGTTCTCCTGGACATGTGTTTCTGTTGCACTATGTGGACGCATGGTACTTCACATGGATGGACTGTGTGGATTTGGCATTGTTTTATCGGGCCCACCTACCTGAATCTTCGGATGTCTGCACTCCTTTCTCCATCCCTCCGACTCCCTCTATGCTCTCCATTCCGATGGTGGAGGCACAGATTTCTTCCCAGGGGGTCAACTTGATGGGTGATTCAGGACCTCCCCCGGTGGCTGTGGCAATGTTGCGGTTGGCAGAGAGTATGCTGCGGACGCGTATCCGCAGGTCGTCCCATCGCTTGCGGCATTGCTGTGGGGTGCGGGGTGCGGTCCCCACCGCACTTACCCGCTGTGCCACCAGAGCCCATATGGTCTTCTTGTTTGCAAGTGCCGTTCTGGTCATTTGCGTGGAGAAGACGACGGCAGCATTCTCCTGGAGGGTCTCTGTTAGCACGGTGAGTTCCTCGCGGGAGAAGTGGACCTGCCGCTTGCGGTCGCACGCTTTCTTCGCTACTTTTCCCATTTGTCTTGGTTTCGCTAGGGTGGGTGACGGGTTGGGGTGTGTTTCAGGGTAGTGATTTTAGTGGTTGTGTGGTTTTAGTGTTTTTATAGGTGTACGCCGGGATGTTTCCCGTTCCGGGCCCATGTTTTAACTTCCGTTTCCGTATATTTCCGGTCACCGTACTTTCCGGTAGGCGCACACTGCGGTGACCGCTAAGAGGGGTGGCGGTATTGCACCTAGGGCGCCGTACGGCGGCGGTGTGGGCCGTTTTGGGGTCATTTCCGCCATCGCGGACTTTGCACTTCCGCCGTGGCGTGGTGCTCGTGCCCGATGGGTCGGAATGGGCCGCACTTTGCTCCTTCGTGCAATGGCGGAAACGCTATTTACGCTGTGGCGCTCCGGTCAGTCGCTTTCCGCAAGGGTCGTAATGAGGGCCAATGTCCCCTGCCTGGCTCCTGGGATGGGTGTTGGGTCAATTCAGCAGACAGGACATCACCACCCGGTGGGAGGTGTGTGGTTGGTGTGGGGTGGTTGTCTTGGTTCCCACCACAACACCATGGTTAATGGGCAGGGGCTTGTTACATGTATCCCCAAAGGGTAATGGCCCTTTGATGACATGCACTGAAAGCAACACAGCTCGCCCAGGACCTCATTGTTACCAGAACGTTCTCATAATGATAAACAGGAAGACATATTAATAGTCCAGGACTATGGTGGCTCAGAACGAGCAGGATACACAGCAAAGGAGCAGTGAGTGGGGCTACAGGTGTGTGCTTCATTGTACATGCCTGCCGGAGGACAATCCAAGATGGTGGACCAGCCTCTTGTAGCTAGCTAGCCTTGAGTCGCCCAAATCGGAGCTCCAGCACTTTGTTATGTGATTCAGCTAATGAAAGCGTGCAGTGAAGCTTTCATAAATAATAAACAGATGCAGATACTCGATTCTATCACAGCCGCAGGAGGTGGAAGGATTACCCTATATAAACTGGCAGCTGCAGTGGGCTAGTTTGGGGTAGCTGAGGAGGAAGGAGGGGAATGGAGGACAGATCAGGAGAGATTGGAGGTGGGGTGGAAGGAGAAGGAACATGGACGTTTAAAGGTTCAGAAGGAGTGGGTGAAGCAGGAGAGGTTGGAGTAGCAGAGGCAGGGGCATCATTTCACCAAAATGTCAGGGGTAGCAGAAGTGACATCACACAACCGTTGACCTCTGATGACTTCACAGGAAGTGATGTCATCCGCCACCCAAGTAGCATTATGGGAAGTGATGGCACACAACCTTTCACCCCTTGACAAAACAGGAAGTGGTATCAGTACACTAAGAAAGATATGGTTACAATATCACAATATCACTGTAATATCCTAAAGAAATACACTATTCATTTATCAGTAAATCATCCTGAACAAAAAGGTACATTTGCGTGCTGAGAAAATGCTTTGATAAAACAAACTCACAACTCAATAAAGGCCACACTAATCCAAAGGGGCCGAAGAATAGACAGGAAACCATACATTAAAACAGGAAACCTGACATGATGCAGTGTCAGACATAAGAAGCAACCTCTCTAAGCCATACATGCCAAACAATCATTGACACTGGAAAGAGGAGACACAGGGTGAAAAATCAGAACGCAATGAAAAATCCAGGGAAAATTGAGCACACACTCGTATTTTTGCAAAAAGGCATTGGGGGTCATTATGAGGATGCCGGTCCGGAAACAACGGTACCGGTAAGCTTGCCTGTACCGTTGTTTCCGGACCGACAAACTATGAGTTCTGCGAGCGGGTGCCTTTCCGCCCACCAGGTCTGACCTGGCGGGCAGAAAGGCACCCGCTCGCAGACCTAGACGGATGCACCGGCACTGTCGCACACAGTGCCGCTGCATCCGTCCTCCCCATTCCCATTGAGTCCAATGGGACATGAATGGGAATGGGGATTTTATTTTTCTGGCGCCTGGTCGTAGGGACTGGCAGGGCCGTAATGCCCTGGTAAATCCGCATTGCTGGGCGCCGGAAAAGAAATTACTCCGGCAGAAAACGTGCCATTTTTACCAGCACGGGTACCGCTGGACTCATAATGAGGCCCATTGCCTAAATATGTCATGCCTGGAAAACCAATAGCCCATTCACTGCCACAGAAGAGAGGGCTTAGAAACCAAGGCCTACAGCCAATTATCACAAGGAAGGTGCTAGACAGAAATCAAGTGGTCCCAAAGGTGTCAAACGACTGTGTCCCTGCTGGAATACGTTTTTCACACTTTAACTGACATTTTCCAGTAATCCCCTCCCTCCGTGGCCTGCCCACTCCTGTCTGCACAGATGACACCAATATCTGCAAGAGTGGAACAGATCGCACTGTACCGGCCACGGTACTCCCCAGGGTCACAAAGAGATGACCGGATATGTCATCCCCGAAAGGACCCGGAAGTAGAATGCGCTGCTGACCGTGCCTATGTGTGCCCGAACCATACTTAGGCCAGTGACAGCTGCCTCTCCCAGGGGCCACTTCAGCCCTGCCACTACACAGCACCTCCAGCCGGGCTCGGTTATCTGGGTGTACCCTGGGGTGGGGCACACCTCATTCTTCCCAGCCCGAGCCCGTCGAGGACAGGGTCCACGTGAGCACACGTGGGCAGAGAATAGACAGTCACGATAGCCTGTCAGCGTTCTCGTGTATAGTGCACATCACTTCACAGTGTCTACAACGGGGTCTACAACAATACTTCCATGACACAACTGACTGGATAAGTGCTTTTCCTCCTCCAGGGTGAAGGGACTTGCCCATGGCATACTGATCTCAGTCACAAACACATAAACCCACTCACTCAGCTCTCTTATCGGTCACACTGTAACACTTTCACACAGTCCAGACTGAATCCGAAGTGGCGTGTGCTGAACAGTATTAATATCAGCGAAACAAACAAGCACATGGATTTACTATTACCAGGGCTCAAGTCAAGGGTAAGCGTGGAGGGAAGGAGTCCACCCACTTCATTCAGAGGGTGGACTCAGTCCCCCCGGCTAAAAGGAGAAACCTTGAATGATCTCTTTCAATGTATGAATTAAAGATGACCTCGGGGATGGATCAAACCACAGTAGTCAGGTTTGTAGGCCGGACACTTCATCACTGCACTACATAACCGGACGAAAAATAACAAACTAAAGGTGAAATGTCCCGTTTCGGTACTGCAAGTCCCAGAGAAAACATTTGTATCGGTTCTTAGAGTTTAAAACATGCACACCTTCTCAAAACACT
Organism: Ambystoma mexicanum; assembly: GCF_040938575.1. Taxonomy (NCBI): domain Eukaryota; kingdom Metazoa; phylum Chordata; class Amphibia; order Caudata; family Ambystomatidae; genus Ambystoma; species Ambystoma mexicanum. The sequence continues at coordinate 1,108,336,370 of NC_090937.1, forward strand.
ATTAGAGGAACATATCCTCTCTTGGTTTTGTGTTTGCGTTGATTTTATGAAATGCAAATTCCATTCATCCTGTGCATTCGTCCTGTGCAATTTGGGTTGTTATGCAAAGCCAATTTCATGAAATGTGCATATTTAATAATGATAATCATTTCACCTTTATATGCTAATTTCTGGCGACGTCGCATCCCATTGCCTTTGTTGATGAGTACCCACACTTTACTTTTTAGGACTTGACCCCTGACTATTACAACGGCTCTGTTTACCCATATTATTGGAAACAAAGCATTTTTCTAAACTTTTCGTACCTCCCTCGTTTTGTCATTATTTAAAATGCTGAAACCTGAAGAAAATGTGGATGTGAGGGAAAGTCATTTGCAATATTTCATTCTTCACCAACAATGAACGTGATTTACCACCTAACGTGGAATAAACAAAGCGAGGTACGTGACCTTACTTTTATGCAGATGACCTTAGGACACCGGAACCGTATGTACCAGTAAATATGTGCTTTCAAGGAGTTTTGAGGCTTTCCCACAGAGTTCTAATAAAGAAGTAATTAGTGAGCTTTTGATGTGTAGATCGCCATTAAAAGTGCTCAGTTCATTTGCTAACTCTGGTGAGTCCTATCCATTCTAAAGCAAACCACTCATGTGAGCGGAAGGAACACTTATCAAGCAGTTTGCTTGTTTGCATAAAAAAGGTAATTCTTTTTTTTTTAACAAACCTGAGCCCAGATGAGAGCACGCCAGCTCGCTTGCATGTCTCCTCGAAGTAGGTGCTGCCTCGCTCCCTCCCTCGTCGCGTTGTGCCCACCTCCAGCAGCATAGTTAACAGCCTCCAGGCAGAGGCCCAGGCAATGGGGATGGGGGGATAGCTCAAGGGCAATGCGTTTGTCGTTTGTCTTGGAAGCAAGACAGCGCAGCAACACACGTTTGTATCCCATGTCCCGCGTTCTGTAACTGTCTTAAAAAAAAGAATAATGTCTTGTTTAAGAGCGTAGTGATAATGTATCAAGTTGGGCTATGCAGCAAGCACCAGGGAGTCGTGGCAGAGCAGAGCAGCCCAGACCCCACACCACTGGAGGAAAATAAAAGTCAGAGCAGACCAGCCCCCACACAACCAGAGGGAACACAAAAATATTGGGTTTAAACTTTGCATCACGCGAGGAGGGACCTGGCGGTTGGTATCTGGCTGTCTGCAGGGATGTTGGGGTTGGGGGGATGTTGCGTAGAAACCATGAGATTTAACACTCCCGCACCCGCCCCTGATGTCGAGGCAGGCTTAATTGAGTTTGCGTCTTATTTTAAATAGTTTGTTGTTTTCAACGGTGGTCCGGGTCCCCTGTTGAAAACAACAAAGTATTTTTAATGCACGCTCCATCACTTCCTGTTATCTCCTTCCATTGTCCAACAGCACCACCTCCTGCTATCATGACCTTCTACTCCTCTCTTGCTATTATCAACTCCTCCTTGTCACTTGATGTTCACACATTCTCCTTCACTTTGGTGGTTACCGCCACCATCTTTCTACCACTGTCACCTCCTGACATCACCTCCTTCTCTCTAGACGCAACCACCATCTCCTTTCTAACACCTTCACCGTCTGATGCCATCTTCTCCTTTAGTCTTTGTTACTACCACCTGCTTTCTACCACCAAGTGACCTTGTGGTGACACTACCTCCTCTTTTTCTCTGGAGTTTACCAAAACCCTTTCTACTACCCTCACCCCCTGGCATCACCTCTCCATCCTCCTTCAATCTCTAAGCTTCTTACCTCCTCCTCTCCAGTGATGCCAGCTCCCCATCCTACTCTGTGTCCCCAGCATTTGCTCTCTCCAACTCTCTCCAATATCCACCACCTCCAAACTTCAGCATCCTGCTCCTGCAGCTCACACTGACTGTGACAAAATTGATTCTGCTCTTCAGAAGTACCAGGATGAGTAGAGGTAAAGTAGCCCACTTAGCCCTTACACTTCTTCAAATCAAAAGCCAATGGAATTATGAAGGTAAACCATGAACAGTTAAGAGATATACCTCCTTCCCCTTTTGTGGTAACATGGCCTGAGGGAAGGCTGTACTCATAAGGGGGTGTGAACGTGATTCAGTAGTGACCCAAACAACACAGAAAAACAGTCCAAAATGAAGGAAATGTCCAATCAAGTGTCTATAAAAAATGTATATACTTTTAATTAAATGCACCATCAGCAAAATAAGGTAATAGAAAACAATGTACAAACAACCAACCTGTGAATGACAAAGAGGATGCAACAGACTGGAGAAGGTAGCCCTCTGAGCGTGAGTACAGGGCGAGAGGCAAATACCAACCATGAAAAAGGATATGTCTTAGGTGAAAGAATGTGCTGAGGTGACCTAGGTAGTCTCTAGGTTCCCAGTGGACTGAAGGGGCAGTTCATGATCAACAGTACCTGGTTTTGGTTCTTTGGTGGGCTGACAATGCTGAACCCAGTGTTGAATGTGGATACGAGCGAATCAAGCTCAGTTCGGGCACGTTGGATAGTGTAGGCCCAAGCAGCAAGCGAGCATTGAGTAGGGGCCTATATGGTTGTTCTGTGCAGTTGGAGGGGGGGCTCTCAGCGATTCAGGTCTGAGTGGTCCCAGGATCTCTTCACAGTTGGGCCAGATCGGGTTGGGCAGTAGCTGCTGGGAGAGGTCAATGTGTGACGCTCCAGCAGTTCAAGTCAATGTGCGATGGTCGAAGTGGTGTACTTGGGGGCATTGATGTGAAGATCGGTGAGGCAGCCATTCGAGGGCTAGCCGGGTCGAGCCATGGTTGTAAACCCTTCCTAGAGTCAGTGTGTGATTCTCCAGTGATCGGGACTGAACACCAAGCAGTTGCTTCGGGCCTAGCAGGTGACAGGCTTACCTAGGTTTGCGATTCAGCATCAAGCTGGTTCGAAGTGCAAGCAATGGTTCGGATTAGTGGAGAAGCACAAACGGCAGTGCCAGCATCTTCACTTTCATTCAAGATGCGATGAACACCAAAAGATTGGTTCGGTGTGGCACAACAGGGAGCTTCAGCTGGTCTGGTTCTCTGGCTTCTGTGAGGCCCATTCACAGGGACTCTAGGACCGGATGGTCCTTTTCAGCTTTAGGAGATTCAGGTCCTGATCCACGCCAAAGGTTTCCCCGCAATGTGCATTGGGAGTGGTTGGTGGGCAAATCTCTCTTCTGCCTTGGACAGCTCCTTCTTTACCTCAGGCTGAGAGCTTTACAAAGTTCAGAGCAAATCTTAAGTGTCTTGAGAGGATCCGAAGAAGAGGTGGGAGATCCCTTCTTTTAAAGGCAAAAGTCCCCAGGTGTTTGGACTAAAGCTAACCTGCCTTAGTGGTCAAATCCTTGTTCATGAATGGTGTGGACTTTGACCTTCTGATGTCACACCCAAAGTGCTTTGCTCCAGAAGAAGTGGGGGGGACAAGAAGGTGTGCTGTAGCACCTTGCAGCAGATTTTGCGCTAGATGGAATTACAATAATGGTCACAAACCCAAATAACTGGACAGACGCAAGGAATATGGCAAAGTACTACTTTATTGTCAGTTTAATACAGTGGGGAGACCTGACAAACATCTGACTGATGCATGCACACTCACCCCTAAGTGTGCTTTTGCATCATCTAAGACGTCATACTTCGTGGCAAAATACAAAACCTATCTGGCCAAAGAAGCCTAAAACACCAACTTATTAGCACATAAATGTACATACTGCCTGTATATTCTGCACAACCACAAACATTGTAAATACGTTATAATGTGTACATTATCAGTAACTGTTCTAAAATGTCTATATTACCTGTAATGTTTACCTACTAACCATGCTTGTAATATTTTGGCTAGGTTGTAACCATGCCAAGCGCCTAGATGCCCCAGGGCATAAACTAAACTAAACTATCTAGGGGAGAGATTGATGAAAGGAACATATCCATCTATAGAACATATATGTGCTAGTGCTTCATTGGCTACCCCTTGTCTGTAGGGCACACATTGAACGACCTCTTAATGCATACAGTATTGATTATAGCAGAAAAAACATCTGAGAAATGGTTTTTGCAATGTTATGTGCTAGGTTGTCCCCCAAACGCACGGATTGGTTTGCATACTATCCCAACCTTGAACTTTTGGCTCCTTAGCAGCACATACGTGAAATTAAACTTAGGTGCTTGAATCCCATCAGTCTACTCCCCATTTTCCCAATTAGTCCATCATCTCTCATGAGTAGGCCACAAGCCAAAGTCTCTCATTTGTAGTTTGACCTTGTTGCTGCTTGTTGTCCTGAAACATTCAAGGGAGTGTGAGCACACCACTATCTTAACTTGAAGCTCTAATGAATAGTCTTTGTTTTTGACTTCTGAGTCACATGTGAGTGGACCACGAATTTGTCCATTTCAGCCTTCCATTTACTGCTATTTGATTTAATTATGCAGGGTGCCATTGCTCCCTCTGGCCTCTAGGGACTTGCTCACTCTATCTTACATGAACTTTGTATGCTTTTAATTGACCAGCAGTTTGGCTCTTACAGCTGTTCTCGTCCTTCATCTATGAAGAATGTTCTTTATTCAGAGCTTATACATGTACTCCATTTGTGCTCTGTGCTTATCCCTCGAAATAGCATCGTCGGGTCTCCATTCTGGGCCAGTCTTGCTCACAGGGGCTGTTTTTTCACGTCTCCAGATTCTTACAGCCTAGGCCTGTTTCTGAGGTACCTTGGTTACATTCACGTGAACCCTCATCCATTTTCCTGATATGGCTGTCACGATATTCATTGACACATTGTGACATGTTGGCAGGCGACATCCTTCCATGTAACTTTCTTCCATACAATATCCTTCCACACTTTCAGTGCGAGGGCACACTCTGTACGGTTGTGTGAGTGCATAACACCTCTCATACACTCGATGCGGTATTGGAATGATGGATGGGGTCCCATCTATAACTCTTCTCTGACTGTTGCAATATGATGGTGGCGAGGGGGCAGGGATTGGCAAGATAGCGCCTAACTGCTCCTCTATACAATAGACCGAGAGACGGAGGGAAACAAAATGGTGGAAGTCTCCTTCCATTGAGCAGAGCACTGCTGCTTTCTCTAATCCCACCAACTCCCCTTCTCGCTAAGAACAAAAGCCTTTACAGATGCAGCAACCTGGTCTGAGGCTGATCCTCTGATACCCTGGCCCAGGAAAGCTGCCTGCTGTGTGGCTGTCTCTGGTAGAGGGTGTTACCTCCCCTCACAAACCCTTCAAAGAAGAGACCCGGTACTGCAGGTTCCTATCATGCCATTTTGCAGTCTCCACCAAGCTGATCAGAATACATATCACCTTCCACAGCAGAGCTGACTCCCAGAAGCTGTCACATGTGCAATATCAAAAGGGGTGTAGCGGCTTTGATCATAAGTAGTGCCATGCACCATGCCTAAACTCAGGTATGGCTTTATTTTAGAATGTACCCTGCCACCATTATGGGTTACTTATGATCATCGTAGTTTTGGTGCACAGGGTCATATTTTACATGCCTCACCTCTGCTGCAGACTTGGCTGTCGCTGCGGCTGTCAAGTGGGAATCTTGTGACCTTTGACCATGCTATACGCCATGGGTAGAGCAGGCGCTGTGGATCAGGCTACTGATGCAGTAGGGCAGAAGTACAGCATATTTTAGTGATAGAGTTGACAATAAAGGGAATTTGGTTAGCAGATTACCCTTTTGTAGATGCAATTACCCATATCATAGTATTATTAAGGAAAGCGTCTCGTGGGCGCTGGGTACCTGAATTTCCAGTGGATGGTCGTGGTGTAGTAGCCAGGCTGTCCGACTGATGGTTGCAGAATGTGTGACGCGAGGAACCAGCACAACACCCACTCTGAATTCAAACAGGGTCAGTGGTGAACCAGCTCCCAACGCCACGGATGCGCACTTCCCTGATTTGCGTGACGTCGGGACAGTGCAAGCACTGACAGGGAAGGCGGGTCTCGACTCGATAGAAGGTCCACAGCAGATGGTGCAGAGAAGGTGTCGTAGACTCAGAACTCCAAGGTAGGCTAGGCACAGAACCAACAGGCAAGAGGCAGGAGGCAAGGCACTGAACCAACTGGCAGGAGGCAGGAGGGACTAGGAACCCTGGGGCAGAACAAGGGAAAACTCAGGCAGAAAGGAAGGGAGCAGGAAGGAATTGAGGCCCAGGGAACCTACTGGCTAAAAGGGAATAGATGCAAGAACACCAAGAGGCTTACAAGGAAAGGAACTACAGCTGGGAAGGACAAGAACAAAGGACTGGGAATACTGACAAGGTGCCACTCAAGAGTAACACGAGCGAGAACGCGATCAGGAAACAAACCGCGTTGAGACGCGGTTTGTTCAAGCAAACTGGCCCTTTATATAGGGCAGGCAGCATCCGGGAGGCTTGGAACGCAATCCGTGATGTCCCCAGGTGCTGACGCGCCCAAAACGAGGCTTGGGAAGCAAGCTTGCAACCTCCCGAGCTCTCTGTGGACGGCGCATGCGCGGAGAGCGAAACACGGCCCTCCGTGTCTGCGCAAAGCACGCGTATGGGAAATTCCGGAGACGGCTTGAGCCGTAGATGACCAAGGAACCCCCAACCTGTATCGGGGATAGATGCGCCAGGACGGGAATCGCCGGGACCTGTGGATGCGTCCTGCACCCCGGGTAAGTGGCATAACACTATGTCCCCTCCCAGAAAGGCCAGGGGCCCCAGGTTTCCAAGGAAATCGGAGGTAGAAGTCGCGAACCAGGCGGGGAGCGTGCACAAAACTGCAAGGTTCCCAAGTGCGATCACAGGCCGGGTAACCCTTTCAGTCCACCAAATACTGAAGCACTCCCCGTCGTATGCGCGAATCACAAATCTCCTGCACTTCGAATTCGGGTACACCATGGACAGTAACAGAGGCAGGTCGGGAAAAAGAACGCTGGAAGTTGTCAACCACATAAGGTTTCAAAAGGGAGACATGGAAGACAGGATGAACCCGCCAGGACTGTGGCAACCGTAGGCGATATGCTACAGAGGACAAACGCTTAATAACCTTGAATGGGCCAAAATAACGGGGAGCCATTTTGGTAGGTAGATTACGCACTGGCAGATTCTTAGAGGACAACCAGACTAAGTCTCCCACATGGAAAAGTGGTTCGGGAGTGCGTCCTTTATCAGCCCGCTGCTTCATGCGCCCCTGTGCCTCAACAAGAGTTCTGTGTGGCAACGAGTGTTGCTTTTGGATGGTGACGACCAGACGATCAGCAGATGGAACTGTACTGGGTGGTACTGGATGAAAAGGCACCAATTTAGGATGTTGACCAAAAGAACAGTAAAAAGGACTGAGTCCGGTAGCAGAATGTTTTGCATTATTATAGGAGGCTTCAGCAAGAACCAGATGTGTCTTCCAATTGGTCTGAGTGGCGTTAGCAAAACATCGAAGGTAGTGCTCCAACGTTTGATTGGTTCTTTCCGTCTGACCGTTAGTGTGTGGATGATAACCTGAGCTCAGGGCTCTGTGGATGCCTAGATGACTACACAACTGACGCCAAAAAGAGGACAGAAACTGGGATCCACGATCAGATATGATCTTTTCTGGTAATCCATGTAATCTGTATATTTCCTGGAAGAACGCTAAAGCCATCTGGGATGCCGTGGGTATTCCGGGAAATGGAATAAAATGGGCAGTCTTAGTGAAACAGTCTACAACTACCATGATGCAGGTATATCCGTCAGATGGAGGAAGATCAACGATGAAATCTGTGGCTATGGTATGCCATGGGTAAGGAGGTATCTATGTGGGATGAAGTAACCCCAATGGTCTTTTACTTGGGATTTTGGTCTGGGCGCACACAGGACAACTCTTGACATACTGCTCTGTTTCTTCGGCCCAACCTGGCCACCAGAATTGTCTGGATATTAATTCTTGGGTGGCCTTAATGCCACGATGTCCGCCGATTCGGGAATCATGGAACCCGCGAAGTACAAGAGTTCGAAGAAAGACTGAGGGTATGTATAACCTGTTCCGGTAAAACAGTAGCCCATTGTTTTCAGTGATCTGTGGTCGTTTCAAGAGGCTAGCCCGAACTGGATCTGTCATGGTATCCTGTGCAATCTTCTGGAGATGGGGCGAGAGCGTAAGCAGAAAATGCTTCGGAGAGATCAGTGGTTTGTCGCTACAGTCGCCCTTAACCTCTCCTTCCAAAGAACGAGATAAGGCATCAGCCTTCAAGTTCTGAGCACAGGGAATGTAAGTAATATGGAAGTCGTAGTGAGAGAAAAAGAAGGCCCATCGGGCTTGGCGAGAGGTACGGCACTGAAGAGAACGTAAATACTGTAAATTGCGATGGTCAGTACGGACTTCCACCGAATGCCGTCCCCCGAGGAGATGATGCCTCCATTCTTCAAATGCCGCTTTTATGGCCAATAACTCCTTCTCAATCACGGCATAGTTCTTTTCACTAGGAGAGAGTTTACGGGAGAAATACGCCACGGGATGTTCCATGTCAGTTTCGGGTTGCTTTTGCAGGAGAACAGCACCAACAGCGAAGTCGGAAGCGTCTGCTTCTACAATGTATGGTACTTCGTCATTGGGGTGACACAGAATGGGTGCTGTGCTGAAGGCCTTTTTCAAGGTGTCAAAGGCCAATGTGGCCTGCGAATCCCAGAGGAAAGGTACCTTGCTGCTGGTTAGTCCAGTTAAAGGAGTCGTTAGCTGTGAAAAACGAGGTATGAAGTGCCGATAAAAATTGGCAAATCCTAAAAACCGTTGCAGGGACTTCAGATCACGAGGTTGATTCCAGTTCTGAATGGCTTGTATCTTTGCGGGATCCATGAAAATGCCTGATCCGCTGATCACATAGCCCAAAAACTCCATGCTTTCCTTGTGAAAAGAGCACTTCTCAGCTTTTGCGTACAGTTGATTCTGGGATAGCCGACGAAGTACCTCTCGGACGTGTTTCACATGTTGTTCCTGGGTAACAGAAAAAATGAGGATATCATCCAGATACACCCAGACGGAGAGGCCGAACAAGCCGCTAAAAATGTAGTCCATAAAGCGCTGAAAGACGGCCGGGGCATTACACAAACCAAATGGCATTACCCGATATTCATAATGTCCGAATGGGGTTTTGAAGGCCGTCTTCCATTCATCGCCTTCCTTTATCCGGATCAGATGATAAGCACCACGGAGATCTAGCTTGGTGAAGACTTGAGCTGTTCGAAGGGATTCCATGATATTCCGGATCAAGGGCAGTGGATATCTGTCCTTTTGCGTGATGTCGTTCAATTGTCGATAGTCTATACAAGGACGTAGTGTACCTTCCTTCTTCTTCACAAAGAACAAAGGAAAACCAGCAGGGGATTTTGAGGTTGTTATGTATCCCTTCTTGGTGCAGTCATCCAAGTATTCCTGTAAGGCCTCTTTCTCGGTTAAGGACAGTGCATACACCTTCCCGTGAGGTATCACCGAACCTGGTATCAAATCAATGGAACAATCGAATGGTCTGTGAGGAGGTAGAGGAATATCCCCTGGTTCGGAGAAGACCTTCCGAAAATCGTCGTACACTTGAGGTATTGGGAACAATGAGCAAAGACCAGGTGTATTATTGCTTCTAGTAAAAGGCGTAGAGACGATGATGTTCTGAGGCCTGCCAGGTAAGCAACAATTCCGAAGGCAATGAGCGGAAGCAAAAACCAAAGTACGTGCTTCCCAATCGATAGTGGGATTGTGGCATTGCAGCCACGGTAAACCCAGAACTATTGCATACGAAGGTGATTTGATAACGTCCAGAGCGATTCTTTCGCCATGTTCATTGATCTGGATGAATAGACCCATGGTGTGTTGACGTATTGGCCCAGAGGATAAAGGAGTCCCATCAATCACCTCCACAGACAGAACATTCTTTCGGGAAAACAAAGGTATACCATGCCTTGCTGCGAAACTTTCATCGATGTAATTGCCAGATGCTCCACAGTCCAATAAGCCAAGAGCCTTCACCTCTTTGTCTAACCATCTCAATTTGATTTCCAAAACTATCAAAACAGCGGGTTGCATGGGCTGGAACAGAGAGCAAGGACCGGAAAGGACTGAAAGTGAAGTGAGACCTGTCGTTGCCTTTCTTATAGACGACAGGTCACCTAGTTTTCCGACTTCCTTTGAGGACGTAAAGGACAGGTACCCAAGTAATGTCCGGCGGCTCCGCAGTACAAACATAACCTTTGACTTCTTCGGCGTTTCTTTTCTGCTTCTGATAACGGACCCCTAACAGCACCCAACTGCATGGGTTCTGGACCGGAGTCCGAAGACCCAGGAATTCCAGTAGACGTGTTTGTGGGTCTGGAAAACAGCCTCTCAGCTCGACGTCTCTCTCCTCTTCGTTCTGCCAGTCTGTGATCAATCCGCAAGACTTGTTCCACTAGTTGCTGAAGGGTGTCGGGCTCTGGAATGTGTAATAATTCGTCCTTATATTCTTCTCTCAATACCCGACGAAACAGAGTCTTTTGGGTTACTTCTGGCCACTGGGAATCGGTGGCCAATTGTCGGAAGCGACCAATATAGGCTATTACGTCCATGGCTCCTTGCTTAAGGTCCATCAATTGATTCTGTGCTGCAGAAGCCAAATTGGGTGATTGAAAAACCTCTAGAAATGCCTTTTCGAACGCTGCAAAGTCGTTGAGAATGGGGCTATTGGCAGCCACCAAAGGCGCTGCCAAAGCAAGCGCGTTCCCAGTCAAATTACCCAGAATATATCCAATCTTGGCCTTGTCTGAGTTAAAATAAGAAGACCTGAAGAGGAAATGTATTCTACAATGATTACAAAACTCGACCACACGTCTTGAATCTCCATCGAATTTGATAGGTGCGGTATGAGCCATAGCACCTTCACCCTGAGGTGTAGCCCCGGTAACTTGTGCCACCAACTGTCTTAGACCAATGTTCTCCTGGTGAAGTGCTGACATCTCGGCTCGAAGGGCCCGCATCTCATCCCGAAGTTCCTGGGCTTCATCCATCTCGGGATCAGAAGGTAGGCGTCTCAATCTGTTAAGGAAAGCGTCTCGTGGGCGCTGGGTACCTGAATTTCCAGTGGATGGTCGTGGTGTAGTAGCCAGGCTGTCCGACTGATGGTTGCAGAATGTGTGACACGAGGAACCAGCACAACACCAACTCTGAATTCAAACAGGGTCAGTGGTGAACCAGCTCCCAACGCCACGGATGCGCACTTCCCTGATTTGCGTGACGTCGGGACAGTGCAAGCACTGACAGGGAAGGCGGGTCTTGACTGGATAGAAGGTCCACAGCAGATGGTGCAGAGAAGGTGTCATAGACTCAGAACTCCAAGGTAGGCTAGGCACAGAACCAACAGGCAAGAGGCAGGAGGCAAGGCACTGAACCAACTGGCAGGAGGCAGGAGGGACTAGGAACCCTGGGGCAGAACAAGGGAAAACTCAGGCAGGAAGGAAGGGAGCAGGAAGGAATTGAGGCCCAGGGAACCTACTGGCTAAAAGGGAATAGAGGCAAGAACACCAAGAGGCTGACAAGGAAAGGAACTACAGCTGGGAAGGACAAGAACAAAGGACTGGGAATACTGACAAGGTGCCACTCAAGAGTAACACGAGCGAGAACACGATCAGGAAACAAACCGCGTTGAGACGCGGTTTGTTCAAGCAAACTGGCCCTTTATATAGGGCAGGCAGCATCCGGGAGGCTTGGAACGCAATCCGTGATGTCCCCAGGTGCTGACGCGCCCAAAACGAGGCTTGGGAAGCAAGCTTGCAACCTCCCGAGCTCTCTGTGGACGGCGCATGCGCGGAGAGCGAAACACGGCCCTCCGTGTCTGCGCAAAGCACGCGTATGGAAAATTCCGGAGGCGGCTTGAGCCGTAGATGACCAAGGAACCCCCAACCTGTATCGGGGATAGATGCGCCAGGACGGGAATCGCCGGGACCTGTGGATGCGTCCTGCACCCCGGGTAAGTGGCATAACAAGTATTCAGTTATAAAAATCATAAAAAACAGGGCTTTGCGTCCTTGCCAGATGACAATTCCTCACACTGACAGAGTTCTCTGGCCTTTATGGTGCTCTCCCTCCTTCTCCTAGATTGAGCTTTTGATGAGTGATGGCACCTGTGTCCTGTAACGGGGGCAGTGTTGGGATTGGTTGCTAGACCTGGGGAAGCCTGGTCTTACTTTGGGTTAAGGGGCTAGATCAAGCCTACATCTGGCACCTGTCCACCATTTTGAATGCCTGTCTCCCCTCCCTGCCACTTTCTAGTGGTGCCTCTGGAGGACCCTAGCCTCCTGTTTCCTCCATGTGAATTGTAGTCTGTAAACATTCTCCCCCCCTAAACTGTTAAACCGTCTGAATGTATGGAGAATGCTACATTGCAGCGAATTCAGAACTTTGTATCTCAGGCAGTGAAATGCAACGCTGGGAGACAACGAATTGATTATTTTGCATCGCATGCGATTAAACCAGTAGTCAGAAAACCGGATACTTGCAGCATTGTATCAAGGACAAGGCTCTGGGACCCATGAAGCATCTCGATGGGGCTCGGAAACAACTTCTCTGGCACAGTGGGTTGAATTGTATCAGTACCAGAACAAACACTGCCAACATCATGTGAATATAATTTACTCTGGTTACAGCAAAGCATTTGTTTTGCCTTTTTATGATCCTGGGTCTGCTTATGGAGAGCTTTAGGCTCTCTCTGCTAGGGAGAGTCAAGGTTCCTTTTACTGTTGTTCACCAGGACATTTCCACACTAACTTGCTAGAGTCTGGGCATGGTTAAGTTCACCAGTACTGTCCCACACTAAGTTCCTGTGATTGTCCCATGCCATGTGATGGGGAGGAAGCGCTAGTAACCCGGGGATCCTCTACAGGCTGTGCCCGGGCCCATCACCTGCGGGCTCAAGGTAGCACCTAGCCCTTTGAGTCACTTACTTGGTGGTTCCTAGGATCTGACACGGGACGTCAACACAGCCGCTAGAGATGAGTGAGTATGGAAGTGATGAGGAGGAAAATGATAACGGGTTGGTGGGTGACAGAATCAGGACTTTTATACCGGGACGTCACGAGATGCCGAACAAGCATCCTATATAACTGCGCATTACATCGCAAGCTGAGGAAGGAGCTGAGAAGATACTTCTGCAACAGTGCATTCTCCTTGTCATGAAAGAGGACGCTATCCATGCAAAGCAAATAATTAAAAACAAGCATTGGCAATGCCAACAATTTGGGCTTTTGTGTAGGCATGGGAAAGGCACTTGTCTGGCACAGTCGTAGTGGTATTAACTGGCCGTTAATGTTAGCAGGTGCAAAATGGTGTGGGTATCTAATAGCAGTGCCTGGCCAATGCTTAGTACTTATTCACAAGCCAAAACTGTTCACTTTGCCAATGTTTGTTTTTAAGAGGACTTCAGTGAAGGACATGCATGGTGCTTTTAAATCAAGTGGCTGAAGGCAGACCTGGTAAAGACATTTGTATAACACCAGTAGCAGGTTTACAGCTCCAATGAAGTCTTTAACTCTCAGAAGACTGCTTTGAAAAAACAACACTGTCAGTCACTTCGACTGAAAGGTTTGATGGTAAGGCTTGAATAAAGCAAGCTCAAAGAGTTCCCATGAGGAGGTGTTTTGGGTGGGGAGGGCAGGAACTGGGTGAGAATGGCCATACGGATTAGTATGGCCAAGGGCAGTCAATGGGTGGGAAAGTAGCCAAACAACACCTACATGCTGGGTGTCCCTCCTCATATGCCATTTCCCCCTATCTGTACGGCAAAGCATTAGTTCTGGCTTATTGGTGGCGCAAAGTACCACCTAATAGCCCAAACTAATGATCCACAGAGAAGCACCCCAAGGGAATCCCCACCCTGCGTGCTCGGAGGGTCCGAAGATACAAGTGGGAATTTGATTGCCACTAAAAGAGACCTTGAGAACCCCTGCCTAGAAGGAGTTGCTTATTAAGCACCCATGGAACCCTCGGAAGTAGTTTAGGACTTGCGATTACATGTTAAGCAGCACACTTGAGAGGGGCTGAAAGGTTCGATGGGGGATGTTATGTGAACACCTGGTTACTTTTCCCTTTGTTCATCAGAGGATATACAGTGCACTACTCACCTGAGGTATTTTTGTTTCCATAATAAATGCAATTGGAACTTCGGGTCGTTTTTCCACATACCATGTGACAAAATGTTTTACCAAAGATTGGACATTGGTGCAACGCCCACAATGAGTCAAAACAAAACAAAAAAATTACAACTTCTTAATTAAGACTATCAGTAGATGGTCTAATAGTGGAGCTCTACACCACTGCAAGATGGCCCAGTGTACAGTGGCCTACTTTCACACTCTTTTTGTTTTCCTGTGGCAGTTGGCTCACAACGCCGGCACTAGGCCTCCGCTAACCATGCAGCACACATTCACATAGAATCAAGTTTATATCATTTTGCACACATTGCCTGTTCAACACATGATCTTGGGACAACTTGCACACAGACATTAAAGGCCCTCAACCCAAATCCCCCCTGTAACCATAGCAACTCCGAGCACATGAACGTAGTGCACCCGCCATTTTGAGCCCCTTGCCTCTATCTGCCAGCCTCACCACCAATGCACTTTCTTTGAGCTCAAGTGCCCTCCTCCTTATGCGAACCCCCCACCCCCCATCACTCACCCCTCTGACCAATCTTTCCACCCCCAACTTTCAGGATGACTTCCTCAGTTAATAGCCTCCAGTGCACCTGCACCTTTTTTAGGCCCTTAGCCCCTGTCTCTGTAGGGCTGTCTCTCATTTCACTGAACTCCTCTGCTATCCTAAATGGGCTTTCCTATTGTAACCCGACCCTCATTATTCCCTCGCAGTCCGCCCTCTGTCTCTACTGCCATCAAAGCCCTCCTTCCCCCTTTTCTGACACCCGTTTACAAAGCCTTTTCCCCCGGCCATTCCTGAGTATGCCCTCTCCTCAGCCCAGCTTCGCGAGCTCTCCCTTAAGAGCCCAAACGCTTGGGGTTCATGCAGAGAAATCTTATAAACTGAGTGCCTGTTGAACTCCCCCTTCACTGCTTCCTGGTGCAACACTGAGGGTTGTTGCCAAAAAAACGACCATTCAAGGCTAGCGGCTCCCTTCTGTGAAAGCACCCAGCCGTCTTGGCTAGCGGCTCCCTTCTGTGAAAGCACCCAGCCGTCTTGGCTAGCGGCTCTCTTCTGTGAAAGCACCCAGCCGTCTTGGCTAGCGGCTCTCTTCTGTGAAAGCACCCAGCCGTCTTGGCTAGCGGCTCCCTTCTGTGAAAGCACCCAGCCGTCTTGGCTAGCGGCTCTCTTCTGTGAAAGCACCAGCCCCCTTAGTTGTGTTCCCCTTGGCCAGAGGTCCACAGCTTCCTTACCACAGATGCAGAGCACTTCCCCTCAGCATGCGTGGGAGGATGGATTACAGAATCCATGCGGTGTGGATGAGTGGGGAGGTGGGTGAGCAGGTATACTTGGGAGAATGTAAGACACTTCACTGTGTACTATCAAATCCAAGTTTAAAAATCAGCAACTTTACCAATACACTGCTAATAATTCTCTTTGCGCTCTAGAGTTTTCCATGCAGTCATCATTGTCTGCTTTTTACTACTGTTGATTGGTTCAGGAACGCATTTGCATTGTGAAGCATGCGCACTGCGGGCCTTACTGCTCCACAGCTGGTTCAATGTTATTGTCCTCATTGGTCTGCAGTGTGCATGCACTACATTACAAATACGCATGCGCACAGTGTCACTTGGCAGACAAAAATGCAAGACCTGGTGAGTGATAGGCTCCTGCGGAAGCCTGTGCACTGATGGAACTTGTTTACATGTACCAGTCGCCAACGCAGTGAGGTCAGTGTTTGGGTGATGCGACCAGACCCAAAGTAGCCCTTAACGAGTTGTTCACGTGGACGGAAGATGGCATTGATGGGGTCCAGACAGGGGCGGCCCTAAGATTTGCAGGGCTCTGGGTGGCAAAAGATGTGTGGGCCCCCCTAATTTGCATAAATAGTTACATTTGTGATATCACAGAATTAGTCTTTAGTACGCAAAGGTATCATGGGAAGTTAAATTATGGTGCAATGTGTAAGGGAGTAGACAATACACTGTGACGTCCAGTGTATGAATTGCCAATATTAACATTTACTGATGTGGCAATATCAGGAGAGAGGCATTTTTTGAAGTAGCCGACACCTGGTTACCTTGTACAGACTTCTCATGTTGGCAGATAAGGCATAGAGTGATAAAAGTTGCGGGAGCACTCACTTTGGTTAAGTGGTGGAGGCCGGATTTGGGAGCAGTCTCCAATTCAGGAACTTGAACACTTCTCTTCCCAGGTGGATTTCGTAGAAATACTGTTTGCAAAATGTCTTTTGAAACTTTGGTTTAAATACACGCGTGGAAGGAATTGCAAAAAATATTGTGATTTTGTTTTGCAAACTGGAGACAACTGCTGTTTTTGCAGAAGTTTCACAATTGTTTTTATTTTTGTTATGTGTATATTTGGGCATATTGTTGAAATTAGCAGCATGCGTTTATTTTAGAAGCTACAGATAAGGATTATTTTGACTGTGAAAAAAATAATATCAATACCACGTTTATCAAGTGCTGTTCAATACAAAAAGAAACGGTAGCCTCATTAGCGTACCCCCTGAGCCTTGATTGGAGTGGGTGAGCAGGCAAAAACTGCTCACTGAGTGTAGAATAGCAGGGGATCGTATAGCAGAAAGTTGCAAAGGCAACAGAGCAGGTCGGGAGACTGTTGCTGAGATGTTTTAGTTTTGACCTTCCTGTAAATCATATATCTTCTTTCCTATTCCTGCAGCAAAAGCGCCTAAATGCCCATGGGCTCGGTGCGCTTTCTACAAATGTAAAAATAAATATACAAACGTGTTATAAAATGTGGTGTTTTGACATAGGGACGAGTATGGCTCCTGCACTTCACTCGTTGTGGGAAATTTTGTCCCCATATCGAAAATCAACCCAAGAATATACGCACAGTAATTTAACATATCTTAAAGTGAAAGATGCACATTTTGTTCACTTGACCTTTCCCCTTAGAAGAAAGTGCACCAGAAAAAAAGAGCATTGGCCTTTGAAAAATAGTAATTATCAACAGAAAAATAACCTGAGAGATTACATTTTTCATTAAATACACTGGCCAAGTATAAAAGGTGCTCACCTTTTAAACAAAGCAATATGTAGTAAAATATTCCCTAGAAAACCAAATCCCAATACGAGCATGTGCTTTGATGATCATATTATGCGTCTTGTGGGTAAGTGTCTGCACTGAAAACATGACAACCTGAGTGAAATCCTGGTAGCCAAATGCTTGAGCAAGCTTGCCAACCTCAAAAACACCCAAGGGGGTTGCGGCCGCACTGTGAAAAAAGTTACGCTGTCCACCTACATGTATCCTTTACTTGTGCCCTGAAAAGCAGCACAGGGCCACAATCAGGAAAAAATAACTGCACCACCAGTCACCAGGATTGCAACCTCTCTTGCCATATCCTGGGCAAATATTCAGGACTCGCTTGCTCATTCATCATTCCCCCTCCTCAACTCCACGTCTGGCTTTCAACAATACTCTGCTTTATAAAGATGACTTGAAAAGTACACATACCATAGTAAGGTACCCACTCAAATATATAAATCATTAAAGAAATATGTTCAGCAAATTGTATACAATTGTGGCATTAGTCCCCCATCTTGACTGGGGGACTACAAATACAATTCAGCAAAACGCAAAAAAAATGTTTTTGGGTTTTGAAAATTTATTTTCAAGACGTATACAACATGTAATGTGTGAAAAGGTTACCTCATTGTTTTTCAGTATTTGAAGGGTTCATATATGACGTGATGAAAATATCACATTCTACCAAATAACTATGCGTTAAATATGAACATCTGAAAAGAATGTAGCTAATTTTAAACTGTTTTCTTTCATATATTGTAATTGACTTGGAGGAGAGAGTAGATTTAGGTATCTAACTGGTGCTTTGTGTGTGCTTTCAGAATTGCATTTCTTAACACAGAAACGTTACAAACATCTCCTCCAAAACAATTGCCTCTTAAACGGGCCATCATTTGTAAATCGCCCCCACTTTAATGCGCTGCTTGAAGAAAGAAAGTGATACGCAGTCATTAATGGGCCTGCAGCTTGTGATGGGCCGCTGGGAACAGGTCTCTATCTCTAGAGAGTAATAGGAGGTTGGAAGGTGATGCTGTGGCCTCACGCGAGCTCGTACATGGAAGATTCACAGCAGTTGAGGCAGACACTCGCGTCTTGCGGGGCGGGGCCCCTTTGATAGCGGGGCACGGGGCCAGCACACATTCTGCCCATGCCTCAGACCGGCACTAGGAGAAGAGCTGGTTTTGCAGTGAGCTGGGCAGTATCACAATCCGGGTGGGACAGTAGAATCGTCAGGATGGTAGGGAAGTTTCGCTATGGAAGGAAAATTGAGTTTTTAAAAAAGCATGGACTTTTTTGACCAATGAGTGACCAAAGGACTCCACAATTCTTGTTTAAAACAGAAAATCTGCCACGCAAATAGCATAGCTAACTATACTGTATGCATTTTGGGGCAACCTACATAAATATGCACACATTCATTGGTACACATCATTGTTTTCTGTGCAAAATACATTATATCTATTGACATAAAACACTTTCCATTAATAGTAAACAGTTTCATTTCTTAGAGGTTTCTCTGTGTGCGATTGTGATGTAGCTGTACAGTGCCTGGTGCATATGCGGTGCCTCCTGAATGTTACTACTAGCATCGCCTGTCTCCTGTGGGCATTACACCATTACAATAATGTATTCTAAAATTGAAGCCAAGCACCACATTCAATATGGTCAGGGGCATTCAATACAGTATATGTACATATATAAAAATACTCTTTTGTGGTGATGGAGCAATGCATAGATAAGCAGGTTTTCTCGTCCACTTGTAAGTCTGTTGACGTATCAGAGGGACATGTGCGATTTTGCTTCCTGTACAAAATATTTGGGTGTGCTCATATGGAACGAATGGCTCGCATCATAGTTGTGGCCTTCCTTGTATGTTCCGAATCTGTTAACGAGAAGAAAAACAGGATAAGTGCCCCTCAGCGGGCTATTCTGATAGACTATTGCAGATTTTTACAAACACAGCTGTTGGAGGAAACTTTAACTGAAAATACGTCATGAGTACGGTGGCCGAAATAGTCCCTGCATTTGGCTGTACAACGTTTTTGGCACATAAATATTTTGGTCATTCAGGCGTAATCACTGCACATACGAAGCAACAAAAATTAAAAATAAAGCGGAATTGCTAGCACCAAGCATGTCCAAAAACGTAATTTACGCGACACCGGTGGAATTGCCCAGTGGTGGATTCTTTCACCCATTCCGCCATTCTGTCTGTGGCAAGAAAATTGGCCGTTTCACCTCTGTGAAAAATAGTGAGCTAAAGACTCTAGATAGTGAGCTAAAGACTCTGGGTAAGCCTCTCAGAACTAGGACTAATGTCTATTTCTCCTCTGTGAAAGATAGTGAGCTAAAGACTCTGGGTAAGCCTCTCATGACCTGGACTAATGTCTATTTCTCCTCTGTGAAAGATAGTGAGCTAAAGACTCTAGATAGTGAGCTAAAGACTCTGGGTAAGCCTCTCAGAACTAGGACTAATGTCTATTTCTCCTCTGTGAAAGATAGTGAGCTAAAGACTCTGGGTAAGCCTCTCATGACCTGGACTAATGTCTATTTCTCCTCTGTGAAAGATAGTGAGCTAAAGACTCTGGGTAAGCCTCTCATGACCAGGACTAATGTCTATTTCTCCTCTGTGAAAGATAGTGAGCTAAAGACTCTGGGTAAGCCTCTCATAACCAGGACTAATGTCTATTTCTCCTCTGTGAAAGATAGTGAGCTAAAGACTCTGGGTAAGCCTCTCATAACCAGGACTAATGTCTATTTCTCCTCTGTGAAAGAGAGTGAGCTAAAGACTCTGGGTAAGCCCCTCATGACCAGGACTAATGTCTATTTCTCCTCTGTGAAAGATAGTGAGCTAAAGACTCTGGGTAAGCCTCTCATAGCCAGGACTAATATCTATTTCTCCTCTGTGAAAGGTAGTGAGCTAAAGACTCTGGGTAAGCCTCTCATAACCAGGACTAATGTCTATTTCTCCTCTGTGAAAGGTAGTGAGCTGAAAACTCTGGGTAAGCCTCTCATAACCAGGACTAATGTCTGGCAGAGAGACTCCCAAGACCTCCCCTTGTTATTTGCATTTCACCCACCCCTACATATAAGAAGAGATTCATGTAAATGACCTAAAAATACGCCCTTTCTGGGCCACTGTGAAGCTCCTTTTACGAAACCCTTGGCTTGCCCTGGATTAGACGTGCTCCAATGTACTGGAACTAAGGCCGAGGTTATTCTTGTCTTACAAAGAATAGATGCGCCTTACCTCACTACTAGGCCAAAGGTTGGCTCACCTAACCAAAGTTAAAAACCTAAGGGTTCTCTTTGACCAAGAGATGACACTGATTCCATAGCCGTGGTGAGCAGCTGGTCCAGCTGAAGAAACTACGGAATATTATGTCAGGCCACTCCGCTTCTGCTGTGGTCGGGACTGCTGAGAACTAGCACATGCCCATTCCCAGCAGCTACCCGGCAGCAATCAGTATTTGCTTGAATGCCCTAAATTCATGTCACGCTCCCAAGGAGAGTGGCACTGCGTCGTAGAAGTAGGAAGGCAAAGTTAGGAAAACTCTTCCATTCTATCTTCAAAGACTTTCTACCTAGATCATCTTCAGAAAACACCTAGAAGCACTTCTTTTTTATATAGCGCTACACACCCGTGGGTTTAAGAGCACTGAAACTACAGATGACATTATTATCCCTTAATATAGGCCATCACATCGCTGCCCACCCCTCTCCTTCCTGCCACCCGTTACAGCTGTACCCCTCCTCCGTGCCCCTCTCTATCCCACCGGCCCGCTGTATAGCTGTTCTGTTGTTACCTTTGTACAGCGCTCCGTTATGCATCTGTATTGTTCTATACCTCTGTAAAGCGCTAGGTTGCTTCTCGTAGCTAGGCCATGCTCAATATATACCATAATAATCATGATCCCACACTCAATTTATCAACCTCAGATGACTGAAAGACTGAGTTGACCTTGCCCGGATTCGGATCAGTGACAGGCTGCGCATAGATATTAGTAGCGAGCGCTCACCTTGCTGTGCTATCTGACAGGCTTAGATGGGCTTTGATTTTTGAGGGAGTAAATAGAATTTGCCTGGAATTGAGCCTCCTGATGTCAAGAGCATTTCACATTATTTAAAAAGCACAGTTGCCCCCAAAGTGGGTTGGGTAGCACAAATGTTAGACCACTTCAGGGATGGCCTTTACCGGTCCAGGAGTGTACAAGGGACCATATAGAACAGCACTTGATTGGGGATACAGTGCAGAACTGCCTGCCACCTCAACGAATTTCAGCGGCCACTCATTTTAATTTGAAGGTGGGGAGGAGCACAGACACATCGCCTCCTTCCTGCCCAACACACTTTGAATGCAACGCCGCCAATGAGGCGCACGCTTAATGTAATGCTATGCTCAATGCAGTTTTGCGCTCTTCTCTAGACAGGACAGAACTGCTGCCTCCTGTGGTGCTCGGGTGGTCGGTATTGGGCTGTGCTTTTTCCTCCCTCACGCTCCCTTCCTGCCTCCTTGCACCCCCTATGGTGCTCTCAAACTCTCCCATCTTCTCTGCTACTCTATCTCCTACTCTATCCCTCTCACTAAGTCTGGGAGGAAAAAGTTCAAGAGGGATATTCTGGTCTCCAACCCTAGCCACCCTATCGCCGATACCCACACCAGCGCATCCTCCAGAGAGACCCTAATCGACATCCTCTGTCGTTTCCTCGCCAGACCAATGGACCCTCCATATGGTCTTGGCTCTCTCTCCTATCTCTTCCTCGCCCATTAATGGTGGCACTCGGTGGGAGGTCCTCTAAGCCTCCTTCCACTCCTCCAAAACCATCATTAATTTCTACCTGAATGGCATCGTCTTTGTCCAGGGCCCTCAGCCCAATCCCCTCCTTTTCGACAGGCGTCTCCAGCATATTATCAACTTCCCTCCTTCTCCGGCTACTCCTACTAGCACCTCCCTGGCTCCTCTGCCACCTCCTCCTTCTGCCACCTCTCTGGCACCTTCAACTTCCTCCTTGGCTACTATGCCATCTCCTGCTACCACCTCTGCCCATTCCCAGGCTCCTCTACCACCTCTGATTCCTCAAGCCTGTACCCCACCCCAGAAGTGTTTCAAATGTGGCAACCTGCTCTATGTTGCTACTCTTAACTCTTGCTCTTTGTCATACACTCCTCTGACATGTGCCACCTCCTCGTAGAAATTGACCTGGATGTCCTCACACTGACAGAGACCAAGACCACACTGACAGAGACATGGTTCACGGCCAGCTCTGTTACAAGTTTTGACACTCTCCTCCCTAATGGGTACAAGATCCTCTCAGAGCCCAGAACTAACTGACCTGGAGGTGGAGTAGCTCTGATCTTTTCCGTAGTGGGTCCCTGCTTCCGTCATTCCTATGCATGCCTACTCCTCCTTTGAATGCTTGGTCTGCAGCCTCTCTATCTTTCCTGGCTTTTCTCTGACTGTGGCCACCATCTACAGGCCCCTGGCCTGGGTGCCCTCTTCCTCCCAGAATGGGCTGACTTTACATCTTCTCTCCTTGCCTCCACCTCTCAACTTCTCCTCCTTAGAGACCTCAACTTCCACCTGGATGCTTCTGATCCTTCCTCTGGGCTCTTTCAGAACCCATACGACACTCTTTCTCTCTCTCTTTCTCTCTTCATTCTACCCTCTGGTCTGACACATTCTGCCAGGCACACCTTGGATGTTCTCATCTCCTCAGACATCCCCCTCCCGAACCCTCTCACTACTCCTCTCTCTTGGACTGACCACTTTCTACTTTCCTCTCACCTTTAACTCTCTGTCCCTCCCCAGCACTGCCACCTACCTTCTCAGTCATTCGGTTCATGAAGCGTGTGTCATTGCATGCCTTTGTGTCTACTTTCTCTGCTCCTCCTTCTCCTGTGTCTGGCTCATACTCTGACACATCCCTCTCCAACCTGCATCTCGCTATCTCCAACACTCTGGACATCCTTGCCCCTGTCATGAGAATCCGTCTGAAGCCTACCTCCAAGTGCAATTCATGGAATGACCCCGACCTTGCTGCCCTGAAACGCAAGTGCAGGGTGGCTGAGAGGAAGTGGAGGGCTTCGGGTGCATCCTCTGACAAAATGGCCAGCTGCCTGCTCCAAAGGCAATACAGACTCTCTGTCCTTTCCAAGAAGAGAATCCACACCCAAGCCTGTGTCTCTGCAGTCTCTAACAGCATGCCCAGACTCTTTAATATTTGCAGGGAGCTGGCCAATCCTTCTGCAGTCTCCACGTCTCCTGTTCCCTCCCAGGTCCTCTGCATGGCTCTGGCTTCTTACTTCACCACTAAAACTCAGGACATCCTGTCCTTGCTCTACTCTTCCTCTCTCAGCCCCCCTGGCTGCCTCTCCCTCTCCTCCTCCTTTCTCCTCCTTCTCTCTGACACCTGACGATGTGTCTAGACAAGTATGATCTATGAAAGTGTTGTCCAAACAGGTGCTCCCTTGCTCCTCCAGAACCATCAAGGACCACATTGACACCCTCGCTCCGATTTCGGCAATCACTCCTTCGCCACTGGATCTTTTCCCTCTCCCCTCAAGCCCTCCTTTGTGCAACCCCTCCTTAAAAAGCCTTCGGCTGATCCTACCTGCCCGGCAAACTATTGCATGATCTCTATCGCAACTTTCCTGGGAAAACTCCAGGAAAAGCTGGCCATCTCCCAGTTTACTCTCCACACTGAATCTGTTGGTTGTCTCCATGACCATCAGTCTGGCATCAGAGCAGCCAGAGGCATGGAAACTGCTCTCCTGAACACCCGTGAAGATCTGCTCTCTAATCTTAACTCAAGCCTTCCCTCTGTCCTCATCCTCCTTGACCTTTCCTCTGCTTTTGACACAGTCAATCATGCCATCCTGATCAATGAACTCCATGAGAATTTGGGCATCACGAAGCAGGCTCTGGAGTGGTTGACCTCCTTCCTCCTGGACCGACCCCCCCCAGGTCCAACTTGGGTCCTTTCTCTCCACCACCTCTCTCTCCACTTGTGCTGTTCTCCAGGGGTCTGTCCTCTCACCCTGGCTCTTCAATGTCTACTTGGCCCTTTTGGCCCACCTTATCTCTACCTTTTCCTCTAACTTCCAGTGCTGTGCCATTGACACTCAACTCTCTTTCAGGCTCCCCTCAGCCTCCTCTCCTCTCTCGCTCATTCCTGACAGTCTATCCGCGATTCAGGATTGGTGCGCCTCCAACAATCTCTGCCTTAATGCCAGTAAGATGGAGATCCTTCTCATTGGTACCCCTGCTCCCGCTTTCCCTCTCTCACCCTGGCCACCCTCCTTGGGCCCTCTTTCTTCGCCTTCCTTGGTGTCATCTTCGACTTCACTCTCTCTTTCTCTCCTCACATCACTGACCTTGCCAAGGAGGCCCACTACCAGCTGCACCTCGTCAGAGGTATTCTTCCTTTTCTCACTTTCCCCCAGAAGATCGCTATCTCCAGAGCCCTGGTTCTCTCTAGACTGTTCTACTGCAACAGCCTCTTTCTCAATCTGCCCTCCTCTACTCTCCGCCCTCTGCAGCTAATCGAGAACAGGACGGCTAGACTTATAATGGAGTTCAAGCACAGGGACGGTATCTCTCCAACCCTGAATTCTCTCCACTGGTTCCCAGTGGCTGCAAGGATCAAGTTCAAGCCCCTCTGCATCGTCCACAATGCTTTATGCGGCTGGGGATCGCACTACATCCAAGTCTCACTTCCAGAATACCTTCCTTCTAGAGTCCTTCCCTCTGCTACCTCCAACTCTCTGAGGGTCAGACACTTCTCCAGGCAGAGAGTGGGGGGTAGATCTCTCTCCTCTGCAGCTGCCTCCCTCTGGAATGGCCTTGCTGTCCCTCTCAAACTTGAGCCAAACCACCTGAAGTTCTGGAAGCAGCTCAAGACCTTCCTTTTCTCCTCTTCTTTCTCGCTCTCCCTCCCATACTGACCTTCTTTTCTGCTGCGCCGACTGGTTGCTCGATACCCTCAAAGTCTTACTGGGTACCAGGCTCGTCCATGACCAGGCCCCCTGCACTTCCTCGGTCCTACCGCACACTTAGGGGCTGTAACTGTAGCCTTTAGAGTCCCCTGCCTCCCTGCACTTACCCAGAGCAGCGCTGCCCTGGCTGCACTCACTGAGAGCAATGCTGCCCTGATTGCACTTCCCCCACCCTCCCCCTGCCACGTTCCCCTCTCCCCTGCACTTTGCGTTATCGCACTTGCACGAGCTGAATGACACAAGGCCTAGTAAGATCGTTTGTCTTGTCCTCCCTCTGTCTTTCCTCCCTTGTCTTGTTGCGCTTAGAAACACTTGTGTACAGGCACGTTATAAATGATTTATATAATATCATAGCACGTTATGTAATTTGAGCAAATAACTCTACTGCAACACAAAATACTAAGGGCCTAATACATGGAACGTTTAGTGCTGTGCAAAGTCACTTTTTACTGCAAAAATACACTTTGCACCGCCCTGTGAATTAGGCCCTTACACTGTATGCATGACACACTCCCTGCTGAACTAGCAGAGGTTTATCAGAACAACCCTGCAATTTTCATTTTCACAAAAAGTTCTGACCTGGGATTAAAATGGATTTCCTTGGGAACTTGGCTCGGGTCAATGACGAAGTTCATATTGTCAACATAATTAGCAGGATCCGATGGTATCGTGAATTTGGCCATTTGGAATTCAGTATCACTTAACCCTGCATGAGATATGCGTGCATACCCAAGCCTGTGACAAAATACAAAATTAAAACATATTTTCAGACACAGATTACAAACGCACAGGTTACCCATTTAATCTAGCGAATGTGAAATAAATATCCGATATTCAATTAAAAATGCATTTCAATTAATGCAACCCAACCTTCCCAAGAAGTAAATGCAGGGCATTTCTGGGACTTATTGGGATACAACCATTTCTGATAAAGCCTATCCACACAGAAGGTCTAAGCTCGAATATATTTAATGACATTGTCCTATGTATCATGGTACACACTACCAGGATTCTCAGCATTTTCCGCATTGGGTTTATAGCCAGTGATTAAAAAAGGGATCCTGGAATCCAAAGGAAGCCAGTGTAGTTTTCTCAGGACAGATGACATGTTAAGTAATATTGTAATTAAGCAATAACACTTGATCTGGGTGTTATTGCGATTAGCACTCCGTATTTCCAATCCAGAAACCCAGGGTACTGACAGCAATGCCTTTTGTATGAATGAGCAGGAGGCGCTTGCGGCGTCCTGTTCATTCATACAAAAAACGTTCCTAAAATGGCAGCTGCGGAGCTAGAAGAGGAGGCTCCATGCTGAGCCCCTCATCCATTTCCATGGAGGCCTGGGGGGCTGGAGTGATGGCAGCTGTGTTTGTGCCGCCACCAAAAGAATAAGGTGAGTGAGGTATGGGCATGGGGAGAGAAGAGAAGAGTATCATAGGGGAGGGTGGGGTGGATGGTGGGTAGTGAGGAGCTGGCAGTGTTGGTAAGCATCCGTCAGCTAACTAGAGCTCTGGTGTCCTCTTTTTAGGGGCTGCGTGGGTGAGGACAAATAAATATAATATGTAGTATTCAGTGGACCCTTAAATTGAATAGCATGCCTTAGTTGGGTGTTAGATAGTATAGCAATATCAATCCTTCCGTTAAAAATAAAAATATGTTAAGTCAAAAGGGATGCCCATAAATACCTGACATGACTAAAATAGAGTTAACATGGTTTTTAACAAGGTTTTATTTGTTTGTTTGCATTGTAGACTGTTTGGAACTTTACTATTCTCTGTAATGCCACACGCCAAAGAGGAACACGTGACAAAAAGAATAAGTGCTCTGAAGACAGCACCAATATGGAATGTGATTTGTATTTGTTCAATTGCATTGATGAAAGTGATAATTGGTACTAGAAACACATGTTAAGTGTTGGCACATTGTTTTTCCTCCTGAACCAAGGAGGTGTTACTGGATAGGGAACGAGTTAAGCTATTTAGTAGCTTGCTTTTCAGATAAAGGAAAAAACTAACATTGGTTCGTTTTCCCTTTATCTGTTTCCATTTCTTTTGATGTTTTGAAAGATTAAGGTTCAAAAGAATGAATTGTGAACATGTTGTTGCTTTTAAAGCAGATGTACTGCATTTTTAATTGTTTTCTATAAAAAATAAAAAGATGTATATTTTCGAGAATCCATGATACTCTGCCTAAAGTATTTAAAGAGGTGGAGTTAAGATTGTCAGGGGGTATTCCAGTACTAACACAGGACGGAAAGGAAGGAAGGTGTTGGTCAGCAGCCATCAGGTTTCCTCGAACGTGGGCTTGGATGGATCATGGGATTTAGCATGCAATCCAAGCAACCTCATTGGCTGGCTCCCATACCCCAGCTACTAATGTAAATTCAACACTCATTTTTCCTGCTGGTATTGCTTTAACATGAATACCAGCCCAACAAGACTTTACGATAATAATATCATGCTCCATCATTCCCTCTCCCATAACAAGTTTGTCCGAATCAGTTTGCCTGCCTGCTCCCTTTATCTCACAAGGAATCCATCACCTTCCACCTCATCTACAGCCCACCTCACAGGAGTGACTCTTTCATTGCTGATGTCTCCAACTTACTCTCCTCTGCCAAACTAGCACACACTAATATTGTCTTTCTCTGAGAATTTAGCATCCCCGAGTCTCCTGCCAATAACCACACTTGCAGCATGCCTTTCGCACTGACCGGATTCATGGACCTATAGCAAATTGTGCTCTCCCTACACACAACAAAGGCAACACCCTAGATTTTCTTCATATCATTCCCCCTCATCACCTGCTCAGACCCTATCCCATTCGACTGGTCTGATTACGCCGCTACCCCACTGTCTATCACTCACTCTACCTTGGTCCACAAAAGTCAGACTAAAAGCCCCATCACTCAGCGCCGCTCCTTCAAAACCTTCCCAGTCAATGAGCTGGAAGAAAACTTCACAGACTTCCCCACCAATGCCTGCATCCTCCTAGAATTATTCAGCAACTCTGATATTAAACTGGTGGACACTCATGCCCCCCTAAAAACTAGCTGCGCTAAACCAAACCGTCCTTCCAATGGTACACCGCCGAGCTCGCCACCAACAAATGCTCAATCAGACCCAAAGAGAAATGATGGTGAAAAAACATAACCCTGGAGATCTCACAAACCTCAAATCTCTCAGGGCCAACCATAGGCTCTGGTTACCGAGGCCAAAGCTGCTTACTACTCCATCACTATTGCAGCATCCTCTAACAGCAGCAAAGCCCTTTTTGAAGTAGTAAAGCATTGCACCAAATCATGCCTTGAGAGATTTGCGACCTCGAGGTGCCAGAAGCCCAGGAAAAATGTGACAGAATCAACAACTTATTTATTGGAAAAATAGACAAAATTCGACAAACCATTGAATCAACCTCCCAGAGCAATTAGCCCCCTCAGCATGCACACTGCCCCTCTGGATCATATTCTCTTCTCTCTCTCCCTCAGACCTCCTATAAACAATCTGCTCCCTCAAACCTACTTCCTGATCAGACGGTATCATTGTTTTTGTAATTTCTTTATTGAGCATTTGTTAGGCGATTATACAACTGGGTAGTCTCCTTCATTAAACATCTGATGGGCCCGGCGCTCAATGCACTTCTCAGCACCATTAATGCCCCCTCACAGAAGGCTCATTCCCAGACACCCTCAAGACTGATCTCATATGACTTCTTTTGAAAAAACCGACCCTAGAGCTAGATGATCTGGTCAACTACCAGCCCATTCTGAACATGCCGTTTTTTGGCAAAATCTTGAAAAAGGTAGTCGCTACGCAACTACTCACCAGAATTGAACAACTACGCCTCAGTTGGGGTTCCACCCTAAGTGTAGCATCGAGACAGCAACCATTGAGGTGGTGGATGATGTTCTCCAAATCATGGATAAGGATGACTCATGCCTCATCAACGTTTCAGCTGCATTCAACACTGTCGACCTCTGCTTCCAACTCTTCCTCCCCGCTGGCAGGATGGGACTCTTTGATACTGTCCTGAATTGATTTATCTCCTATCTCTCGGGCAGAGACCAGGCCGTCCAGGTGAACATGTGTTCTAACTGACTCCCAGTTTCCTGCAGAGTCCCTCAAGGCTCCATCCTCTTATAGATCGTTTTTAACATTTACATGTAGCCTCTGGGCACACTTCTCAAAGATCCTGATACAGCCATCCACCAATACGTGGACGATAATCAGTTGTACATGAAAGTAAAAAGTCCACAGGACATCAGTTGACTCCGCGATTGCCTAGTCATTATCCAGTCCAGGATGTTGACTGCCTACCTCAAACTTAACCCATCCAAAACTGAATTCATCCTCGTCGGTGCCCCTGCTAAACAACAACTTGTTCAACAACGGTTCAATAATATGCACCTAAAATGATTTGCTCTGCATCACTCTGATTCAGCTAAATCCTTAGGCTTTACCATTGATGGCAGCTTGTGCTTCCAGGAACACATAGACGAGAAGGCACAAACAGCCTGGCTTCAAATCTCCACCCTTCGCACAATCAAACATTTCATCCCTTCACAGGACTTCTGGACTGTAGGACAGGTGCTCCTGGTCTTGCACATCGATGGGGGGAATGCCTTCCTGCTAAGGCTTCCAGCCGCACACTTGGCTTCCCTAAACGCAGTCCACCACGCCGCAGCACCTCTTATTATGGGTGAGAGGAAATTCAACTGAATCACCGCCATCCTACGGAAAATACATTGGCTTCCTCTCCAAGCCAGAATTCTGTTGAATACTGCATGTATTATCTACAAAGCAGTCATAAACAGCACACTAGTGTGCCTAGCGGCTAAGCTCACATATCTAGTGCACATGCTCCTCATTATCTGCAAAGAGAGAACCCGTAAACAATCCTTCTCTTGTCACACACCCACCCTCTGGAACTTGATCCCGGTATCGGCTCGAAATGCTCGCACAATTCTCCAGTTTTGCAAATCTCTCAAGGCATGGCTTTTTCATCAACACCTGGCCAAAGATTAATCCCAATGGATGAACAGAACGCAACTGCATTACTGTTAAAAGATGCCAGGCCAAACGCTGACAAACCACACCATGTACAGTGCTCCACTGCTCTTGAGCTAGGTTCCTGCTTTAAACAATAAAATAAAGGGCATATTTTCTTTGCTGTTGCTTTAATGTGAATACCAGTCCAACAACACTTGACAATAATAATATAATGCACATTTCCTTTGCCTGAAAGCTAGATTTGAAAACACCTGCAAATTAAAATCTCCCTTCTCACAGAAAGTTAGAACAATAGTTGGCAGCAGAAGGATTATCCAAAACAGACACATTGAGCAGTTTTTCATATATATTCTCAAACAAACCTTATGAGCCCGCGATACATAATATATTCGCACCACCTGTTGCGATCCGTTGAATCAATGTCCTATGGAAAGAAAAGAAAACTTAACTTCAGCACAGAAACAAGTGCCACAGATGCTGATGCTTTTTACATATCTGTGTTAGTATCTATTACAATGCTATGTTTTTCAATATCCTCAGCTTCTCTCATCATAAGATAAATGCAGCCCAGGTGATTTTTCATCTTGGACAGGGGTACACAATCTAGTAAATCTAACTAGCTCTAGGGGTCTTGCCTATGAAACCAGGAAATGGGACATTAGGTAGCGCAGAGCATGAGTGGCGTGTCAGGTAAGTCTGTGGGTTGGGCATTGGGTGGGTGTGAACATTCGGAGGACGGTGGTATGGGTTGGGGGTTGTAGGGAGGTTGTCCCCCCTGAAAAAGCCTGGAAAGAAGGAAAATCAATGTGGCGGGAACGGGCAGGTGGCAGTGGGACCAGTGGCACTGTGCAAGTGAATGTGATGCGGCGGGAGGGCGAGGAGGGTGCAAGTCGAGAAAAGAAGCTTGGGGGGATTCCCCCAGAAGGAAGAAAATGGACATGAGCAAGAAGCAAGCACAAACAGGAAATATGTATAACATTGGATTGGGCAAAACAAGGAGTGCGAAGAAACAACTTAGGATCCTGGATCTAATGTCCCTTCCTAGCGCCTTCATCCCCTTCATAGCAGTGCATGCCTGTCCAATTGTAATGATGTGTCGCGGTGCCTCCAGCTATATTTTGAGTTGGCTAGGGGAAAGCATCGGACAGCCAGGGAGAAATATATATTCCCTTGCATTAAACATATACACCAGTTCTATCCTGTTTTTTTACCACATTACATCTGAGCACCATAAATAACACGAAAAATAATACCTATGCTGTGATAATTGTTTTAACGTTCTGAGTAATTTGTATATTTCACATTAAACTAGATATGTTGGATTGTTAGCATCCATACATTAAAATACAGTGGTTTTTAATAAATACAATGAAGGTTACCATGTTTGACTCTACAGTACATGGATTGTTTGGAGACATTCATTTTCGGATCAGACGTTGCCCACAGAGCGACCACACCAGCCCATTGAGTTTATGGCAGAGGTGTTCCATGAACTACTTGGCTGGGTGGCCCCTTGAGGTGGGTGGGGAGGAGAGCCAATTGATGTGGGCCCCTCCCCATCCACGTGCAATCTGACATAATCCAACAAAGCAAGGTCCTACCTCCTCTGGAATGACTGTTTATGTATAGTTAGTTAAGTAGTTAGGGCTAGTTAGATGCTGATGGTTTTATTCACTTTAAATCCCCATTACGCTAGACAGGGAAGGACTGGTGCCAACCAGGGATGCCCCCAAAACAGAAAACAACATGGACTCATGCAGAGTGTAGACCAACGAAAGAATTCCTTAGGGCATCTTATATAAACTATTCGGTTTTTGGTTGAACAATTGCAAAGCTTAAGGGTAAATACAATTATTTTGAAGGAGCAAAAGGCAGACTGTGTTCGGCATCAGTCGACTTTTCTCTGCCAGGCAGCAGAAGGCAAAGAGGCAGGGGAGTTGCTAGGTCTGGAAAAGACCCGGGGCTAAGCTGATGTTGGAACCGTTGGGACTGGGGACTAGCTGGTCTTTTGGCTGTAGATCCTGAGATTCTATCCGGGGCTACAACCAAAAGATCAGGGGCTACAGCCCCCTTAGCCCCCCCCTAGCAACGCCCCTGCAAAGAGGTAAAATATTCTGTGGCATTGTAGGTAAAGGATTTACTGGAAGGCCCCATTTGGGCGGATGGACCACTTTGTTAGTATTTGTTTCTCTGAAGCTCAGGATAAAAGATATTTAGGAGATATTTAAGCATTGAGGATGAGCTGCTCATCTCAAATAAGGCTGGACTTTTGGGTTCTGTTTTTAAAGTATAGACAGGTTGGCAAGATGGCTGGCCGTCAAGCGTGTGAGTCTGACACTATTTTATCAAATCCAGAGATTGGGTTAACATTATCTACTCAGTTGCAACTACAACTGCACAGTTAGCCACCTTCCATTTCAATGGAAATAAGCACCGCAGTGTCATTTTTTAAGGTCCATTTGCTAGACTGCAAAAACATGTGGCTACCATTATGGCAATTGTAGACATTTATGGTCATATTACATAAACCCTGCATCATTGCACGTGCAATTGGCATTGGGACAAACATTGCTCAGTGCAAAAACATATTATTTCAATGTATTTTTGCACCAGGGCAATGATTGCTCTAGTCCTAGCATTAGGGTGAAATTTACCATGGTTCAGAAATGTACTGGAAAGATATGTTTATTACACTAGGGCAATGTTTGCCCTAGTGCTAATTGCTCTTGAACAGATGCAAAGTTTCTGTAACATCCACCTTAGTAAGGCCCGAAGCTAGGCGAATAGCAGGCTGAGTTGGTAAGAGTTTTGCTGCCAGTAAATAGTACCATAGGTGGTATTACGAAATTTTGCAAATGCAATAGGACTAGGGCAAAAAATGCCATGCTGCAAAAAATATATTCTTGCAATGATATGATAGGTTATTTATAACATGCTTAATACCCAAAGGTTTCTAAGCGCGGACCCCGGGATCGAACCGGTGTTGCTCCATGTTGTCTTGCTTCCAAGGAGAGCATGTTTCGCTGAGCTATCCTCCCGAGCAATGTATTTATACACCCGGCCAAAGGATTAGGACTAGGACAGACTCTGCTCATCGGTGCACATTTTCCGTAATGCCACCCCATGCATGCCAATATTTTGAATGTGAAGACTCATGAGTTCAGTGACAGTCCAGCGGCCAAAAAGCATAAAATTGGTCTCATTTAGAGTCCGATGTAATGTACTGGAAGTGCCAGACACAAGCCACAACAGTGCTAGAGCAGCATCAGATCAAAACATCTACGGCAAATAAAAATGATGGGCCTCATTATGAGTTGGTCGGTATTCTGCCGGTAAATCCACCGGACTACTGCCCAGCGGAATTACCGTTACTGCCACTTGGTGTGGCGTAATTACCACAGGATTACAAGTGCCGGTGGTGGAGGTAATCCCCATTGGATGCTTTGGTACATTTTTGGTAGAATTCATGCTGGCGGAATTACCGCTGTGTTAATTCTGCTGATTTTCTGCAGACAGTGGGAGAATTTACCTCCAGCATGATGCTCAAGGTAAATTCCCCACTCCAGGGCCATAGTCGTAGTATGGCGGTGTAGGAAAAGTGGAAGTAATTACATTACCGCCAATTTTTCCCGCACCGCCATACTTGTAATGAGCCTCATGGATTTAGCAATGGCAATACAGTGAACAATAGTCCTAGCAGACATAGTGGGGGAAGTATCATAGGGGAAAAATGGGGCAATAGGCACCAGTGTTAAAACTGCTCACACAGAGTCTACTATTTAAACACCCTAGTGATAAGGTTTTCTTCACCAAGCTGACCCTGCATTTAGCAATGAATTCTGGTCAACATAGGCACGTGCCACCTATAATCGTGGAGTGCGCAGGATCGACCCGCCTCCAAGTACTGAGTGCAACAACTCTAGTAACAGATACACACATCAGTGCCCAGAGACTTTAGAAGTCATATTCTTATGAAATTGACGATATGCGTCATGCTACCTTCATATGTCCTTGTTGAATCAGCTCCAAGTAGTCCCTGGATCCGGGATCTGTGGTGATATATCCCAGGAACACAACTTGCTTGGAGACATTTCTCAGAACAGAAGAAATGTATCTGGCCTGGAGCTTTCGGTCAGTGTCATCCCTGAAACATACAGTGAAAAAGATAACATTCTTTGCTCATTTCACAACAGTTGGTAAGTTCCCAATACTGAATTGCAGTGAACGCATATATAACACACTCTTTTGACTTCCGCATTAACCACCATGAGATGGCCTTTCCGGAGTAATAGTCTTGAGTCTACACAACAACGGCAACAAACAATACATAGACACCTCATGTGGGACCATATTATTTTGGGGACATTAGACTTTACTTTGTAAATGTTGTTTTCCAAAAATACTACACGATATTTCTATAAATTACACTAAAATCATCAATAAACACACACTGCTCAATTTTTGGATCCTCCATTTCTGCCTGTTTTACCCAATCTACAATTTGTGGATCTGCATGTGCCTGACTACATCGGAGGAGCATTGCCATCTGTAGGCTGCCGGTGGACAGAGTCAGGAGACCATCTACTGAAGAAGGAGTTGGTCGTGTCTGGTGGTGAGTTGCGGCCCCATCGCTCGGACATTCTTGGGGTGCCTGTGCGCTTACCACCATGAGCCAAGCTGCCGCGGCTGTGGCTGCCGCACAACAACCGGCTGCTCCCGCACCTCAGCCTCCGCCCATCCTGCCGCCAAGACCTCTGCTCAAGCCACCTGGTTCCCTACAACCAATGCCTGAGTTTGATATCTCGGGCACGCCATCAAGTCTGGGACCAAGGTGGAAGATGTGGATGGACAGACTTGAGATGTACTTCAGGGCCACGATGGAGACTAGCGATGACAGTAAGTTAGCCACCCTCCTATATTCTGCAGGCCCTGAGGTGCATGAGATATTTCTGTCCCTGAAACCAGTGGATGGGTCATTTGCGGCAGCGAAGGATGCGCTCCACAACCATTTTCTGCCGATGGCAAACGCAGATTATGAATGTTTCCTTATGGGGGCTGCGCGACAAAAGGATGATGAGACTCTTGATGTTTTCTATGGGCGGCTGCGCAGACTGGCGGTGCCATGTGCATGGAACAACCCAGAAGTCATGATTCGTAACCAGCTCATACAGGGGTGTGCCTCTGGCAAACTGCGGCGCCAGGTACTGCGAGAGCCTGGCATCACCCTTCCCGCATCCTGGAACTTGGAAGGTGCCATGAAGTGTCCAAGCTGCGGGCAACTTGAATGGAAGCTGGAGTGTGCCCCAGAAAGGTGGAGGAGGTCTGCGCAGTCAGCAGAGGCCGTGGATCTAGACGCCCAATGAGTACCCAAGGTCCAAGACCACAAACAGGACACAACTCTTGCCTAAAATGCGGATACGATCTCCCTCACCCAGCGGAATGCCCAGCCATGGGAGTGAAGTGCGGCCGGTGTGGGGGTGCGGAGCATTATGCCAGAATGTGCAGGACTACAGCTCCGAAGGTAGTCCCCAGGGGACCTGTCTGGGCCGGTTTCTTCCGCCCTCAGAGGGCATCTAATGACGCCCAGGTGGACCAGGGTGATGAACGGGCACCTAAGGAGGGTGAGGAGGAAGAGGATGACGAAGAAAATTTCTTTTTTGTGTCCAGTGTGGGCATCCTGAGAACCCACTCCAAGAGACAGCCCAGGTGTAACGAGTTGGTCAATGGGGACTCGATACCAATGCTAGTGGACACCGGTGCATCAGTAAATGTGATGGCCAGACAGCATTACAACGCTATGCAGGCCCCGCCAACGCTGGCTCCACCTAGGGCACGCATCTTCACCTTTGGAGGCGACCAGCCCATCCCCCTGGATGGTGTGTTTGTGGCAGGAGTTCAATACGGCGAGTCATCCGTCCGCGCCAGATTCTACGTCACACCAGTGAGCAACAACACGCTGCTGTGCTGTGCGGCTGCAGAGGCCCTTGGCATCGTGACATTCGCATACTCTGTATACCTGGACGACATACAGGTGTTGTTGGCCAAACACATCTCCCTGTTTGAAGGTATTGGACAGATGGTGGGTGAGCCTGTACGGCTACACATTGATGAGTCAATCCAACCAGTGGCGCTAAAGCATCGGCGAGTGCCTTTTCACCTCAGAGATCTGGTGGATCGGGAGCTGGACAACCTCGTAGGTTTGGGCATCATTGAGAAGGTTGAAGG